>NW_021703777.1:18142920-18482964 GCF_005190385.1 Monodon monoceros | reverse complement strand
AAAAAAAAAAAAAAAAAGTATAGCTATAGGTACTTTTTCTGCCACAGTGGAAAACCTGTCCTTAGAACCAAGAGGCTTGTTTCATGAATGATGTATGTTTGATTATAATTGATCCAATCACATAAATCTGGATGTTGTAGATAAATGTGCTACTCTTGATGATTTCATAACAGATACTTTTCTCTTTTCTTTTTGTCTCTGGCAGTTACCCGGCTGTATGTGAATTCTTACAGCACAATAACTTGTTATCTATACTCCGAGCCCATGAAGCGCAAGACGCAGGGTGAGCCGTTTTGTGGGTTTATGAAAACCATGCATTGCCCTTTGTCAGTCCCTCATATGCTCGGCAGTGGAGGTTCCCTTTGCCAAGCTCTCTCCCTGAAGGAATTAGACCTAAAAATTGCATTCTGGTGATACAGATATGGCAGGGTCCTGGGGAATAAGTAGTTGCAGATGTGCTGTAAAGTCCCCTTTAAAGTCCTTTCATTTTTAGCTTGAAGAGGTAGAATTTTCACCTGGCTGTCTTAAGCACTGTGAGGCCACCTCCTTTTATTTCTTTCAATTCCTGCTCTTACCGTTGTCCCATGAGTGAGTAAATTGCCCGCTACTTTTCAGTCTTGGCTGGCAATGTGGATGAGAATTACACATACGTATTTAACAGGTATTGCATGTTGTACTCTTGTTGAAAGAATATCATTCCTGATCCCAAGTTTTAAAGGGCAAAAACAAGACACGTTCAGATGATGGGGAAAATCCTGTATTCTAACTAACAAATGCATAACATGATTTTGTAATATCTGGTAAATGTTAAAAATATAAACTGATTCTAAGGATTTAGAAATCTAAAAAATATCAGTTATGCACTTTGATGGTACATTCAATCTACATTTGGGAGATAGGCATAGGGAGAAATAAGCATAATTAATTCTAGGATTTGAAGTCCAGTACCCTTCCCAGTAAGCTCCACTGAAAGGCATTGTTTTGCCTTCAAAAGCTTAAGCTCATTCCTTCATATTCTAAGTTTTCTGAAAAGGAGGAACATTTATTTGTATAATCTGTGTACTGAAATTGGGAATTCAGATGCCCACATTCTGAAGTAAGCCCATACCTGTGATGATTCTGAATCAAGGCAGATCCTGTTGTTTTCAAAATTAGCTTTTTTCAAGCAATCAGTCAGCAAGTATGAACTGATCCAATATTGTGTGCTCAGTGCTCTTGTAGCCAATGTTCGCAGTAACCTATTGATATACCCAGCCAATCAGGTCCTCAGATAATTTTTTTCACTTTTCAGGGCAGTGGTGTCACCACTGCTTTTTGGCTGACTGTCCCAACTGAACATGTTAAGCAGATTTATCTTAATCCCATGATAGACCTGAAATCCATCTGCTTACTTGAAAACAGGTTAAGTGTGTCGATTAAAATCAACAAGTATATTTGTTTAAAATGAGCAGTTGACTGATTCATTGGGGAAAGTTGAGATTATGTCATCCAGATTCTTTGTTTTTATTTGCTGTCAAGTAGGCATAATCAGCCAGAGTTTACAAAGTCAAGGTACCAGCATTAAGAGTGTCACTATCTTTTCCATTCTGATTTTTTCCCCCAACAAAGCTCAGTTCCATAAGCAGAATAAATACTTCTAGGACATTTCAAAAGATTTTTAAGGGGGTATTTTCTCTTGGGAAAAGTAGTATCAAAATATTTGTAAAATTATAAACTTTAAAGTCGTTATTTAATCTATCTAAAGGTACTATTTGAGGCCTGTTTAGAACCCAGCTAAATTAGGCATGATTAGTCTGCCAGAAATAACTGACGCAGAAGAACCAAAGAATGACAAAATTTTGTTTTGCACTTTAGGAATTTTTCTAAACTAATATTCCTGAAATCTGTCACATAGAAGTCGTGAGATACGTTTTCACCTTGATGGAAAAGAACCAAATCTCCTGTATTTTTTGATTTGAGGACTAGAGTCCTATTTTTGTCTCAGTGAAAGAAAAGTAACTGGATTGTTAATTTATTTCCAAACATCTTGCAGAGGTTTCATTACTGATTGATTAAATATTTCCCTGCTGAGACAATAATCTTTGACCTATAGACACCAGAAGAGATTGGTAATAAATAAAATTCTAAAACAGAAACAATTTCAGCTCGTAAAACCCATAGATTTAACCAGACATTCTTTGAAAAGCAAATCACTTGGTCTAGGCAAAATGGATTTATATAACCATGACAAAATATTGTTACAAATAGAATAATCAGCCTGGTTATTAGTGGTAAAGTTTTGTATATTGCACTGCTTATTTAATCTATTTATGTTAAAAATATTGGCAAACTTCTAAAAAACATGGTAGGTACAGGTATCTGTGTACAAAAAGCAGCCTTTGTCCTCTCTATTCAACATGGAAATGAATTCTGATTTTTCACTGAAATCCACTCTCTCCCAGGTCTGCTAAACTTAGAAAAGACCTATTTTGAAATTGTACATATGACTGTGCGTCTCCATTGTCACCCTCAAAATGAATTGATGTCTGTGTATAACAGACTTCAGAGAGAAAATTTTTAGTGCCTCCATAATCGAATTCTCTTTGAATAGTAAAACTTAGCTTTAATTTTCTATTTCTAAATGTCTATTTTGATATCATCTTTTTTCCATACTTAGCCTTGTTTTGACTTGTATTTATTGTTTTTAGGTACCGCATGTACAGGAAAAGCCAAACAACAGGCTTCCCTTCTCTCATTACAATTTTTTCAGCACCAAATTACTTAGATGTATACAATAACAAAGGTGAGTGTTTTCAAATCCCTCTTGGAGTTTTGTATAGTATGTGTAATAACTAAGTTCTCTTTTGGTCTGGTTTTAATTAAGCATTTCTAGTCATTCTTTTTCCCTTACTTTTTCATTTATTGTTTGATGCAGATTTTGTGATTATCTTCAAGGTTCCAGATTCAGTTGGTCAGAGGTGGGAGCCCAGGCACTGTTATTTTTTAATTGTTCTCTAGGAGATTCTAATGTAAAGTAGGGTTGACAGCTACTGCTATGATAGATATAGGCTTTAAAAGAAAGACTAATTGAGAGAAATCCAAAATCATGCTTCTTAAGAAGGATGGGGATTTAAATAAGAATAGTGTGACTGCACATGTAAAGGATTGTGAAAAATAAGCAGAAAGAAGCTATAGCTTGAAATTCAAATTCAGATTTCATCTGTTGAGCACCTACCACGAGTCAGACCTTGTGATAGGTATGTATTCATTTATTTTTTAAAAATTGAATTAAACTTTAAAATAAATATCATTTGCCTCCCAGAGTGAGTCTCTATGGTAACTGCCTTGCCCAAGGTCACTCAGTTAGGTAGTGATGAACTGGCATCAAACCGACATCATCTGGTCCAGCATCCTGTACTTTCTTTCTGCAACGCTGTACCTGTGGCCCAAAAGAGACCAGGAAAGGAGAGGGCATTATTTACTGACTAGAGAAGAGAGGGGGAGTGGGGGCCACATTGTTTTCTTTCATAAAGGTAATCTCTTTATGAAAGGAAATGATGTGAGGTGTTAGAGGTGTGGCAGAATGAATGAGAAAGTGTGAAACAGTCATTAACCCTCCTTGGCATTGGTCTGGATAGTATATATGCAGCATTTCTGAGTGTGGCTTTCTGAGATTAAGAGAAATGAAACAGAAAGAAACCAATCAAATAATACATGTGAGGCCAAATACAGGCCAGGAGAGGCAGGAAAAGGCAGCCTTATCTCTGCGCCAGTCTGAAAACTCCTGGAATTGGGAGCCTTTCCCATGCCTCTGCGAGTTGTGAGAGGCAGCTTCCTGTCCTAGGCTGGTGTCCAGGATGCCTTCCCAGGCACCTGCTTGCTGTCCTCCGTCCTTATGAATAGGTTGTTACCTTCGTTTCAAGCCTGCATTCCACTTTCCCCTTGGGAAGTGGGTCTCTCCCTTTGCCTGTACCCTGATCTCCTGCTTCGCACTTTCCCACCTCCTGCTGAGGCCTGGATACTGAGGCCCGTACCTTCTGGATCTGTCAGGGATCCTGCTCCAAAGGGCAAACCACATGTCACACTTCCCAATCTCTCCCTCTCCCCAGAGGAATCTGCGCTGTCCTACAGATACAGTTTCTGACTGTCCAACCCCTGTCCCCATGGCTCAGAGAGTGACCCCTGCTGGCTGGAGTTTGCTCTAGCTGCACAGTCTGTTTCGTTGCCATTTTGACTCTGGGGGACCCTCCCCTGTGGCCTTGGGGCATGGTTGTCAGTAGGCACAAAGAGTTTCTGCCACAACCACGGATGGCAGCATGTGAGGGATAGTTGTCCCCCTTTTCTTATTGCCTAGTTCCTAGAAAAGAACCTGCCCTTGGTTCTCTGTGGCAAGAAGCATGCAAAATCAAGTAAAACATGTTCTCTGCATATCAAGTGCTTATCAACTAGTTGACAGAGCAAGACATCCGGATGATTTCATGAAAATGTAAGACGATGTCATTAAGTAAAACCAAGAGAGTCAAACACTAAGTACATTCGACAAGGGGTGATTTTTCTAGAATGGTCAGAGAAGGTCTTATTTCAGATAAAATATGATCTGGACATGGAAGAATCGTTAACGTTTGATTAGAAAGAGGAAAAAATTAAGGAAAGGCCAGTGTCTTTGCAACTTTTTTATTTTTAAGCAGCAAAGACTTTTTTTTTTCGTCTCCAAACAAAATCTCAATCTTGAAGCCTCTTGTGTAAAATCAATAAGAAGTAGTTCCCTTTGGTTGGATAAGGCTTCTCCATCTTGTCCGCAAAATTCCCCTTGGTACCTACAAGAAATGCAAGAACTCAGTAGGTTGTTTTGCATGTCCCACTGTGATCCTGTTATTTACCAAAAGTATATAATTTATGAACACTTATGTTTTTGTCGTTTTATGGCATTAAACTTTTTTTCTGTTACACCTAGTGAAGGCAGTGCCCAAATGAATAATTTTCTTGACAGAGACTGATTACTAAGTAGCATGTACTATACTTACAAGTTTTTTTAAAATTAAAAAAAAACCCTCAAAACAGGAAAAAAAAAAAAAACAGAAAGAGAAAGAGAAAATTGAGATTTTAACTCCATGAAAACAGGTCTAGCCTTTTTCCATCCATCACAATGCTAGGCAATGCAGTTTTGCTTGAAACCAATAGAGATTTCTTGAATAAGATGTGCATTGCTTCTTTGTCTGTGGTTCTGATTTAACAAGGCAGGAACTTAAAAAGCAATAGACATCAGTGCATTGCTATATTTGAGGTTCTGTGCTGCTTTCACTCTGCCTTTAGGTCAGATCACAATCTCTCGGGGAGGGGATAGAAGCATTTCATTTTGGGAACCTTTTCATAAAAGAAAAAAATTCTCCTGAGAGAAGAAGATAAACTGATAGGAAGAAGAAAGATATATTCTTCAGTTTGAGCACAATTTCAAAAGACTTTTGTGTAAAATCTCTGAAGCACTTTCAAGCTATTACACTAGCACTGTGTACAGTATGTGGGACTGGGAGTTCACTGCTGAAGGGAGGATGACTGTATTAGAATAAAATAAATGTTAACGAGAACTTTAAAAGCCAGTGCAATAAAACTGGGTTGCAAGCACCTTCAAAACACAATCAGTGGAAAGAAACAGCCATGAAGAACCTCTGAGTTAACCATTTGATTCTTAGAAAACAGATGACCATCAAGGCCTCTGGAATTATAACCTAGTAGTTAGAGTGTGATTTGATTTTTAAAATTCCTGTGAATTAAGGAAGCAGTAATAGCTCTCTGGCAAAATGAAAGAAAAAGAAAAAAAATAGGTTTATTCTGCCATCTTTTTTTTTAATTGAAGTATATTTGATTTACAATGTTGTGTTAGTTTTAGGTGTACAGCAAAGTGATTCAGTTATACATATACATATGTATTCTTTTTCAGATTCTTTTCCCTTATAGGTTATTAGAAAATATAAAATAATTATTATAAATTATTATAAAATATTGGTTAGAGTTCCCTGTGCTATACAGTAGGTCCTTGTTGCTTATCTATTATATATATATAGTAGTGTGTATCTGTTAATCCCAAACTCCTAATTTATCCCTCCCCCCCTTCCCCCTTCAGTAACCATAAGTTTGTTTTCTACGTCTGTGAGTCTAGTCTGCCGTCTTAAAACCGATAATAGTCATATGATCAGCTTCATGTTTAAATGTCCAACCGTTCGGATTAGTAGTTCATACTTGCCTGCAATTAAAAGCAGCTTTCAGAACGCAGTGAGGACTGTACATGTCCCATCCCCTATGTCAATCCCCATCTCCTATGTTAATCCATTCAGTTCTTATCCTTTCCAGTCTGCATTAACAGACAAACAACTTGCCCGTCTTCCTGCTTCGGTTTCCTCACTCTGACAAATCCTGCTTACTCCTGCAAGATGCCAGGGCCAAAGATGTAGCTCTGAATCCCAGCTCTGCCGTGAGACAACGAACTCATCTAAAATTATTGGCATACAGTGACATCTCTGTAAAATGAGAAAAAAAAAATTTTGTGTAAATAATAGATGAAATTACTTTGAAACAAAACGTTGTGCACTATTAAGATATTATCATCATTGAATATTTTATATTGCTCGAATTATGCCATGTGTCTGTGTGGGGCTTCCCAGAAGCTGGCAGAATACTCTTCCTCTTCAGCTTCATAGTTATAATTTTACTTTATGGGTCAGTCTACCTTCGTGACCGATCTCTCTGCTTCCCTCTGTATGAACCCTTTACTTTAGCCAAAGTGTTCTACTCATCGCGCTGAACAACTTTTGGCTTTCCTTTTCGCCACATCTTTGCCCACCCACTTCTTTTCATCTATATCTAGAATACTTGTCTTGCTCTTCTCTGCCCATGTAAATGGACTACACCCCCTCCAGTCTGTCTGTTGGTAGTTCTTCTCTTAACGCCTGTAATACCAATCATTTACCCTTCACCTGCAATACCAGTCATTTGCCCTCGTACTTAGCATTTACTTTTGTTTCTAGTTAGCTTTTCCGTGCATTCCTATAACTTCCCAATCAGATAATAGTTTGAATCAGGGGCTTTTTGATACACATTGTAAAGCCAAGTAGCATGCCTTTTACATGGTAGGCAGCCAATACGTGCATTGATCAAAGCATTTTCTTTCTGGGAATTAATAGCAAGACAGTGCCCAAAAGTATCCTATCCGTGTTGACCCTCAGAGCTTTATCTGTCTTTAAATTACTGCTGTAACCAGTGTTGATTTCCCAGTTGGAGTTAAACATTTGCAGAGTACTTAGCACCTTTGAATTGTTTTTCTCCTGTGAAGCTGTAGCCCAAGGGAAAAGCGATTTCACAATTACCCAGATACACCAAACAGAAGAAAAATGCAGTAATGACACGTTGCTACTGCTGCTGCTGCTTCTTCTTCAAAATAATTTTCCATCTGTGAAAGTGACTTCAACCTCATCCACTCACCAACGTAACAAACCTTTATTGAGAACTTACTGTATACCAAGTACCATGTGAGGTGCTAAGGATATAAAATAAACAAGACAGACATGGTCTTTTTTCTAGTGGGGTTTATAATCTAGTAGTGTGATAGGCGTTAAAGAATTTCACCAATAATTTAAATATATTTGCAAAATCCTACAAAGAAAAGAACGGTATGAAAGGAGAATGGAAATAAGCTGGTGGCAACAAAAAAAGCTTAACTGAGAAAGTGACATGTAAGCCCTCTTAGAGTGAAATCTCTCAGTGCTGAAAAACACAATGGCAGATGTGAGCTCTGCTTTAAACAATTCGGTTTGGCCGAAAACTATAATAAACCTCTTTTTAAAAGTGTTTTAAACCTTGATGTAAACAGTTAAGTCCTTTGTCTCTCTAATGATTATAACTGTGCTTCAAAAAAATCTATAAAGTAAATTGTAGTAGGTTTCCATGTGGTGCCAGTTCTCCATAGTTCAGATGAGTTGTCAAATGGATAGGTGAGAGGCTAGATGGATGGATGTATGCTACAGATGTAGAGAAATATAAATATGTATACCAGGGGTGTACAACTCAGTTCTAAGAAAATCTACTGACAGTAAAATTAAGTAATTAAGTAAAAGGTATTAAATGAAATGTATTTTGGAGTTGAGAGGAAAATCTAAATGACAACCAAACTAATACAGTGATCAAGACCAAAGATTAAAATGACAACCAGGAAAGAAATCAATTCAATGTTAAAGTAAGTGAAGGAAGATAAGTTGAAAATCAGGTTTCAAGGATGGACAGGAAAAGCATTGTTTACAAGAATTTTGAGATTTTTTTTTTGCAAAAGTCTATGCTTTTGATAGAAAAAAACATATTATGATGTTTTGGACTTTTAAACTAGACAACTTGATAGATTTACTTATAAAAAGCATTTTAATCTTACCAAAACTTGCGATTACAACATCCTCAAATATTTCCCAATCAAAAAGTAGACAGGGCCTTCAGGAAGATACCATTTATAAATTAAAAGATAATGTCTGACTTGGCAGGAAAATACTATCATAAGGGAGGATTGAATTGTTAATATAGTGAACCCAGGTAGGAATCTGATTGGCAGTCGTGATGTGAGCTCCAGGAGCAAATGCAGTATATCTGAAGCCAACTGGCCTTGAAGCCCCACCTTCCAGCAGGAGCTCTCAGCGCTCAGTGACACACCATTGACACAGCATGGTGTTGCCAGGCCTTACAATCTCATTCCCTGCTGCACCGCAGTCCTTTCACACTGGGAGCTTGTTTCACCATTCAGGAATAACCTCCACAAACTTAGAGATAACTGGAACCTGCCAGGTTCAGGAGCCAAATAGAACCAGCTAGATTCCACCTTTGTCCTGTGTGGAGGAGGGA
Source organism: Monodon monoceros (assembly GCF_005190385.1). Taxonomy (NCBI): domain Eukaryota; kingdom Metazoa; phylum Chordata; class Mammalia; order Artiodactyla; family Monodontidae; genus Monodon; species Monodon monoceros. Next base: position 18,474,108 of record NW_021703777.1, on the reverse strand, counting down.
AAGGGGCAGGGGGAGTCTCTGGAAGGGAGTAGCATCAGTGCCCAGGCAACCCTGAGTAGCACCTCTGCCTCTTTCTCTACAGCATGTGTAAAAGTTTACTTCCCTGCGAAGACACCCACGTTTTATAACAAGGGGCCATTTCTGTAGAGTCTGAGGCCTGTCTTCAGCATGGGCATCACCTTTATCATTAACATATCCCTTTTTAAAGCATTTTTGGGGTATTTGCAACCATAGCCATAAATATGATCACTAGTTGCTTTACAAATTGGATAAAGTTAATCTAGAGACTTTGCCCAATGGCAGAGTTTTCCCAACCCTTACTTTATTCCTCTATCATCTCAAATCTAAAGGTCTTCTTAATTGCTCTTGAGCAGCTGTTTGGCCAGTTCACTTATTTCAATATAGAAAATGTAGATACTTAATCTTTCACTTCAGATTGTATTTACATTTAGATAAACTATAAAAATACCATCTATGGACTGAATGTTTGTGTTCCTCCTCCCCCCAAATTCATTATGTTGAGACTCTAACCCCCGATGTGATGTATTTCGAGGTGCCACCTTTGGGAAATAATTACTGTTAGATTAGGTCATGGCTGGGGCATTGTGATGGGATTAATTATAAAGATAGGAGGAAACAGGATCTCTCTCTGCATGCACCAAGGAAGGCTACGTGAGGACAAGACCAGCCAGAGGGCCCTCACCAAGAACCTGACCCTGCTGGCACTCTGATCTGGACTTCCAGCCTCCAGAACTGTGAGAAATAAATGTTTGTTGTTTAAGTCAAAAAAAAAAGAAAGAAAGAAAGAAAATGTAAATACATATTCATGGTGTAGCATTTTGTTATTTGATATTTGCTAACAAATGCTAAAGCAAAAGCAGACAATAAGTAAGATACACCCCCATGAAAAAATAGTCATTTCTTTATTTATTTGATAAACATTTTTATTTTTTAGCCCAATGAGTATTGGTAGAATTACACACACCAGGAAGATAATTTCTTAATAATGGTTATTAAACCTAGGACAATCTACCAAGAAGTAGTATGGAATATAAGAATCTATGAAGAAGAAAAAAAAAAAAGAATCTATGAAGGAGTAAAGCAGAAACCATGAACAAAACTCTTAGTATTAACTCCTTTTATTATCAGTATGAGATGGTAAAAAAGAAATTTAGGTAGACTTTTAAAGGTAAAGAGAACTTGAAGTTAGAAGGTTTTGATTGGTTTTCAGAGAAATCACCTCTCTGAGATAAATGGATAAAGTTAACTGCAGAGAGGTTTCAGTAGAATGTCCCCTTTACGCTGCCTTTTATAACCAGGATTCTTCAATATGTGCAATTCATCAGTGGTTGTGATTTCCTATACCTATAACAATAATAATAACTAACATTTATTGAGCATTTACCATTGCCAGACAGTGCTCTACATTTCCATTCCATGAATAAATGCATTTAATCTTTCAAGCACTCTATGAACTACATTATAATCTTGATTTTACTGATGAAAAACCAGGACACAGAGGAGTTACATACTTTCCCCAAAGTTCATGCAAGCTGGTCAGGGAATGGCACTGAGATTGAAGCTCAGCAGTCTGACTCCAGGGCCCACGGGTTACCCTCCTTTTGTGCTCTTGTGCATCAGCTTTGTTATGTGAAAGCTTTCAGGGCAGCGTTTGCACTGATCCCCTATTCAACTCAGGGGTTCATTGTGTTTAGGTGACTAGTTTTCAATAAGAAAGGAAAAGCTTTTGAAATGAAGAGTCATTTGTTATCACTTTTAAATTACATGAGTGTTTTACATCCAAATACATACATTATTAAAAGATTAGAGTATCTTTTGTACTAGCCTGAAATAAATGTCTCCCTTGAAAAGATATCCCCCAAAGCACTTATGCTTTTGCTTTTGTTTATTCAGCTCTGCTGTGAAAGTGTCATTGCTGGAGGCCGCTTTCTAAATAGATTAGTTTTACTCCAGTAATCACCTTGCTTACATTTAAACATTTAATTAATGGGACAGAAGGTGAAATAGAAAATAGAAAACCTATCAAGATTGAATATTTAGGGATTACTTTCCCTATATATTTTAATTGAATTAAGCTACGTATAATCTATGTATCTTTACTCTTAACAAATGGCCTTGATTTCTTTTACATCTTTATTGGAGTATAATTGCTTTACAATGGTGTGTTAGTTTCTGCTTTATGACAAAGTGAATCAGTTATACATATACATATGTTCCCATATCTCTTCCCTCTTGCGCCTCCCTCCCTCACACCCTCGCTATCCCACCCCTCCAGGCGGTCACAAAGCACCGAGCTGATCTCCCTGTGCTATGCGGCTGCTTCCCACTAGCTATCTACCTTACGTTTGGTAGTGTATATATGTCCATGCCCCTCTCTCGCTTTGTCACAGCTTGATTTCTTAACCATCACCACTACAGGATTTTAAATTTCAGCAGTTAAGTAATTGTGGAGCTTCAACAAAGTAAGTACTCTATGGCAGTGGGTGTGATAATCCTCGCTTTTCACAAAGCTCTGTCCATAAAATCAGATCTCAGTGTTCTGTGAACCCTTCCTTGGGGATGAAGACAGGACCTCTAGCAACCTGAGTCCTCCATCCAGATTCCTTGTCAGTGCTCTTCTGCTGCCCCTTGGACGGGACCATTTAAGGCTTACATCTTGTGTTACATTCCATTTTCTGACAGATGGTTAGAGGATTCTTACCCTGGACTGAAACCAACTTCTCTAGAAATCTAATTGTCAATAAGGCATTTAACAGGAGGAAAAACAAGAAATATATATTTATTTGTGTGTGTGTGTGTGTATATATATATGTATGTGTATATATATATATATACACACACATAACATATATGAAACGTTAAAGATGTGAATCAGTGGATTATCCCTTGCTATTCATTATCTAGAGGTTCTAGACCTGCAAGACACTCAGTGACATTACTTCCACAAAAAGAAGTAGATATCAAGTGTATAGGCTTATATTAACTCAGTGCCAAGGATATCTTGGAGATAGCAACCTAGAACCATTGCAAGCTGCAGCTTAAGGCTTGATACCAAGTACAAGGTGAAAGCGCATACAGACACTGAAACAGATACAGATATAGGCACTACTTTTCAAAGTACCTCCCACCGAGGTACACTTACCCTTGTTATGCATTTGGAGCGGATAAGTATCAGCTGTATTGAATGAGAGCCAGTGTTTCCTATGTCCATGCCACCTCCCCCAGTAGCTTAAAGCTTCAGGTAAATCTTTCTCATTTAGCCTAGGGTTGATTAAGCCTTATTTTAACATTATAATTGTATAGATTAGAACTTAAAGGAACGTACCAGCTCAAACTGATAAGGAACTCAAAACTGCCGATGACTCCTTCTTGTTGACTTAGCAAAAAATATTTAATGGTAGAAATTCAAATTCTCTATGTGAAATTGTAATGTTAGAAATGATTCACAGTGTTTGACTGGACTTGGGCTAATCCCAAGGATCAATTTTTGGCCCAAATTCTCTGGATCCTAGTATGTCGATGTGACACATTAAGTGGGAATTGTAAAATGGCAAAACTATTAAAAATAGATAGCCATTCTTTCCTCAAGAAATTTGAAACTGAGTCATGATAGTTTACATTTTTCAGGTGCCAAAATTTTATCTGATTGTATATATTATAAATATTAATCCCATATATTATTTTATTTGATCTTCATATTTTGAAGATGACCTAATTATTCCTATTTTACAAGTTTGAAAGGTATGACTCAAATAAGGAGAAATGTTTGCCAAAGCTCACAGTTACTGTGTGACAGAGACAATATTATTTCCACTCTTATCTATTTTAGAATCTTACAATTTTAAAACAGAGTTTAGCCTCTGAAGTGACATATTACCTTTTTCCCAAATTCTTTCAAGCACCCTTCAGACTTCTGTTCATATGTGGTTAGTTACATTTTTAGTGTCCTGACAAGTTACATGTTTTATGTTTTTTAATTTTTCTTTATTTTCTCTTTTTTTTTGCCTGCCTGCCTTCTTTCTTTCCTTCCTCTCTTTCTCCATCTTGTCTTTCTTTTCTCTATTTCCTTTCATTAGATCTTTTCTTCAGCCAACACTGTTGAGCATCAACCATGTGCCAGGTATGGTACAAAGCACAATAAAAGAAAAAAAGAAGAGAGATCTATGCCTTCCTCATTCCTTCTATCATCTGCCTTCCACTTACTTTACTCAAAATTCTGTATTTGAATAATACCTGATTCAGAATTTACTAATGCAGTATTAAGAAGGGAAACACATAACACACACCCATGCATACATACACACACACACACACACACACATAACCATAAGATTGGCTCAGATAATAGATATATCTAGTACAGTCACCTTCCTTCATGTAAGATAATATCATCCACATTTATGTAGGAGACTTGTGACAAAGTTAAAGAAGGTGTTGTAGGTGCCATGAAAGAGGCATGTACAAGGTAAGAGGAGGAACAAGGGTTAGATGTGGGCGTAAAAGGATTATATACAGAAACACGTGAAACACACACACGTGTATTTCAATAAGTACAAAATCATTAGCTCATACCTTCAAGAAAATTATATATAACTACTGTTTGTATCCAGTAATACTAAGATATTTCAGGTTGGTTGAAATTCAGTCATTATGTAGAAGTTACTGAGCATATGCCTGTGAAATACACTCTGATAAGTAGTGAATTGAGCAATTTAAACATTAAATTTCTCAAGAAACCCATACTGAAAAATATCATTATGACAGAATTACCTGAAAATTACCTATAAATTGAAGACTTGAAATCCGTCTTCATAAATGCCTTGAACACTTACTTTGAGCCTAACCTTATGAGCCATAGAGTAAAAGTGAGTTACAAGTGTAGCCCTTGCTCACCAAATACAGTAACCCTCATGAATTGGTAAATTTCCTTTGAACTAGGTCATGCCCTTTACCTAGGTCACTAATAATAAAAAAAAGGAATCTTCTTAAAACAGAATCCATCAGGCAAGTATAGGACATTGAGAAGAAAAAAAAAGGAAACAGGAGTGAGAAGTCAAATTTCTAAATGGAAGGAATCGTAGAGATTGTGTTTATAGATGCTATAACATGTACTACAATAACTATGCATATATGTGAATGTACATATATATCGTCTCAAGTTTTTAAACAAAACTTGTACCCTCCCCAAAGTAATCTTTATGGGAACATATAGATTTTTAAAAATCTGTAGCATCTCTCCCAGAGAGAAGACCCTTTCCTGCAGCATACCAACATAATCTTAAAATTCTGCCAAAGGACATTATGAGTACATAGTCCTACCTCAAGAATTTTATCCATCAAACTATCATGTCTCCTTCTATGATGGTAGGACTTTGCCAAAAGAACACACTGATGCTACGTTTTCTACCAGGGTATCTGAGGGTGGAAGAATTGAAAGGAAAAAACATCCTGGGCCTATTATGCTTTTTTTTTTTTTTGCACTTTTTCTGGATGGCTTCCAGGGATTCTGAAGTGCCTTCATTTGCTTTCCTCTCATCTTTGTTTCTTTTCTGTCCCTCTGTCCCATCTTTTGAAGTGGGGAGTGGATTGTCAATTAGAGTTGAGATAAAAACGTTAGCAGAAGGGTGAAAAGAATAAAATTTATCATTTCCCTTCTTTTGAGCTCTTCTCTCCTCTATCTTAGAACTGCCCTAGTAGTGTTGAGAACGCCTGAGGTATGTAGGGAACATTACAGTTACTAATCTGAAGGCTTTCAGAAAAAGAGCTCTGTGTTCCTCTTAAAATCGACTTGGAATGTGTTGAACCCATGGTTCGGTGAGCTCGTCAATGCATCTTGCTAGCAATATTTTGATAACTTCTCTTAAACTGGAAGCTCTCTTTGACCTTTCTATTTTTGTCATGTACTGCCCTGTCATCAGCTTCCCTGATGATGGCAGTTGTAAAGAAGATGCTGTGAAATGTTATCAAGTTTTTGTGAACTATTGGTTTTTGTGTCTCATCAAAATTTTAAATTTTAAAAAGTAGGAGAGACCCCTTTAATTTACAGATTTGGATATGGCCTAGCAATTTATGCATGGTTTGATAGACGGAGGATTGAATTAAGATCTAGATTCTCTTCCTCGGGCTTCACTATATTCAGATGGCCTTGTGGTATCATTAGAAATATAGAGGTCCAGTGCCCCTTCCCTATTTCCTAGTAGGAGCAGTCTCTTTATCACTGACTTTTATATCTTTTACATAAGCATGATGGGACCAATTAATTGCATAATTTTGCAACCATAATTTTGACATCAGAGAAAGAACTGGCAGTCAGGTCTCCAGATTCATGGGGATTAATATTCTTTCTATTATACCAAATTTCTTCTGGCTATCCTTCACCCCTGTGTGTGCAACAAAAGAGCATTTGTTTCTGTGCTGTCTGGTCTGCTCTGAACAATGGTTCATAACCTAAGGCCCGTATATGTGTCATAATCCCTCTCCGGGCCTCTGATACAATTGGTAAAGGACATGAGGTCATGTGTATTGCCAGCGGAATAGAGGAGTTCCTTGATGGTAGACTTTGTTCTTTTTTCCTCTCTCTATTTCTCAGACAAGGTCTCAGGAGGTGGTCTCGAGTGATTCTTGAAGTACAACCATTTGTATTATTTATATGCACTGGAGATAAACATCTTTCAAGTACTTCAGAGGAGAGCACCCTGTTAGGGCTCAGTTGAGTTCTGTAATTCCAGTGGCAGTCAGAGGAAGGTGGCAGGGGTGGAAGATGAAACGTTAACTGTGAATTTCGTGACGGAGTATTTGGGACTGTTCTGGTTTAATGTTTTTCATGTATTTTTGCAACATATATATTTATTATGCAAAAAATCAAAATTCATACGTTATTAATGTAAGATTATTCGAGAAGTATATTTGCATGAGTATTTTATGTGGCTGAAGAAAAAAGAATATATATTATTGCACTTGCATTTTTAAATGAAAGCTATTTATTTATTTTAACATGTTTATTGGAGTATAATTGCTTTACAATGGTGTGTTACTTTCTGCTTTATAACAAAATGAATCAGCTATACACATACACGTGTCCCCATATCTCTTCCCTCTTGCGTCTCCCTCCCTCCCACCCTTCCTATCCTACCCCTCCAGGCAGTCACAGAGCACGGAGCTGATCTCCCTGTGCTATGCGACTGCTTCCCACTAGCTATCTATTTTACGTTTGGTCGTGTGTATATGTCCATGCCACTCTCTCACTTCGTCCCAGCTTGCCCTTCCCCCTCCCCATATCCTCAAGTCCATTCTCTAGTAGGTCTGTGTCTTTATTCCCATCTTGCCCCTAGGTTCTTCATGACCATTTTTTTTTTTTTAGATTCCATATATATGTGTTAGCATACAGTATTTGTTTTTCTCTTTCTGACTTACTTCACTCTGTGTGACAGACTCTAGGTCCATCCACCTCACTACAAATAGCACAATTTCGTTTCTTTTTATGGCTGAGTAATATTCCATTGTATATATGTGCCACATCTTCTTTATCCATTCATCTGTCGATGGACACTTAGGTTGCTTCCATCTCCGGGCTATTCTAAATAGAGCTGCAATGAACACTGTGGTACATGGCTCTTTTTGAATTATGGCTTTTTCAGGGTATATGCCCAGTAGTGGGATTGCTGGGTCGTATGGTAGTTCTATTTTTAGTTTTTTAAGGAACATCCATACCGTTCTCCATAGTGGCTGTATCAATTTACATTCCCACCAACAGTGCAAGAGGGTTCCCTTTTCTACACACCCTCTCCAGCATTTACTGTTTGTAGATTTTTTGAGGATGGCCATTCTGACTGGTGTGAGATGATATCTCATTGTAGTTTTGATTTGCATTTCTCTAATGATTAATGATGTTGAGCATTCTTCCATGTGTTTGTTGGCAGTCTGTATATCTTCTTTGGAGAAATGTCTATTTAGGTCTTCGGCCCATTTTTGGATTGGGTTGTTTCTTTTTTTGATATTGAGCTGCATGAGCTGCTTATAAATTTTAGAGATTAATCCTTTGTCAGTTGCTTCATTTGCAAATATTTTCTCCCATTCTGAGGGTTGTCTTTTCATCTTGTTTATGGTTTCCTTTGCTGTGCAAAAGCTTTGAAGTTTCATTAGGTCCCATTTGTTTATTTTTGTTTTTATAGAAAAATAAGAATAAAGTTCTATTAATAGCCTCTTAGAATTACTGAGAATATTCGTCAGTCTTTGTGTTAATGATGAGATCCTTGCTGCAGACATTTGTGAACATCATTTGGGCCTGGAAGAGGTCGTATAAGTTATCTGGATAAACCCATCTAGTGAGGTGAGGTAATTTAGACATAGAGACATTAAGTGACCATGTGTCTTATAATTCATGACAGAATCCATCTCTCGGTCTGGGCGCCTGGCCTTCCAGTCCAGTGCTCCTTTTTTTTAAAAAAGAATAAATGTGGAAGGAGAAGGGTGAGAATATTGTGGAATACTGGAAAGTTGAGGCACTTCAGATTCAAACCCAAACTGAAGTTTGCTGCTTCTCACGTGTGCCCTTGGGCAAATAACCTCTCTGCTTATTTTGAAAATGCAAGTAAGAATCACTTTTGAGAGAGATTGCAAAGATTTGTGATTATAGAAGACCAAATATAGTGCCTGGTATAGAGCAGATGCGTAGAAAACATAGCTGCTGTTAACTGGTATTATTTCTGTTGTTAATAAACAAAAATAAAATCTGTAAACAGTATCTGCTTTATCAGTAGGCACGCAGATAAATTAGGTTGAGCCAATGTTGAATGAATAAATGCTTTGTCTCACCAGCTACAAAACAGAGCTTCTGCTTTATCTATTGTGGATAAGCCTTATCCACACTTGTGAATGTGCATCCTATTTCACTTTTCTCAAACATGTATTTTGGCAAAAAGCTAAAACCTCTTTAATTATGAATACCATATTCAAAGTTAAATTAGTATAACAGCTGGGAATAGAATTCATACATTTATAATTTAGGAGAGAGAGAGGGAATGGTGGAAAGGGAATGGATTTGGTGTCAGTAGAAGCTGAGTTTGAATAGGAGTGATATCTTCCAGTTAGTTCCTGGTTGCATGATCCTAAGAAAGTCACTTCATTTCTTGACCTCAAATCCTTAGTTTATAACATGAGGGCAGTCACATCTGTTTCTCAGATTTGTAGTAAGGATTAAGTGACATATTATAGAAAGCCTCTCTCTTTCATCTGGGGTACTGTCAGTTATAACACTTACTTTCCTTCTTCCTACTGTACCAACCTAACACTAATAAAAAGTGGGGGAGTGGACTTAGAGGAGAAATTACTCTTCAAAAAGATGACTTAGAAACTTAAGAGATCCTTTTGAAGATGGGAGGATCCATTTCTGCTAATAATATGCAGTATTCAAAAATGGTAAAGACCTTTTCCATGAAGCCGGTGCTTAGGGAGCAGTTAGCAAAAACGGGAAGTACTTCACCTTTCCCATCTGGCAGATCCCAAGTATTGGTATTGTAATTTGCCATGAGTTTTTCATTTTGCATGTTTCTGATACTATGTGAATGTATCCTTAGGCCAAATGACATATCGCATAAATGATAGGATAATGCAAAGAAGAACAGGTTTACAGAATTGTATGCGGGATTCAGCATTCCATGGGAAGAAGACAGTTAACTCCCTCCATATCAGTGTGGATTGCATTATCTGCAATTCCTGTCCCCAAACCATCTGTGATTCTGTTCCCTGGAACTGGGTTGGTCAGCCTGAAATATGATTCAAAGGAAAAAACCTCACTGTTCTCAAGTATGATTTTTGTTAACTTCAAGCTGCTGAAAACATCCACTTTATTATTCAGCTGCAATATGATGTATGTAGTATGCAAATCACAGAAAACTATACATTCTTCCCATGCTCTGCACTGATCAACCCCACCAAGATTCTGTTAGTTCTGAGCCACACTTTAACAGTAGCATTGCTGCTGTGGAATACATCCAGAATAGGATAAGCAAGATGGGGGAAAGGCTCTAGAAGCGGTCTCATGTGAGGAAGTGTCAAAGGCATTAGGAAGAATTTTCTTGAAAAAGATTATAGGGAAAATACCAAGATGTATCCTTAGTTTCTGAGCATCTGTGCTAAGAAGGTGGTATATGGAACATAAAGATAGAGAGCCTGCTGTATGGTACTTGTCCTTACAGCCGTAGGGAGACGTTGGATATATACATATACACTTAGAATAGCTGTGATCAAAATTGAATAATAAATGCAAATAGAGCTGTAAGTCAAGGGCTTTTGGAATTCAGAGGAGAGACATCCACCAGAGGAAATCAGAAACGATTTCACAGAGGGGATAGTGTTTGGGCTGGGCACCGAAGGATGGGAAGAATTTGTAAATTCAGAGGCTTCTGAGAAAACATTCCAGGTGGAAGGAAAACGCAGAGTTATGAAAGCAACGTTATGTTAAAGATATCGATAAGTAGTTGAATAAGATATTAGTGCAGACATTCATGCAAAGCTCAAACCCAGTAAACTCCCAGGAGCTTTTCAAAAATATATATATTTTTAAGGGATATCTTTATGCATAGCAATCACATGCTATAACATCTTCCACATACAAAAGTCAGTCCAAAAATTAAAAAGTCATGAGATGATTAATTTTTCTATATTTTAAACCGCCAAACAAAACCAAGAAGAACTCATTTGACAGCATCTAGGATCTGTTCAATAGTTTCTGCTAATATAATGCTAATCATGCTATGATAGGATAATAACAGTAAAATCTTGCCAAAACTCAGCAAGGTACAGTGTGAGAGTATTGTTCTTAATGTTTAAAGGACTGTCATTTAGAAACAGAAGTATACTTGATCTGTATTTTTCCAGAAGGCAGAACTAGGATCAGTAAGTAGTAAAGAAGGTTTAAATTCCCCCTGAGACTTTCCTACAACTTAAAATCGTCTATCCGTAGAGGAGATGACCCTATTAAAACAGGTAGCTTTTGCTTCATTGAAAGTATTCACGGACACCTGCTCACCCTGTGTCCCGATTGCTATAGGTGAGGTTCTGAACCTGGTTAGAAGCGAGACTAGCTATGCTCTTAACATCTCTGCAAGCGTAACATCCCATGTGAGTGTGTGTCCAACCTACAGATACCAGGCAAAGCAGAGTGAAGCAGGCAGATTGATTTTCCCATTTTTGAGGATGGTGCATCCTTTTCAGAAGTCAAGGGTGGAGTCAACATCGGCATATTATTTAAGGCAGGATTCAGTCCAAACATTTTACTTTATTAAGTCAGGAGTGCAGTCTAATTTAAACTATTTTGTACAACTGTTGTGAGTTGTACTGGAAAAAAGTGTGCTTTAAAAACAATAGATATAAATTCTGTTCAAATACTTAAGGATATTATTAAATTATATCACACTAACTTAGCTATGCCACTTTTATTCGTGTCACCAGGTATTAAATAAGACTAAAATGGGGGGCTTCCCTGGTGGCGCAGTGGTTGAGAGTCCGCCTCCCGATGCAGGGGACACGGGTTCGTGCCCCGGTCCGGGAAGATCCCACATGCCGCGGAGCGGCTGGGCCCGTGAGCCATGGCCGCTGAGCCTGCGCGTCCGGAGCCTGTGCTCCGCAACGGGAGAGGCCACAACAGTGAGAGGCCCACGAAAAAAAAAAAAAGACTAAAATGTTCTTGGCTGCAAAAGGAGCTTGATCCAATTCCTGACATTTGATTAACTATCTTATATAAATATTTGCCAAACTATAATGCCATTTCATGTATAGTATTTATACATTGTGCAGTTAGATACTACACTGAATGAAGTTTAAATCCATAACTAAATAAACATTCATGACCAATGAAGCTGTTTGCCTTGATGTTTTGGAACTTAAGTCAAATATATAGTTGAATTTTCTTGATCAACTCAAGCCATGTGTAGAAGCAGAAATATGTGCTTGTGAATCTAACGTCCTTCTTTTTGTTCTCTTCAGCTGCAGTATTGAAGTATGAGAACAATGTCATGAATATCAGGCAATTCAACTGTTCTCCTCATCCATACTGGCTTCCAAATTTCATGGATGTTTTCACTTGGTCCCTGCCGTTTGTTGGGGAAAAAGGTATGTTGTGGAATCCTGAGATGTTCTTAATGAAATGGTGTGGGAAGGAAGGAGAGGTAATGCGGCCTTTTTTACCATGAAACAGTCAGAAAGAGAAACACTTCGGCCTAACCAGTAAAACTCACAAGCTTCACCGTAGGAGCAGTGATTTGAAAGTATGTCACTGTATATGCTGTTAACAACATGCAATGAGTGGAATTAAGGGGAAATAAAAGAAGTGAGGAATATTAGGATAATTTATGTAACCTCATTAGAATAATCCAACCCTTTAAAAAATAACAGATTCATAGTTTTGATTGGCTTCAAGCTATAATGGCTACCTTCTTTTCTTACCCCTTCGCATTATAATTCAAAAGTATAATTTTATTTTATAGACTACTGGTCGAATTAAAAGTTTGCGATAACCATGCTTTCCTCACATTTCTGATGTTAATAATAATCATTGTACGAAAGTGATTAATGGCTACAGTATTTTGAAACACAACATGTACAATAACAAAAAAATAGTTCATTTTAAATATGGTGGCCATTAGTATAAGGTGAGACAAATTTACATTTAAAAAGTTGTTTATTAGCATGCCCCAGGTTTACAGAAGAATTGGCCTTATCCTTCTTTCCTTCCTTCTCCCTTTATTTGGTTTTTATATTTTGACCTAAACCTCAGCAAAAATTTGGAGGAAAGGCCTGCACCCACTGAACCTGAGTTTTCAGTTCAGGAGGTTTAATGGTGATAATCTGGATCATTCCTCATGCAACATCTTGAGCATCACAGAGAAGGTGAACGTGCATTGTAATAAACATAAGAGCTTGCACGTGTTTCAGAAAAATGATGTCTTATGGGGGGATTTTAGAGAAAAGCTGTACATTCTTCTGAAACATTTGTTTGTTTATATTAATACATATGTGTAATATATTAATATGTGTAGTATTTATTTTCCTACAGTCAATGTGTTTTTTCTTTAAATATTCTATAAACAATTAAACCTGAGAATCTATGAATTGTCAGCAAAGAAGTCTTCCCTTTCAACACCAAAATAAGTCAAAAGTAAATTTTAATACTTTCTGATAAATGTTCCCAGTACTACTCCATGTCACCACTTCCTTGCACACATCAGATCACAACATGGACACAGAAGCACTGAGAATCCTGACAACTACCCTTGAACACCCTTCATTTTGGTTGTTTCCATTAATTATTCAGATTTTGAACATCTGTTATAAAAGAATGTATTAATATATTCGTGTACATAATTTACGTTTTTTTCTCTTTTTTTTTAACTTTATATTTTATACTGGAGTATAGCCTATTAACAATGTTGTGATAGTTCAGGTACACAGCGAAGGGACTCAGCCACACATGTGCATGTATCCATTCTCCCCCAAACTCCCCTCCCATCCAGGCTGCCACATAACATTGAGGCAGAGTTCTCTGTGCTATACAGTAGGTCCTTGTTGGTTATCCATTTTAAATGTAGAAGTGTGTACATAATTTACTTTTGATAATTAAACTGAAGCTCTGAGTTAATGTTGGCTCCAATGAAGTTTTACCCTTTATCATATATCTTCAATGGTAGAAGAACACTGATTTTAAAAAGTAACTCTTGAAGAAATAGTGGACAGGCTTCTTTTCACATTCGTGATAGAACCCAACCTAATTTTTTAAAACGTTCAATGCAAATAACATGTAACTTAGTGTAAAGTGTTGCAGTACTAATTTTCTGTGTATAATGCTTTTATACAGCCCTCTTATAATCTATTTACTCAAGTAAATTTCTCATTACACTTACCTGAGCTTCATTTGTAAAACCTTTTTGAAAATGAAGCTTAATGTTGTATATGTGTATATATATATATGTATGTGTATATATATATATATATATATCAACACATTCAGTTTTTAAAATCAATATTCTCACAACTACCTCAAATATATTAGTTCATAAATCATCAGTTTTTCTTAAACACAAAACCACATTTCTATCACTATTCTGGGTTCTCTGGGAGCCTAAAAAATTTAAAAAAGAGATCTAGCATTCACTCGATCCCTATGAACATAAAGTTTGTAATCTGGTCTAAATCTAGCAGCATCATTGTACAAATAAATAAAAATTCAAAAGTAACCATTTTCTCCTTCATAGATTATAGTATATTCATATCCACATTTTTCTTTTGTCCACTGTCTATTGACCTATAGCTGGTAAATGTTACCATTAGATTTTGTAGGCATGAGCTAATAATTTTAAAAATATAAAGTCTGCATAGAAATACAAAGCCTGTTATCTTTTATGGTCTGAATTTTATAGAAACTACTTGCAGGAAATTCCATCTTCAATATAGGTAAGAATGTTATTGCTAAGCCTGGTCATTAACAGTGCCAGAGTAATAATTAAGGTTATAGTAGAAAATGTAGACTTTTTTTTCCTTTCTTTCTTTCTTTCCTTTTTCTCTTTAGTGACTGAGATGCTGGTAAATGTCCTCAACATCTGCTCAGATGATGAACTGGGGTCAGAGGAAGATGGATTTGATGGTAAGAGCCTTGAGATTTGTGCTAATGCTGTTTGCCAAGTAATTACTTGGCGTCTTGTAGGTAACCCTAAGAATAAATTTCTAAGATTTAGATGTGTAAATCATAACATACTGCTGAGAATGAAAGATATTATTATATTTTCTAGTTGCTTTGAAAAAATGCAAGAAAAAACTTGAGAGAATTTTCCCCTTACCCTGAAAACATAGTTGAAGCTGTGAACTACTTTAATGAACATCTTTCGGTAGCTCACATTGCTAAGTGAGTTTTTTGGTTCTTTTAGTGAGGTTGTTTCTGTCAATTATTCAAATTTTGATGTCTATGATAAAAGAAGATACTTACACATTGGTATATTGGTATTTATGTCAACCCCAATATTTTCTCATGCCTATAATAATTAATGAATAAGCTATGAGGTTTTTTATTGTTGTTTTTTAAGATACTATTTGGTATTCAGTTACCCTTGAAGAATACACTTTCTATAAAAGACAAAAGATTCATGAGGTGAATGAAGATAGAAAAAATGACTCTGGTTCTTACAAAAGGACCCCAAAATGAATGGAAACTTACAAAAAAATGTAGTTGGAGGAGGAAAGTGCAAAGTTCACTTCCATAAACATTTACTAAGTACCTGCTCTGCACAGGGCACTCGGGATTCCAAAATGCATTAAAGACCTAAGAAGAAGTTGCAGTCTGGTTAGAGAGATGGATGCGTAAACATTATAATATCAATAAAATAAGTAAAGGGGGAAGGTAGCAGTGGAAACTAGATATTGTGGCAAGTTTAAATTGATAAAATTTTTACCTTTAAAAACTGCACTTGGGTAAAATGAAGCAAGAATGTGGCCCTTTCCAAAAGTTACTGTCTGAACAGCATGATTTAATATTTACTTGGGCTTAATACAGGTCACATCTATGAATGCAGAATACCTAACTCTGTAGGCAAAAGTAAAATAAAAGTGTCCGTACACTCACGTAAATAGAGAGTATATACTTAGGTAAATTTAAAGTGTACAATTATTCCTACCATCTCATGGTTTAAGTAGGAACTTACTGAAGTAAATATATTGATATATTTTAAAATATTCAGAAGCTCAGTGGATATTCTGTGCTTTATCCAGATTCTAGATGTTTCATATGTTATAGCCACAGTTTACCATCATTAACTTTTCCAGGGTAGTGATATCATTTAAGAGATATTAATCTTCCTAGTGGAAGATTAGGAAGAGGCTATTTTTTCCTCAGGAAAGAATACTAATCTGGTGGAATCTAAATCTTAAAAGTCAACAGACATTTTGCATGGCTTTCACTATGTTCCTGTTATTCCTCAAAAGAAAGATTAACTAGCATTAATGCAGTGATGCATCTCTGTTAACAGATCTCTGTTTTAGTCAGGTTTATTGACCAATAATTATAGTATAGACAACATATTAAATATACAACATATGGTATATTCAATAGAATAAGTAAACCTGCATATAATTGTAATTATGTTAACCCACTCATTCAGCAAATATATATTGAGTACCTACTGTGTGCTTCCAGGTCCTATAGCCAAAAGTATCAGCACATTTCAACAGTGCAAGTAGTATTACCAAGACCATCTCAGTGTTTACTTCACTTATAGTGAGTTCTCTTTATCCACCCATTCAGTCACTTACATGAAAGGATATATTTTGGAACTTCCTCTGCTTTAAAATTATTAGTTCCAGTCAATGTACTGTGCCATCAGCAGTTGCTTTTAAGCTTGTTTATTCCTATGATAGGAGTGCATGTCCTTTTCAAGGCACTTGGAAGAATTTTTTCTTTCTAAGCAGACCAGTGAAATCTTACTACCATGCTTAAATCTTAGGCTAGCCCTGCAGAGAAACAGCAGGACTAAAATATGGGATTTTTCAGTTCAAATCTCACAAATTTACCCTCTAAGGAAAAAAAAGAAAAGAGAAGTAAAAGTTTTAATTAAAAAATATGTTTAGGGCTTCCCTGTTGGCGCAGTGGTTGAGAGTCCGCCTGCCGATGCAGGGGACGCGGGTTCGTGCCCCGGTCTGGGAAGATCCCACATACCGCGGAGCGGCTGGGCCCGTGAGCCATGGCCGCTGAGCCTGCGCGTCCGGAGCCTATGCTCCGCAACGGGAGAGGCCACAACAGTGAGAGGCCCGCGTACCGCAAAAAAAAAAAAATATATATATATATATATATGTTTAACTTAGAATAGTATACATTTCAGAGTAAATCATCAGAAATGTTCTTTAGTGCTTTATTTTAACACGGCACAAAAATTATGGATTTCCTCAAAGGTACTCAAAGAACAACTTATAAATCTTCCCAGAACTCTTTAACTCTTTTTGGAACAATAGTTTATTGAGAACATATATTTAAGTTTTTTTTTTCCTTTTTGTGTGATATTATTTTCAACCTTAGGATAAAGGTTCCAGTTCTCCCACCCTGTTCCTCCTGCAGGCAGCCTGCAGAGTCTGTCTCTCTCTGGGGGCTGGCCCTCTGCTCTGCCTATCAGGCTCCTGGGCTTGTGGTTGGCTCCAGAGGTGAAAGCAGGAATCAGAAGACATCAAAGGACTTAATTAAAGCACTTCCTGCTCTTTCTAAAGGGGAGCCATCTCTTGATGAGTCCTTATCAAACCCTTCTCAATATTTTGCTTAGTATCCAACATCAAGCTGCAAAATCCAAGGTAGTAATGGTGCCTTTACAGACCATGCCTATCTGTGTATCTTATCAAGTTGACTTCTTTGTGTTTATAAAGTCTATTGCAGACAGAAATTCTCCTCCTATCCTTGAGGAGTATAGGTGTGGGATTAATTTTGCTTCTTTTCTATGTTCTGTCAGCTCCCCTTTACCACTTAACGGTGACGATGGCAGCAGCTAACACTTCTGCGTTAGGCATCATTCTAAGTCATTTATATGTATTAACTAATTGTACCTTTTGACCAACAAAAATTTGTAATTATTAACTATCATTTACTTTAAGGAAATTTTCTAGGTTATTTATGTTATCTCTAACCCTCAAAACAACTTTTTGACATAGGTGCTATGATTATCCCAGTTTTACATATGAAGCTAGACAGACTCAGGGCAGTGAGGTTAAAACCTAAGGTCACAGAGTTAGTGAAGTAATGGAGCCTGGATTCAAACCAATGTCTGCCTGGCTCTCAGGCTCTTGAACTTTCCACAACCTGTGATTACAGTGCTTGAATTTTTTTTTTTTAAACAGCATGATGCTTTTTTGTTTTTAACAGAACAACACTAATAGCTAAACTTATACTTTAGTTCGTTCTGTTAAATATCCATAAAATTACAAAAAAAGATTTTTACATTATTATTAGGCCATGAAAGTCAAAGCAAATAAAATAGTTTTGTGCTACTCTGTTAACCTCAATTTACTCCAAGAAGTTATGTGTTTGATAATGTGAAAAACTGTATTGTATCTGGGCAGACAAAGAGTCTCCTGGCTCTCCTAGGCTTCTGCTGGGTAGAAATCATGTCATGAATCTCTCCTCCTTAGCTTCTGCCTTACAAATAAAGGAATTTGATAGCCTATCTAGAAAAAGATCACTGTTTTATATTGGTCGATGGTTCCTTTATGTTGAAAATAAAATACTAAACTTCTTTTATCTTGAAAAGTTTTGAAGCACTTTAATGCCAAGTGATGTCTTTTGAGGATCTAGTTTATATGTATTGGGGTCTTTGATTCCTGTTTCCACTTCTGATTTTGGATGATAAAATGATAGTCTGGTTTCAATTTGGGTTTGTTATTCACCAGAACATTTCAAAGAAGGAAGAAATCCAAGTAGATGTATCTCATTTGGTAGTTGATTCTCATTAAGGAAGAAGACTCATTTCAGACCAAGGATTAGTAAGTGATCCCAAAGTGTTGGCAGGGGGTTGGGGGGAGCTGACAGAAATCAAGCAATCTGCATCACAGAACTTTCTTTACTGTTCATTGTTATAATAAGGAAGTCTGGAATAGCAGTAAGCATTAGAAACCTAATGACAGTTTCATGAGTTAGAAATATTTATTTGGAACTTTCTTTTAGCTCTGAAATCTTAGACTCTGAGATCACTTTATCTATCTATCTATCTATATATATACAAGTTATATTTGAAACTATGATATGTGATAAGTCTGGCTAACAGGAAAGAATTGTGGAGGTAAAACTGAAATCCTATAGAATAAGAAAGGAAAGAAAAAATAATAAAACTAATACATTTTAAGCCAAATATAGTTTCAGGCTGCCCTGGAAAGACTTAATATTAAATTAGAATTTATGTCTCTGTTTTCATCTAAGGAGCAAACCACATGGTGGAACTCTTATCCTTTATGCACATTTTTGCCTTATCCTAATGTTAACCACAGGCAAGTCACTGAATATGGGATCAGAGCAGTTTTTTGCATGCCTCTACGAAACCGTCTAAATTGTATACAAGAAAATTATCTCCCATCATCTGCTTTGAATTATTAGATAATTCTTCAGATCTAATGTCACGGGTTCCAGAGTGTCTCCCCACTGCTTTCTGTTTAGCTTTAAAAAACCATACAGAACTTTTTAAAGTACAAAGTTGGGAATTAGTAGGACTAGCGTGGCATCTTATGGGTCCTTGAGGAATACCACTATATAGGGTTCGGGTATATCATTTTCTACCGAAGCTGTGTATATTTGCCATGATGAATGTTTGAGATGAATTTCATCTTAAAAATTCCCCTCTGCTTTGTGCCTCTGGCAGCACATTCGCTAAGAGCCATTAGCTTAGAGCTCTTCCTGTGGCTGTAATTATTGTCATTTCTGAGCAACTCATTTCAGCATCTCATATTTCATGTTCCCAATGTGAAAAAAAGTTGTGTGTCTGATAATAATGGGCAGTTTGGGAGAAAAAATATGACATGTTAATATAAAAAATACAAAGAAATGTTTAGACATACAAAAAAAGAGCCCTCAGCAGCACTGTGGCGACATGATTCTTGTTCTATCAACTTTGAAGCATAACCTGCCATTGGTGAGCAGAGGAGTAACATCATAAAAGCAGTGTCTGAGAAACAGCAAATACTTTCCCCAAGAAAATGCTTGGAGAAAGAACAAAGGATTAGTTGGGGTATAATTTAGGAACTTAACTATTTCAAAGTTGAGGTGACTAGATCGGAACAATGTTAGTGTTAATAATAAAAGGAAAAGGAGGCTTCCCTGGTGGCACAGTGGTTGAGAGTCCGCCTGCCGATGCAGGGGACGCGGGTTCGTGCCCCGGTCTGGGAAGATCCCACATGCCGCGGAGCGGCTGGGCCCGTGAGCCATGGCCGCTGAGCCTGCGCGTCCGGAGCCTGTGCTCCGCAACGGGAGAGGCTACAACAGTGAGAGGGCTGCGTACCGCAAAAAATAAATAAAGGAAAAGGGAGCTATTCCAAAGAGCTGGGCTTAACAACTATGGTATCAGTGGGGCAAAGGGAACAAAAGTGGATTTGGACGGTTCAAACCTCAGTACTAGGAGGATGAGAACACTTACGGAAAAACTTCATCCGTTTCAGGGAGAAAAGAGTTCAATGACAGACATGAGTTTGAGTACACACATCACTCTGGAAGTGCCCAGGCAGGATTTGGAAATGGAACCCTGGAGACTGGGGACAAAATCGGGTCTGGTGACAGAGGCTTTGAATTAAAAGTCACAGCCGAATCTACAAACAGGCCTCCAAAGAAAATTGAGGACCAATCTGTAAAATTATCCCTTCTTTATGAAGCTGGAGAAAAAAGACAAACAAGTGAAAGAGAAAGGAGTGATGAGGGAGACAGCATAAGAACCAGGATCGTGGAACAGTTCAGGCAGCAGCCATTTAAAAATATTTGCACCAAATGCAGAAAAATTACTGAGATATAAGTCTGACCAGAAAACCAGAAAGTGAAATATTAGGGCATAACTTTGTCAGATAACAGATTATTGAAAAGACGCAAGTAGCAAACTTTGTTTTCATTTTACAATAGCTAAAATAGAAAATTGAAATCATTTTTTAGAAGGCCAAAAACTAAAATAAAATTCAGAGCACCCTAATTTTGATACCATGTTATATTTCTATATTATATTTTTATTTCCATGTCAAAGTATTTATTCATGAAATATCTTTTTCTGTGTATTCAGTGGCAAACAAACACATGGCCTCCGCCTTCACTAAGCTGAGAGTCTAGTGCAATAAGAAACCAATTTTAAATATGCTGGTCTCACAGAGGATTTAGAGGCTTGCAGGAAGGGGTGTGAATTGGGATAAGATATTTGATAACTGAAGGAGGAAACATAAAGGACACCTTTCTCGTTCTCTTCTACTTCTGACAAGGGAAAGAAAAGCACTTTATGTATTTTACTGCTTTAAGAAGTATGGCCGTTTGAGAAATCCATATAATTTTTCCAGAAAATTATATGCAAAGATGGGTATCAGTTCACCAGTGTTAAGTTCTCTTATCTTTTAAAAATAACTGACTTTGCATGATGTAATTGGAGAAAGGAAAGGATGACATCTATAAAAAGAAAGATTAGTCAGTATTTTGTAAAAGGCTTTGTAGTTGCTTGTCAGGCTTTTGTTAATTGCCTTCCCGTTTATGGCTGATTTTTTTCAATTACTTAATATTTCAATGTGTAATTTAGAGGCTAAATCATTTTCGTCACTATAAACGTATCCTTGGTACTCTGTACCCTTTATAGTACAGGTAACTGCTTTTTTTCATCAGGGTTGTGCTATAAAAAGGAAACAAATAGTTATATCCAGTATATCATTAAAACTGAAACATGTCTAAAAAAATACACAGACATTTACTAGGTACTAGGGTATGAACTCCCATCATATATATGGCTATTGATATTTTGGGGCCGGGACTATCAAACAAGGTACCTGGTTAGCCGTCATACTGTAGTCAGTATCATCAAGTCTGACTTATATGTGATTACAATAATTAAAATCTATTTAAGTTGCCAATTTAAATGATACAGTAACATAGACATTAAAAGTACTGCTTTCTCTTCTTATTGTACTACATGATTTTGCACAAATGAGTTATATTAGCTGGCATAATTTTCACATTGCACAGAAGTGCAGACTTTGGGGCTTCCCTGGTGGCACAGTGGCTGAGAGTCCACCTGCCGATGCAGGGGACACGAGTTCGTGCCCCAGTCCGGGAAGATCCCACATGGCGCAGAGCGGCTAGGCCCGTGAGCCATGGGCGCTGAGCCTGCGCGTCCGGAGCCTGCGCTCTGCAGCGGGAGAGGCCGCAACAGTGAGAGGCCCGCGTACTGCAAAAAAAAAAAAAAGTGCAGACTTTGCAGAACGAATTAATGTGAAAAAAACAGTCATCTCCCTATTAGAGCTAATTGGTTGGATAATGTCCACCATTGGCTAAAATGCTTGCAGAAAATAGAAGTTTATACTGTATTCCATAGACACCTGTACTATACACATATACAATATTCACAGTTTTAAAAATCATTGTTTTTTTGTAGCATTTGAGTTTTCCTTCAACTTATGGTGACATTGGCCAACTTATATTAAACATTAGCTATTGCATATCTAAACATACACTTGGATTAAATGTATTTATAAAATTTATTTGAGAAGGAAGTCCATGTTGTATACTAAGAAGGGAAATAAGCATGGGCTTTATAAACCTTAATGTATTCTTTATTTGAAAGGTATTAGAGAGCGCTCTTTTTTCAACAAAGGCAAAGATTTTGTGTATATGTTTGTCTCTATATTTTAGAAAAACTTCACTTCTCACACACAAGGTTGAGGTAATTGACATATGAAAGAAGTGTTCTTCACAGAGAGAAGTATAGGGGGTAATGTCAGCTTACTGAAAATTGATACCATAAGAAAATAAGATCCAGTTTTCATGCGTTTTTGGCAGAGCTTACATGCTTCTCTTTGTTCTAAAGCATTTTATGGGTCCAACTTCTTAATCTGAAGGTTGTACTTACATGAGAATAATTAATAATTGATTGAACAACAGCAGACAGTCGTTGTAAGTCTGAAGTTTGTAAAACATTCTCTTTATAGTTGTTTGATCTCAGATGGCAGGTTTAAAGGCCATATGAAAAAGTTTAATGAATGCTCAGAAAATCTAAAGTTTAAAAATATTTTTCTATGAGGGTAATCTATTTTCGCTCTCCTAAAAATCCCTTTTATTCCTTCATCTTTACTCCTAGCTTACAAGAAGCTATGAAACTTTCTTCCAATTTTTCTTAGAATTTTAAAGAAACAGATATCTTGATTTTCTTTGGTCAGCCCATCTTTGTGAAGTGGTCTGTTTTTTTGCCTCAAAGCAAAGCCAGCAGCATCCTGGATTCTCCCCTTCTCCCCTAGTGAACTGGCCATCATCTGGGGCCCAGCCTTTAGCCTGGTGGGCACAAAACACGACTGGGGCCCCAACTGAGGCAGCGTGATATTAATGAAGATCACACAATCAACCTTTTAATTTACAGTGAGAAATGTAACTGTTAGAAGAACTGGAATATTCACTTCTGCACAAGCACTTCCTTCTTCTTAATAGAAAGAGCAAACATTTTTGAGTATTGTATACCAATGATCTATGCTAAGTGCTTTAGCATATAGCACAGTACCTGGCACTTGTGTTTGTTGAATGTTGAGAATGACCGAACGAATTAACTTAGGTAATTCTTCCACCTACCTGGGAAGTAGATCACCAGCCTGCTACTGTAATGAATCCTGGTTTGGGCTCCCCACTTCCCAGCTGATGACCTTAGGTCAACAACTTACCAAGCGAAATAATACAAATAAAGCACTTAGAACCTTCCTCATTTTTTAGATGAGGAAGGTGAGACTTACAGAAGCTTAGTAATTTATCCAAGGTAGCACAGCCTGTAAATAGGGGAGCTGAGATTCAATAGGTCTTTTACTCCAGAACACAAGTTCTTCACCACTGTGCTATTCTGCCTCTCACATGCCAGTTTATTCATTTGTCTTAAAAGAAGTCGATGAGCCCGGTATTTGTGATCTGAAGTCTTGCTGTAAGGCCAGAACACTGAAAGGCCACTGGCCCCTGGACAGTACTTCCCTAGACATGTCAGATGTTTGCCTCGGCTTCTCTTCTTTCTTATGCCTCTGTATCTGACCAGTACAGTTTTTGACTGGCATATCCCTTTCCTCTGATAAGATAATAATATATTTCAGTGATGTTAAAGTCTCACGACCTGGGAACCATTCTGTCTGTTTCAGTTGCCTCTGCAGGCCTGTGCACTGATCATTGGCCAGAACCTAATGCTCATTTCCCTATTTACCTTTTTGGGCAAAATCTTCACTACATCCCCCCTGTACTGACAAAACACCCTGCCTAGTTCTTGAATAGCATCAGAAGATCTTCGAGTGGCTTTATTTCCGATCAGCTCGGTACATGCCAGCACCTTGACCATCCTCTGCTGTCAGACGACTGGAGCAGTGTTACGTCTTTCAGCCTGCTTTTTTGTCGTGCTGTCAAATGGTACTCAGTTAGCTTTCTGTCTAGGGTATAACACATGGGACAATCAAACATGATATTTTACTGTATTGGTTTATTTTTTCCTTCAATTTCTGTAATTTCAGAGAGATAACATTTAAATATCATTCTACTATTTGATAAATTTATAAATCCATAAGTGTCCAGAATTAAATTCTGGTCTAAATGCTTTCTTCCAGCATTTAGCACGTATGCACAATTAGGTCCTTAATAAATACCTTTTTCAACTGTTAAATCCTCATCTACACCCAAAATAATCCTGACAGACGAAACATCCAGACATTATGATTGTTTCTCCTGTAGACAATACATCTACATTATTAGCTTGACCTTTGTCATTTCATTTCATTTTGCTTTTATTTTCATTGCCAGTTTATAAACTTGATGCATTTCTATTATGATAAAGAGTTCAATCCAAATGAGATTTCACATGCTATTAGTTTCTACTTTGGTAAATATAAATAAACTGAAATGTCCTCTGTAAGGCATAGGCTGAATATATAATAGTTTCTTGAAAAATCAACGAAGCCTCCTAATCTACCTTAAAGTCTTTAATTTTTACCCAAGTTATAATTATGCTCATAGCCAATTTCTGCGAGTCTACCAAGGAATTATCTAACAGATGGAACGCAATGTCTCAGAGAACAAAAGTCCATGGAATCAAATTAACACTTGGAAACGAAAGTATCTTTTAACTACATATTTAAGATAACCAAATAATGACAGTTATTTGACATTTGGGAGTAGTCTGTACATTTTTAAGACTTCCTATCCGAAGAATCCAGTTGTGTTTTATGACAAGAGAAGGTGGAAGAAGCTGTCTAGGCTATACTGGCCTTTTTGAAAATCCATTACACAGAAGAGTCTTTTTATTCAAAAAATATATATTTTTTCAAGGATCTGTCGCTTTCAAAATGACATATAAGACAGAATAGCCTTATGCCAAATAATCACACCATCGTAGATGCTATTACATGCTGAGATTTTAGTTGAGCTGAAAAATCATATGGAAGAAATTCAGAATATGTGGTTTGGAGTGATTGGAATGAGTAGCCATTATGTCCCAGTTTTATCACCTATGGATATGTACTATGCTATTGTTAGAATTAAAATTAGAAAGATATTCCAAATATTTTAGGTTGTAATCCTCAAAAAGATGAATTTTTACAGAGATTTTTAAAATTTATTATCCTAAAGGTGTTTTTCTCTGCCTAATAGAGTAACCTACATAAGCATTCATATAGCTATTACGTGAGGGGCAGCACCTCCAGTCTCTTTGGACTAGATTTAACCGGCACTGACCCTAAATGGATCAGCAGTGCAGGATTCTCAAGTCATGGCTGGTCAAGGAGATCTTCCAACAACTGTCACCTCTAGAAAGTGATTAATCTAATTCTTGATAGAGCAGCTGTCTTCATGCCAGAATATTTGGACCATTGGGGTTACCCAAAGAAGTTTCAAGAGGAGTAAGGGAATCTATTTTCACATCCTCAGTTTCCATATGTCCTCATTCCTAAAAATGATCAGCCTGGGAACTCATCTGAGCTGCAAGGCTCACTGCAGCCTCTCCTTTCCCACTTCTTCTTTCTCAGTTGCTTTTCTCTCATGTTAACAAAAAGGCATGGGTCTCCCTAAACATAGTCTCTATGAACACTGCCTGGAGTACTAAACAAAGAGACGTTGGAAAAACTCAATGCGTAGGAAGTCTCCTTAATCAAGGCAGTGTAACCGCCCTCCCATTTTTATCATTAAGGGATGCATTCCAATCAAATTATATTTCTATGTTTTTTAAATATTCATAAAAATTTATCATATGTTTGTGCTACTTAGCTCAGTTATGTACTGCTAATAATTGATATTGATTACAAAGGCACTTTTAAGGCTTAGGGCCTTATCGTCTCAGGAAATTTTAAAAAACACATTTCATTTAAATTTCTAAACATATTTTTGGCAGCAAAGTATAATGTGATAAAAATATTTTAAAGTATAAATATATAATTCACTAAAGTAAAATCAGGAAAATTGAAATGGAAATGCAATTTCAAAGAAAAAAGGACTACTGTAAGATTTCTAAATATCAATGAATGTCTTGTTCATGGATTTTTTTCTTTAAATGGATGATGGTAGGATGAAATTGCTATGATATTTATATGCCATTGATTTTTAAAAGAGTAGTATAGTCATTTCATTTTAAAATGGCAGTGTTTACAACATTATATTCCTTTCAATTATTTAAACTTGGAGGTGAGAATAGTATTCTTTGGAGGATATACTTTTGTAGATGCATGAGTAGAAAATGTAAAGGCCACAGTTTTAAAGCCAGTCCATCAGAATGAACACAGTTTCTCAGTGCTTATGGTGCTGTCCCTAAATCCCAGGACTCAAGGGCTTGGTGGTGTAGAAAAATATAATGAAGCACTTGTCAAGTTCACCACAGCCAAGGGCAAAACTGGGTAGATGTTTAAGTAATTTCTGTATAGCCTTGCTTGGTTGAGGTATAGTTGCTCAAGGTCTGTTATTTTTAAACTAGGTCAGAGAAAGAAAAGACAAGAAAATAAGGTTTGGGGATTATAGTACATGTTTTGGCCTCATAGCCTTAATAGGGGTCAATTTGGGATATGTGTTCTCCCAGATAAGACAGTCTGTATACTTATAATTTCACCATCATTTGCAAAGAGCCATAAAGACCAATTATGCAAGGTTTTTAGAGGTATCTGAAGACATATTCTGTCTTTGCATTATATCATATTTCAAAGTGCTGATTTTGGAAGGAAAACAAACTAATTTTTGTCTTTAATATAACACAACAAAAGATATTTCTTATCTCAGCACCTTATGCTTTGTTCCATCAATAACCTGTGTTCAAATTCAGTAATTGCTCTATGGTGTCGAAAAATAAAATCTGGAGACATGTCTAAACTCTGCTTAAAAATAATGAGTCATAATAAAATTTTACTTTCAAGTAGAATAGGTTTCTTACAGAGATGAACTTTGTTATCTTTTTAAAAGTTTGAAAAAGTGGTATTTTCTGTAATGTTTTCTCAGAATTTGAATTAAAAGCTTTAAGAGATTTGAAACTTGCCAGCAAAATATAGTTCTTAAAATAGATCTTTCTTTTGAAAAAGCGTGAAATGTTAATGTATATACACTCCTTTTAATATAATATATTTCATTTAAAGATATATGCTATGGATACACTTGTATTAGTTAAAAGTCCTTTAAAGAAAGAAGCCTAAATAATAGCAAAACATTTGAAACCAACATAATAATGAAGTGGAAATTTTCTGCTACTTTTTCCATTGAAGAGTAAGCACTTCAATTTTTTGTAAGCTCCTTTTTCACCTAATAATATGAAAATATTCCTCTTTTATAAGATATTCAAGTATAAAAAAGATTTTTTGCATGTATTTTTTAATGTTTTTTATTATGGTAAAAGTCACATAGTATAAAACGTACTAATTTAACCATATTTAACTGTACAGTTTAGTGGCACTAAGGACATTCACATTGTTGTGCAACTCTCACCATCATCCATCACCTGAATTTTTCAGCTTCCTAAACTGAAACTCTGACCCTTTAAACACTAACTCCCCATTCCCCCTCCCCACCCCCAGGCCCCTGGCATCTATCAATGTATTAAAATTTTAGACAGCTCATCATCACGTCTTACAGTTGCAAAAAGGTACTGATAGCAATTAGAATCTGTTGAATTGGGCCTGTCTTACCAGTCCAGTTTCCCCCTGGAGATGGTTGGAGGAAGGAAGGGGTGAATGTCAGTGCACTGAGAACTCTTCTTCATTGCCTCCTTTGGGAAGCTCATGCATCCCCCATATAACACGAAGGAAGGGAGGGATGGAGAGACCTCTCTTCTTAAAGCTGCTCTCTCCCTTTTCCCTCAAAACCAAGCTTCTTCCAAATACAGTGGGGTTTTTTGACATTTTATTATGAAATGTTTCAAACATAAAGGAATGTTGAAACAATTGTATAGTCAATATGCACGTACCCAACACTTACTTTCTACAATTAACATTCGATTATATTTGCTTTCTCACATCTCTGTCCCTGTATACAACCATCCGTCCATCTTTTTATTTCTTTCTCTTTTCGTTTTTTTGAAGAGGGGTGGGTAAGTGCAAAGTAAGCTCTCTGTACCTCTGTGATAAGAATGCTAATGTCTAAACTTCTTATTTGTCCCTACTACTATGCTAAAACCTTTACAGTTTAGCCCCGGGCATGCCCTGCTTCTCTCCTCATTCTCAGCCTGCCCTCGCTCCAGTGAGGGCAAACTCCATTCACACAGGACTTCTGACACATCATCTGAACATAACATGGATTCTTGTGGCCTCCACATGCTTGAATATTCTCTTCCTTCTATGGAGAATTCTCCTTTCTCTTTAACTCTTATTTATCCTTCAGGATCCTTCAACTGTCACCATTTGGGTGAATATTTTTCTATTCACCATTTGGGTGAATAGTAGACTATTCACATCTACTTCCAGTGGTAGATATTTAACAATGCTTCACTGCAGGGGGAAAAAGACCCTGGTTTGTAGCACTTGCAGGTTTTGTTGGTATAAATTCTCTTCCCTACCACTGGTTTCAAGCTACCAGTACGAAGTTACTGAACACGGAGCTAAGAAGAGATGTGCTCAGTCTACTGTCTAGCTGACAGCCACCGGCCCCACGCGCCACTGCTGCTTCCTCTCTAATACGTGTCACGGTGCACTATGGGCGTTCACGTGATCTCCTAAAGCAGAGACCATGCTTTCCTCCTATTTCTGTTGCTAGCAGTTAGCACACGGCAGGCTATAGAACAGGATAGGATTCACAAGAACACTTTATGAATAAATGATTTGGGTAATAAATTGTATTCTATATAGCACTTTCCACACACTGCTAATTCAGTTAAAACTGAGGAATTATAGTAGTCACTCAGTGGATGGATGTGAACTGTGGGCCATACAGAGCCAGGGTCTCTAATGCGTGGCAGGTAGCCCATGTGTAAGAACCTCTCTTCACCCTGGCACTTGGTTCCTCATCGCGGCAATGCTGCCGCAGTTTTCCAGTTCCCTTCAGAGGCTGGCAGCATTCACTCAGCAGGCCACTTGGCATACGTACCTTTCATACTTCATGAGAAGTCAGTAAGGCACTAAGTTAAGGTCAGGAAGTACACATGGTCAAAGCAAATCTTTAAAGATTCCCTTGGTCTGTACATTAGCCTTTGAGGAAAATGGAGTGTGCCAGCGCACCTAGATTCTGGAATTAGTAGCATAATACCCCAGGCTTTTTAAAGAAGATTAGAACTTAAAAGGTGAAGCAAAAGAGAGGCCCAAAAAAGAAGTGATAATTATTTGAATGGAAATACAAAATGAAATTGTACTTAAAATTACTAATGTTTTTAAACTTAGGAAACATTGCCTTCAGTTTGGGACTTTTGAGTTAAAATAAATGACTAGATTCTTCTCCGAAAAATAGTTAACAGTAGTTAACTATTAAAAATAGTTTAATGTAAAAGGTATTTTTTTGCACCTTTATTATTCAATATACTGAATTTTAAGTTGAGCTACTGTGGTATATTTCCACAACTTAAATAGAGCAAGTACCAAGAATGTTAAACATGACATTGTATTTGCATGTCACAGCTAGTAGAAGTCTGAAAAACGTGCATTTTTTTTTCCTTGATCTTTCTATTGAATTATGGGGTGTGAGGATTTGCAATGGAACATAAGTATTTGAATAAGAGTTTTAATGATCTCTGGAAAATACCAAAAGCCAGGAATAGCAATACTAAATATACAAGGACCTTTATATCTGTACTTAATTCTTTCCTGCTACTGTTCAGCTCCTTTCAGTTTGATTACATATTAACTCAGATATTTTATTTGGTTATTTTACATTTTTGTGGGTTGTAAATGTGTGATACTCATTTTGATTTTGATTATTTGACAAATACTGAAGGTAATCCCCCAGAATGGAACTTCGAGATATTAGTTTTTAATGTCTCTTCTTACTGTCTATGATTAAGTTAATTGACTTTTTGAGTAAATATATTCTAATTTTATAAAAGAAGTACTAAAACCTCTTACCTGGGTTATTGAGAAATCTAAAAAGAGACAGCATTTCTTCATTAAGAAAAGTGCTATAATATGCTGTGAACCACCATGTGTTGGGAGCACAACTATGAATACATAAAGTAAGATACCTGCTCTATACTCTCCAGTAAGTCATTAGGTCTGAAAAATAAGGAATGCTAAACGGGCTCAGACTGTCAGAATGTTCATTTTACATTTAAAATTCCATATTTTATATGTATAGCTGATTCACTTTGTTATACAGCAGAAGCTAACACACCATTGTAAAGCAATTATACTCCAACAAAGATGTTTAAAAAATAAATAAATAAATAAAATTCCATATTTTTTTTTTGAGCATCTTTCTGAGTACCAGCTCATACTGAGCTGAAAAGGACGGCTCTACATAATTTATTCCCCTTCCTTTCCTACTTAGTTTCTTGCTTTTCATTGCTCTGGTTATGGTTTTTACAAGTCCTTTAATGAAAATTTTCTGAGAGATTATCCTTCTTAGATATTTTTCACTTACTTGATTGTACATTTTCCCCCTTCTCATTCCTCTTAAATATATCCAATTTCGTTTCTAGACATTTAACTACTCCTTCTTGCTGCTTTTCTTGTTGTGCTTCTAAATATAGTCACCATTTTGCGGGTTCTCCCACTCTTTCCATTCTTTGTGTCTGTTGGATTGATTTTTATGATCTGGCCATACTGTTTTTGGAGACGGTTAGGATCTTTCCCCCTTAGCACATCATGACCTCTGAGTGGACTGGGTCAGTCAGACTGGCGGATATTAAACATAGAGTGGTAATAGCACACCAAATAAGTAAATTGAAACATGATTTAACAGAATAACTGAAAAAAAAATAGTTAAGAAAACCAGTATAAGGAGATTGCTATACCACTTTTTTTTTCCTTAACAAATGTCCTTCAAGGAGTCTCCTGATCATAAATCATCTAAAATTCAAGCACAGAAACTTCAGACTTTCAAATGGTCTCTAGGACAGGTTTTATTATATAAAGAATCATAATTGCAAATCGTAGGTAATAATAAATATTGTTAGAAACTCAGAATAAAGTATGAGATAGGGCCTACACACACGCCATTTTCTCCTCCAGTGTTTTGGCCAATAGAGTCTAATTCAAGGAAACAATTATGAATAAGAATCCATGTTTCCACTTGGTTATCAGAAAGACTGGATTGGAGAATGGCTTTCTCCCATATGGATTTAGACTTACTCCACTCATTTGCAGGCAGAATAGCTGGCAATACTAAGTTCTGGTTTGAGAGATCATTATTTTTTAGCACCAAATAATTTTTCATTATCTGGATGGACCACAGTAGATTCACCTACTGAAGAAAATCTTGGTTGCTTCCATTTTGACAATTACAAACGAAGCTGGTATAGACATCTGTGTACAGGTGTTCGTGTGGACATAAGTTTTCCACTCTCTTGGGTAAATACCAAGGAGCAAGAGACGGAACAAGTCCCACGTGCTTTTCAAGCTCCTGCTGGCATCGCTTGTGCCAATGTCGCATTGGCCAAAGCAAGACACGTGGCCAGGCCCAGATCGGGAGTGGGGAGTTGTTGGGGGAAAATAGATGCAATCCAATTAGATGTGTTGGGGGATACCTGCTATGGTGTCATTGCCACTAGAGAAAAAGAAATGGACAAAAAAAGGAGCTGTTTGAGGGCTTTCAGGTCAGAGAGAAGGTGAGAGCAAACCAGCTCCCTGGTACACGCTTTCTGAGGAATATCCATCCCGGTGACGCACTTCCTCTTCCTGCCAATGCACGTTCTCTTTGTATAAACAGAAGAGAAGGGAGCTCAGTCAGAAGAGAAGGGTAGGAACCCACCCCATCTACTCAGTAACTTTTCAGTTAGCCCTTTACCTCTCCCCTTGGAAATCTCAGAAGATGCTCTTTGGCATTTTGGGGACCTCTAAAGTATCACAGGCAAGTATTCCTGCCTGGAAGCATAGACTTTTAAATTTGATTTCCAGATAAATCCTTAGAGGGGGAAAAAAAAAAAACCTGGTTTGGCTTAACTGCAGTCTGTTATACATGTAAATTAGTAAACTAGTTAGAGTTAAATAAAAAGTCACCTGACTTCTCAACTCTGTTTTTAAAATATAGGTGCAACGGCTGCAGCCCGCAAGGAAGTGATACGGAACAAGATCCGAGCGATCGGCAAGATGGCCAGAGTGTTCTCCGTGCTCAGGTGGGATCATGGTCCTCTATTGCATTTGATTGTCACTCAATAACATTTTAATACTTTAATCTGGTAATTTAAGTATTTTACTCGAAACTCTTTGCTTTTTCTTAATTATTTTTTAAAATGGAATTGTCAGTTCCTCACTGTTTTCGTCAGATGGAAATCTACTGAATTATTTCTGTAGAGAAAGCCTCTAAAGGGACTTTCACATTCCATCCCTCTATTTGCTGCAGGACTTTAAAACATTTATTTCACAATAGGTTGAACATGTTATGAAATGGAAAAGCTATTATAATCCTTTCTATTTTTCATTCTCTCTCTGTGGTAAAGATGAATTTATCAGGTGCATTCCACTAGATTTCTAGGAAATGAATAGCCATAAAGCTTGTTCATGTGAATCTATATTATTCTAATAAATCATTGAGAGAAAAAAGTTATTTAGTGTTTCAGTTTCCATATAGTAGTTATTTTTTAAATAGATCATGTATCTTGTTATTATTAAGCATGGGCTTAGAAAACACGTTTTCTTGAAGAGAATTAACTACACTTTTCTTCACTTAAATTCAGTTATCTATTCTTGGATAATACAAAGTATCTATATTTCTCTTCAAAAGATTACTTTAAAATACAGTATGATTAGGGCTTCCCTGGTGGCCCAGTGGTTGAGAATCTGCCTGCTAATGCAGGGGACACGGGTTCGAGCCCTGGTCTGGAAAGATCCCACATGCCGCAGAGCAACTAGGCCCATGAGCCACAACTACTGAGCCTGCGCGTCTGGAGCCTGTGCTCCGCAGCAAGAGAGGCCGCGATAGTGAGAGGCCCATGCACTGCAACGAAGAGTGGCCCCTGCTTGCCACAACTAGAGAAAGCCCTCGCACAGAAACGAAGACCCAACACAGCCAAAAATAAACTAATTAATTTAAAAAAATACAGTATGATTATATGTGACGAGTATCCAGTCAATTCACAATCACATTATTAACAAGGATAAATAGGAATATCTTGGGAGAAAGTCCATCTCCACATTGTATAATTTCATATTCTAATTTTTGCCAGATTCTTTTTTTCAACTCTTTCGTGGAGTACCGGCTCTTCTGATTTCTCCTTCTTGCTATTTCTATCCCACTCCTGGTAGAGTCACTAAAGAGTAATTAAGTGATTTGATACCAACAACAGGGAGCCATGAGAAGGATGAAAAGCACGATCATCCTTTCCCAAAGACACCAGATCAAAGTCAGTAATAGCTCTGCGGTAGCAGCCAAATCTTGAAAAGTCACGTTAAAGCTGAAAGTAGAGCATAGTTGCTCCCTGCGGCCTAATGAATGAGGCTGCCGTTGCTCTAATGCTTTTCATTCCTACTGAACTTGCAGGACTCATTCATTCATTCAAAATAAATATAATGAAACTTAAAGTAGCCATTATGTACCATGAAGCAGTACAGGGGGATAGCAAGTGAGAGGCGAGGCACTCATTCATTTTAGTACGTGGACAACAAAGGACTCTCTGAGTCTAGCATTTGAGCAAGTGTGGGGATGACCTTCACGAAGGTAGGGAGTAAGAGTGTTTAAGACAAAGGGAGGGGCTTCCCTGGTGGCGCAGTGGTTAAGAATCCGCCTGCCAATGCAGGGGACATGGGTTTGAGTCCTGGTCCAGGAAGATCCCACATGCCGCGGAGCGGCTGAGCCCGTGTGCCACAACTACTGAGCCCGCGCAACTAGAGCCTGTGCTCCGCAATGAAGAGCAGCCCCCGCTTGCCGCAACTAGAAAAAGGCTGTGCGCAGCAACGAAGACCCAACGCAGCCAAAAAGAAATAAATTTATTTTTTTAAAAAAAAGACAAAGGGAGGAGCAAGTACAAAGATCCTTGGATGGACACAAATTCAGCAGTTTTGAAGGCCAGCAGGGAGGCTGTGTGGCTAGAAAAATTGCCTTTGGGGGCAAAGGACTATGTGAAGATCATAAACTCAGCTGGTCCCTCTGCATAAACACTTGCTTATTTATCATGCCTCAGATTTCCAGTAAATGCGCTTACTTCTTTTTCTATCTGAAGTCTCTGTGAGGATAAGTAAAAACAGCTCCATCACTTCCAGTTGAAAGTACATTTAGGAAAAAAAAGGAGAAGCCTTTCTTAACATAAAAGAAAATTCTTTGTATCTATGTTAGTCTTCAAACCATGTGAAAGTGACAGGAACAATGCTACGGAATCATAGGTAGGTCTTAAAATTGGAAAGTCCCTCTAGTCCTCTGCATCTTGGCACGTAAGATGCAGTTATTCCCAGCTGAGAGTGGGTTCCATTTGAACCCGGTGATGATCAGTTACTTGATTAAGGTCGCACATATTGATAGAAAATAAAAGCAAGGTATATTGTATTGCTATCCTATAATAAAAGCATTTGTACAATACAGGGTGGTCATCTCTAGGGAACAGTAGGATTGAGCATTAAATGTGTACCATGTAGTGCATTAGGCAAAGTGGATACTGTGAATTAAAATGTCAGACATGTAGACAATAAACTAATGTAAGGCCATGAGATGTGCACTAAATAAATGAAGAGGTGCTCTGCTGTGGAAGAGGATGGGAAGGAGCCCTACTATTTCCTGAAAGGAATGTTCATGAAGAGGTTGCCGTTGGTGGAGCACTGTGAAGTTCAGGCTAGGTTCCATTAGCTGGAGAATTGTGGTGAAGGCATTCCTGGCAGCTGAGAAGTCCTCCTAGATCCTAAGGACCTAGGAGCAGTGTTTTACGGGGCGCTTGTTAAGGACCGGGTGCTGTATGCTTCATGGTGTACACATTTGAGAGGAGTCCACACGGCAAGCTTGCAAGGTTGACTTGACCTCAGTGAGGAAACAGAAACTGAAAGAGGATAAGTAGTATGTCCAACCTCACTCAGTGAGTGATCAGTACTAAGGAGAATCGGAGCATGTGCTAACCCATGTGGAGATGTATATGTAATGACAGTCTGAAGACTGGATAGCAAGATGACTTATGGGTGTCAGCGCATTTAAGAAGCTATTGAAATAATCCAAGCAAAAGATGTTGAACTAGCTGTGGGTGGAGAGATGCAAGGGAAGAGGCAAATACAAGAAATTTGTGGAATGAGACATTTTAACATGTAATGGATGGATACGGATGGTGGTACACATTTGTCAGATATAGCTGTCCAGCGCAGTCCTTACATTTTGGTAATTTGCCTTATTATAAGGGAACCAGAAACCTATCTTTCAAGAGCCCTTGCACTTAAGGTGCCGCATGTTGCCTAGGATCCACCCATCAAAGGAATGCACGGAGAACTTCTGCTTCAAAGCGAACATCTTGGGGAAGCAGTGAGCAGGGAAGGCAGTTCCTCTGTCAGGTGGGAATCTGAGGGACCAAGAGTTGAAGAGCATCTTTCTCAGCATATTGGGGACTAATTACACACCATTAGCCGGAGCTTAGGCGTTGGCTCTAAATAACAGTAAAGGATTCAGAAATCTAAAATGTGGATTAACACTGCCATTCTCCATCGTATTTTTCTTTGACTCCTTCATTTAGTAAATGTTTTATGAATCGCGACTGTGTGCGAGGTGCTGTTCTGGTCCAGGTACTGTGGATGCAGCAGGAGCAAAGCAGACAGAAACCCCTTTCACATGAAGCTTTTCTAGCTAGGGTGGGGTGTAGTGGGCAGAGGAGCTCAAAAAAAAAAAAAAGCACTAAGGAAACAAACTGTATAGCTCTTCAGGGGTGATAAGTGCTTTAGATAAAAATAAAAGAGGGAAGGGGAGATAGGGTGTAAGAAAGTGCATATATATATATATATTTTTTAACATCTTTACTGGAGTATAATTGCTTTACAATGGTGTGTTAATTTCTGCTTTATAACAAAGTGAATCACCTATACATATACATATATCCCCATATCCCCTCCCTCTTGCATCTCCCTCCCATCCTCCCTATCCCACACCTCTAGGTGGTCACAAAGCACTGAGCTGATCTCCCTGTGCTATGTGACTGCTTCCCACTAGCTATCTATTTTACATTCAGTAGTGTATATATGTCCGTGCCACTCTCTCACTTTGTCCCAGTGTCCATTGACAGATGAATGGATAAAGAAGATGTGGCACATATATACAATGGAATATTACTCAGCCATAAAAAGAAACGAAATTGCATTATTTGTAGTGAGGTACATATATTTTAAATAGCATTCTCAAGGAAGTCCTCACTTTGAAGGCAGTTTTCCAGCAGAGAGTTGGAGGCTGGGAGGGAGGGAGCCAGGCAGATAACCTGGGGGAAGAGTGTGACAGAAAGGTGCAGAGCCCCAAGGTGGGGTGTGCTGGGTGCATGGTGAGGACCACGAAGGGAAGTGGGTGGTGGTAGGAAATGTAGTCCAAGAGATGGATAAGGATGGTAGACTGTGGGTTGGGAGCTAGTTTTTTAGGGCTCTGGTCAAACCTTTTAAAGATTTTGCCTTTCACCTTTAATGAGAGGAGAAACCATTGGGAGAGTTTTGCATAGAGGAGTGACAGGATCTGTATATGTATTAAAAGGCTCAGCCAGCTGCTATACTGAGAATAGATATGGGAGGAGAGGGCAGGAGTGTGACAAGGATGGAGCAGAGAGACCAGTTAAGGGACTGCTGGAACCATCCAGGTAAGAGATGCTGGTGGTCCGAAAAGGAGTCAGTCACAGAAGGCCACCTGATTCCAGTCATGAGAAGTGTCCAGAAGCAGCAAATCTACAGAAAACAGATGAGTAGTAATACAGCCTGAAAGAAATGGGAGCGCACGAGACTGCTCTGTGGAGGGATGAGAATGTGCTGAAATGTATTGTGCCGATGTTTCACGACTGTCTGAATAGACTAAAATCCAGTGATTGAATCACACACTTTAAATGGGCAAATTGTATGGTATGTTAATTATATCTCAATAAAGCTGTTTTCAAAAGAGATGAGGTAGTAGTATTGTGAGAAGTGGTAAGATACTGGAAATAATATGAGGGTAGAGCCCTCAAGATTTGCTAATTGAGTAGATGTGGAGTAAGAGAGGATAAAAGGAGTTAAAGGTTGATTCTTTCAGCTTAACTAAAAGATGAAGTTGAAGAAAGATAGTGAAGCAGCAGGTTTGGGGATAGTTTAGGAATTCTGTGTGGGCCATGTTAGCCATCTTCATAAAAATGTGGAGTAAGTAGTTGTACATATTATAAACATTAGATATATATGTGTATTGTAAGTATTTTTTTCTGGTTATGTGGGATTACACTGTCTACTATATGGAAATATATGAGGTTATCCCTATTTTATGGTTATTTAATCATTAGATTAATGCTGTGCTGTGGTTAATAAATGTAATTCAAATAATGATGTACATAAAACTGATTGTAAAACAGTTGTCATAATGAGTAATAAAACAACACTGTATTAGCAGATCCATGGGGAAAGAGACTGAAAAAGAAAAGTTGGAAATTTGACCAGTTGTTTTTATCAGTGACTTGCCGTTAGTTTGTGTATTTGTCATGGAATGTCAGAATTCCTTAACAGTCCCCTGAATGTAACTCCTACTTCCCTAATCCATAGATCAGATCTTTTAAATCTGTTATACTCTCTGGTTTTCTCTCACAAGTCAAATCAGCCCCACGTATTTTTGCAGAGCCTCGGCTGGAAAACTTACAACAGCCCTCTCCATGGCTCATTTTTTTTTAAAAAACGTATTTATGGTATCGTGGAGGATGCCCACAAACACTTTGTATTGTGAGCCTGCTTACAAAAGTAGAATTGTTTTCCATCTCTTCAATAGTCAGAAGAGACTGAACTTCCACAATTGCATAATTCCCAACTTTATCTTAGCAGTCATGTCATGGGCACACCACTACTTCTATATGAATGTGTGAAAATATAGTATGTTTTAAGTAAAAAAAAGAAAAAACTCAAGTGAGCCAAGATAGAGGTAAATGTGAGTTCTTACATACATCTTTTCCTTTAAGTCTTTTCTTTGTCTTGAAAGAAAATAAAAGTTAATGTGTCATCCCCGTTGTGCCTTCGCAGAGAAGAGAGTGAGAGTGTGCTGACGCTGAAAGGCCTGACGCCCACGGGCATGCTCCCCAGTGGAGTGCTCTCTGGAGGGAAGCAAACCCTGCAAAGCGGTAAGCAGGCCCATTGGTACGACACACCATGTGCAGGCACCTCAGTCAGCTGTGTCGCTAGAGCCCTGATTTATTCACGCATTTAAGGTCCGTCTTGGTCTTCAGATCTTCTCAGCTGGAAGAAGGGCTGAGACCCCCCTCCCTTCCCGCGCCCCCATCAGTTTGACCAGTCGTGCCCCACAGAGTAGCTCCCTCATTTGCTGGAATGTGTTCTTGACCCCCGCTACCCCCACGTCCTCATTTGCACATTAACCACGATTTCAGGCCTCGCTGTAAGACAACTCATTCAGCTTATCTACATGCACAGTAGGTTTGACCACTTGGAGCCAAGCAGTGGATAAAAACAACTTTTTAATTACATTTTTATTAAATGTACAGGTTATCTATTGGATTGATGAAATAAACACATAGACACATAGCTATCCATGCCTAAGTCTAGGATTTAGTGGAGAATGGAGGAAGAGAATAAAAAGGATGACTTTGTTATCCACTTGAATAGAAATGAAGTCATAGGCGCCTTTTCTCTGACTTATGCATTCAAAACATAAGAGAGTGAGTACCATCATATGTTATTTTTAAGAAAGGATGAAAACATTTCCTTGAAGGTAGATTTTGTATTAAAATCTGTAGTTTTCTGGATGACTGCCATCCAATAGAACTTTTTGTAATGATGGAAATTTCTCTATCTATACAGAAGCCACTGGCAATGTGTGGCCATTGAGCACTTGAAATATAGCTCTTACAACTGAGAAACTGAGGTTTTTATCTAATTTTCATTAATTTGATTTGAATAGCCACATGTGGCTAGTGGCTACCATATTAGACAGCCCAGTCAGTGCACTCTTTACTTTTGTTACTTTTGTTATCTATTTTAACTAATATTATCATTAATTAGAGTCCAATTTTAGCATACTTTATGGAAATTTTGCTTTTAGATTAGACTCTAACAGAAAAAAATGAAAACAACAATACACTCAACATTTTCAAAGCAAATCTCAGCCTCCTGCTTATTTCCCTGTACCTTTCCCTGAATCTTTGTGTTTTCTTTTCTATCCCTGTCCCTCAGTCTAGAAGAGTCTGGTATTCTTATGGTAATGTTATTTAGATACACCTCTTTTACATAGAAAGTGATGCCCAGCTTCATGGATATTGTACTGCTAAATGATCACCTCCTAGCAGCATCACTCAAAGTTTCTTTATTTTCATATGAATTTATTCCAACATCAATGTCTTCGAGTTGCCACAAAAAGAAAAAAATTTTTCTAAATGAAGGTAGGAAGATACCACAGTATTGAAGTAAGTTCCTCATTTAATTTGTAGCTAAAATTTATCTTAGTAACTTCAGGAAAAAACCCACAATTTTCCCACCAAAGTAAACATACTCTCTAAGAACATTAGCATAAATGGATCGTTTGTATGCACAAAATGCACAACTACCTAATTGACTACAATCTGCATAGTTTCTGTTAAGCACAGTTTTAAGGTACAGCAGGTGTATTATCAGAAACTATGGGCCACAGTTGCTTTAGAAGAATACACTTAATAATGGACAGTACATATTTCTAATATGTTGGTCCTGGTGCGGTTCCAGATTTTTTGCTTTACTTTTAAACTTAAGTTCTTAGAATTCTTTGTTTTGTTTCCAGATTTTCACCTGTATTTTAACCTGGGTTATTCAGTTTCCTGTTCTGTTGTTTTATTTTAAATCCATCTGTTTGTCATTTGGTGTTGAACTCACACACACACAAACACCTACACACAGCCGACATCTTATGAGTCCTGAGAATTTGAAAAATCAGTGTATATTTTAAATCATGTACATTAATACAGTTTCAGAATTCATTGTCTGATGCCCTTTAATCTGTCTAAAAGGGGAAACTACTTAAGTTTTGCTGTTTGGCTTTTCTCCATGGTGGTAACCATTCTGCATTTTTATCATAAGGAATTGTAAATTATAGTGTACACTTGGCAGTTGCTCTCGTTTTAAAACGTTAAATTATAAGAAATATGCAAATTAAAGTCAAGGGGTAGGATTTTAATATTAAACAGTTTAGAATTACAGAGAAGTTTTGCATTTTAGCACTTCATTAGGGAAATATCTCCTAACCTTGATAACATAGAAAGACTCATACACCTTTAAAGCGAGAATATAGACCCTAAGCTTATTATAAAAATTGCTGATAAAGCAATGGGCTTTTAAAATTTTGCCTGTGAAATATGCTGAGGTTTCCGTATTTAGACGGTCCTTTCTTTAAAATGCTGATAGAATTATTGCTGCTACTGACATATTATCACGTGATTATAACATTTTAAGAATTTTGTTTCCAAAAATGCTATTCCAATGAGGAAAACTGATTTTAAACTGGGTTACCTGGCAAAAGAAGTCCAGGCTATCCCATCCCCAACGTCTTTCTCTTCCCTTTCTCCCTCACTCTCGAAACACTCTCGATGTTTGTGTTTAAAGAGTCACATGTGTTACCAACTCAGACGCAACTCTAAATTTGCATCCCCCCTGCTTTTCTATTCCACTAGGAAATCGTGCCATTTAATATTAAATAGTGTGAATTATTTCACTGACATTATGACAACACTTCAAGCTCTGCCATTTTGGGGGGCATTTTAAAACTATAAATTACCAATCGTAGCAGTGGGTTTATCATACTTCATGTGAGTCAGATTCACATTTTCGATTGACCTAGTCCCTTGTAGATTCAGTCTAAGTCCAAGAAACCTTTCCTGAGTGTTTTCTTAAAGGATGAATCATTTTCTCCTGTATTTAGTGAACAAAATCCAAATCATGTCACTCAGATACGTGTAGCCAGCTCATTTAAAAAAAAAACAAGAAACAACCCCCATCATTTTCGTGGTGTTTTTTCCTTTCTTTGAAGTATT
The DNA here is from genome assembly GCF_005190385.1 of Monodon monoceros. Taxonomy (NCBI): domain Eukaryota; kingdom Metazoa; phylum Chordata; class Mammalia; order Artiodactyla; family Monodontidae; genus Monodon; species Monodon monoceros. The sequence continues at coordinate 18,432,661 of NW_021703777.1, read as the reverse complement.
TCTATTTTGTCTGTGCCAGAATCCAGCACTTACAGGAACATTAATCCTCTTAGCTCCCTTGATCGTCACTGATGTGTTCTTAGAGTTAAAAGTCCTCTGCTCGTTTCTCTCATTCATTTTGCACCCCCTTTCTTCTCTTCAGCTACTGTTGAGGCTATTGAGGCTGATGAAGGTAAACTGGCCAGTCCCCTTTCTGTTGTACCCGCAACAGACAAGGGCTCTGCTGGGTGTATTCATTTCTTTCTTTCTTTCTTTCTTTTTCTTTTCTTTTTCTTTCTTTTCTTTTCTTTTTTTTTTTTTTTTTTTTTTTTTTGCTGTAGCTTGTACAGAGTGTGTGGGTGTTGGGCTAACAGTTGTGGCTCAGTATTAACCAACATGTTCTTGCTTTAAAGGGGAAAATGTCCTTTTCCGGTTTGTTCGTTTGTTATTTTTTCCCTTAAAGCTATGTTTGACTTTGTATACAATGATCCTAGTATAATCACGGAAAACAAAAGGATTAGAGATCTTGAATGATGTGGGGTGGGGTTTATGGCAGCTGTTTTGACCAACAATGGATAGAACAATATTCTTTGAGCTGAACCATGTCCCTCCCTCAAATCACTTTCAGTCGGCACTGAAAAGGAGAGAATAAAAATAGCTTTATTAAGTCCAGTCTTCAGAAATTTCTAGAAAAAAAATTCATTGGAATAGTGCTTTGTTGTAATTCAACATTAATTTTTGTCTCCAAAAAATATTCCAACAAGAGACAGCTGTGTACGAGGTAAACAGTTCTGCTAGTCTTAGAAATTTTAACGTACTGGTATTTGTAGGACGGTTAGCACCAGCAAAATATTCTAAAGAGTTCAAAAATATCTAGTGGCTGTAGAAGTGGCTGGTAACGAGCATAGGGAATATTGAGTCATCACTCAACTGGTTAATAGCCACCGAGTGCCTTCTTTGCACCAGGCACTGTGCCGGGTGCTTCAGGAGAAACGAGACATATTCATCACCGACTGTGTCCCAGCACTGCTCGAGGACAACAGAGTGGACCCTCTCGCAATTCCTTTTGAATCAAGTGCTTTTGAACGTAGAGTTAGGAGAGAACTACCTATCCAAATAGTTTTTAATCTGATACGTACCATGCCCTCTGGAAATTTTAAAAAGAATAATTTGAAGTTCCCCTTTAAAACAAAATTTTTCAGTTGTATTTTGTTCTTGCAAGATAATGTTTTATTGTTCCCAAAATTGTGTTTTATGGTGCTTGGATATGATGTAAAATGTGCCACTTTAGTTTCTTTAATTTGTACGTGATTTGGATACGGTAGGGGAAATGATAGCACTGTAAGAGAAAATACAACTGCTTCCTAAATAGCAGTGAATAAACTGCTATTTATGTGGGAATTCTCTGTTCCTCCTGGCAAATCCTAATCTGCAGTGTGCATTCTTGTTGATAGTTTGGCTGTTTTCTGTGGTTTCTGTGACTCTTGTGTTGTGTTAAGTATACTCCCAATGTGAATTGCTAACACCCATCGTCTGACCAGCAACTACAGCAGAGCAACATTCTTCCAGACCAGGGTAGACAGAAACGATTAGAAATGGAGCCCCATTCCGGACATAGCCATTGCTCTCGCTAGATTTTGAATTTCTATGCTCTCACCCTATTGGCTTTATTTTAAAACCTTAAACAACCTAAAAGAGAGATTCCACTTTTACCATTTCAATTCGTAAAATCGCTTCATCAATTATGATGACCAGCTTTTTGTATTTATTAACTATGATGGAATGATATTCACAGTAGTTTAGCAAAACAATAGAGTACTACTTTTGTCCCTCAAAATCATTGAGTTCATTTTCAGGGTGGGTGCTCATCAGACAGCTCTATTATTTTGCGATTTATGACTGAATGAGAGAAGAATTAAGACGCTTTGCTTTGGGCCTTGGTCTTTTCCCATTTCCCCATCTTCTCCCTCTCATAGTTGACTAATCACCATGACGCTAACCTTTGAAATGCAGAGGGGGAACAAACTGTTTCTCATCGTTTAATGAGTTTGGAAGCAAGTGTGTCTATCTTTTAAGAATCTCATCCATACTAATGAAAGGCACTGTACATTTGTGTGGGAGTGGCTAGCAAAGTTTCAGCTTGAAACTGCTTTCCTTTTTTTCTCAAATAGGGTAGGAAGGATAAAGGTACAATGAAATTGTCCTTCATCAGCCATGGAGATGCGACCCAATTCAGCATTGGTGATTGGCCCTTCAGTGTCTGGCTTGCATTTTCACAGGGAGTAAAGCAAACTGATGTCATTGGTTCCCCATCTATGTACTTTATTTTCAGCTCACTGGTTGGTGCACCTACTGAAGAAATCATTAAGTTTCTTGCACAAATGCCTTCTCTATCTCTGGAGCACACTAGGGTTACTGAAAAAAACCAAGTATCAATGCTCCCCCTTTGTGAATTCCATGGTTTCACTGAATAAGGCCAAAACCATTCCCATTCATTTTTGCTAAAAGTTGAAAAAAGCATTTTCCCCTTGTTATTCTTGAACCAGCACTTACGTCTACGTTGATCTACTAAGAAAGAGTTTTTCTTTGATTTAGGCAGTAATGGACCAGATGAACATCAGTTTGACCTGTTTGCTGCTGAAGGGCAGACAGAGTTTTTCTACTTAGTGATCTGATCTTGATTTTTATGAGTTTCTTTTACCTTGTCCCCACTCCACATGTTTGCAAAGTTGAGTGGAGAAGCAGGAGTTTATAATTTCATTTTTTTTCATGCCACTGTTGAGTTGTTTGCTTGCCAAGCAAGTCTTCCTGGGATCCTGAGATGGCATGGAAACGCCCCAAGTTCATGCCTTTTATAGCTCCTTTTAGCTTCTGCTCTAAACTCTTCACTAGATTTTTAGGTCTAGCTGCTTCAGTGATTCTCCTGAATTTGCCATTACTAGCACAATGGAATAGTAAAATTAGGGCCATTTCCATTCTTTCTAGGTTAGGGCATTTGATACAGTAATTGTGCCAACGATGTGGCCAGTCTATGCTAGGCCTAGAGACCTATCCCTGGTAGCAGCCTTTCTCTTTACATACCACTTCGTGGATCTAAACTTCCATGAAGACAAGAGAAACGTTCACATCTTACTAACTTGGAAGAGGACATTTTGGTTGGCAAGAGACATTGGCTGTTACCAAACGTCTCGGTTATCTTCAGGTATGGTAAGGAGTCTGTTGTGCTGTGTTCAGGTCCCGTCACTTTGTTCTCTACTAAAGGATTCCCTCTCTCACTGCGAAATCTCTAACATCACCTGCTACAACAGCTGTGCCCTTTGTTTTCCTCTGACTAACCCAGTTTTTCTTTTTTTTTAATGATTTTCTGTTTAGCTATCAAAGGATTTTCACCACAACATAAGATCACTAGCTTCGAGGAGGCCAAGGGCTTAGATCGAATTAACGAGAGGATGCCACCTCGCAGAGATGCCATGCCCTCTGACACCAACCTTAACTCCATCAACAAGACTCTCGCCTCAGAGACTAACGGCACGGACAGCAATGGCAGTAATAACAGCAATATCCAGTGACCACTTCCTGTTCACTTTTTTTTTTTTTTGGGAGCTGCAGGGCGTGATGGGGATTGCTGCATATCAGCAGTTGGATGTTCTTGCCTCTGATGGTAGCTTACTTGCTCTGGGGCCAGGAGTTGGATTCAGTTTACACTATCATTAGAAAAGAGGGAGAGAGATAATAAACTATATTTTGGTGAGGGTTATGATTAAACACCTCTTTTGGGTATGCCTTTTAAAAATGCTTATAGGAAAAACAATTTAAAAAGAAAGCTAATGCTAGTATATACTGCAATGTTAGGGGAATGAACAGGTTTTCCTACTGCATCGGGGACTTCTAGATAGGTTAATGAGAGGTCTTTTATTATGTTACTGGACACGAAAACTTTGTCTAATTTCTTACTCTATTGTACGTTTACAGTTGCAGCACTAAAAATGGATGACATCAAACATTTTTAACAAAATGATGTACAAACTAAATAAGGACTATTTATTGATAATGTTTTGCTACTCTTGTCAGACAATGGCTATAAAATGAATTAGGCAGTCTTAAAAAAAAAAAAAGCAGAAAAAGAAAAAAAAAAGAATGTTGCAAATTTGTTAAAATGCCAAAAAGGACAGTTTAATTTTGTACAGATTATGCTTACCTCAGGTTTCTTTAGTGTGCTTGAATGCCCTTGTTTCCATATAACACTTATCTTATTACTTTGGCAATGAATACCTTTTCTTTTAAGTTTTAAAAAACTGGAATAATTACATCTATCTCTTTTTTTTTTTTTTGCTGTTTATATTTAGGGGTTTTTGTTGATAAATCAAGTCTTGGTTGTGGCTTGCTGAATTAAATATTTATGAGTGGTGCATTTTTAAGTATAGTAAACAAGACACCATATTAAGTACAGTGATAAAGCATCTATATTCTGTAAAAAAAAAATCTGCCTATGCATGTTTTTTAAGGAAAAAAATGGCTGTATCGGCCTGTATGGGACTGTAATGCGCTTAGTGGTCTGACATATACTGGAAATGTATGTATACTGGCGTACTTTATATTCTCTAAAATGCTTCATGCCTTTGAAATTTTGTAATCAAAAAAAAAGCTTTGAAAAAATCTAAAGGGGAGAGTATTCTTAAAAGTTTTTAACATAAGCTTGTCAGTGCACATATAGATGGTTAGCATGTTTAGCAAACCTTGTGAAATTTAAATAAGTTCATAGTTACATGTGAAACTCTAAATGCATGGTAACTGTTAATGTCATAACAGTTGAGTTATTTTGTTAGGTTCTGTCATGTGCCACAAAATATGTACTTTTTTCACTTTTTCCCTTTGTATATCAGTTACGGGTTACAACTGGTTCATTCTGAAAACAACAACAACAACAAAAGTCCATTCATATTTTTTAACAATTGTATAAGTGCCCAAGTAATTCACTACAGCCTAAAGCCTTGCCTTTGTAATTTGACTTCTGAAATGTTGGCAATCAAAGCATGCACTTGTAACAATGAAAAAGAAAAAAGCATTTTATATTACTACTCAATAAAATGTGCATGAACTTAAAGAAATCTCCTCCTTTCCCTGAGTCTGCTGAAGGGATTTACATGCACAATTACCATGCTGTCTTCTAGGTGCTGGGTCCACCCCAATGCATCACAGATTGACTTGAAGTGGCTGCTTGAAGGGCCTTGGGCTCTCAGGTGTGGTGCCTACTTCCGCTGTAAGAATCTTGGTAGATTTGTCTCAAATCACACAGGAGAAATATATTGAAGGAGCAAATGCCATCTTCTGGCTCCCTCAAAGGTGGGAGCCCGTTCAGAAACCAGAGCATTCCTTTTTATTGAAAAAAAAAAAAAAAATGTTATCCATTGTTTCAGTTGTACTGGATGCCCTGTCTGCTCAATCGAAAAGAACTAAGCAAGTAAATGCATTTTCATCCCAAGAGAGTTGCATTTGTATCGATATGAAATTTGTATCCCGTCGCTTTAGCTAATATCTGATCACCTGAAGATTTAAGATACACCAAATTTTAGTTTATTTCTAACATTGTTCATTTTCAGTGCACTTTGTTTTTATGTAATAAAGTATGCTGTTCTATTAAATAATAAGAATATGGCAAGTAGTGATCTAGTGTACCAAAACAAAGACTTTCTAGATATATTCTCTGACAAAAATGATCCCAAATTTATTTTGATGAACTCAAACATCCCCCCCACCACCATGGATATGACACCCAAGGAAAATATTTAGATGCAATATTTATCAGAATGATATGAAAGAAATGGTAATTCTGGTACCAAGGTGTTTATTTTCCTTCTTATAACTGCAGAGAAAATATCCTGACCAAAAAAAAAAAATCCTTTTTTTGGATTCCTTTCTTTTACAAATTGTGCTGAGGCAACTATGACATAAAAATAAACATTTGGCATTAAAATAAGCAGTTGATGTGAGTATTGCTTGGTCTTTCTGCTAAGTAGTTAGGAAAGTAATAGTGTATATGTTTGCATTATAATTCAGTCTATCAGGGAAATCAATGTACAACTGAAGTTATTTCTCTAAAAGCAATAACACTGCCCGATCATCAGTTATTAAATCTATCTCTTTCACTTTTGGAGAAACTGTTGGATTCTTCAGTTGCTTTTTCCAGTGACTCTTTGGCTAAACACACACACACACACACACACACACACACACACCCCCTCCCTCCTGTCCTCTGCCCTTTTTCATCCACCCCCAAGGTGACTTACATCTCCTGGGCTTCAAACTCAGTGCTGACTTTTTATCTAGCTTTTCAAGGATTAAGAGCTAGATTTGACTACTGACCCTAGGTCAGCAGTTTTTCTTATCTAAAATATCTTCTACTTATATTCTTTTTAAATATTTTTTGAAGAAAAGAAAGAAAAATCTTCAGACACTAAACTTGTATGAGGAACAAAGTGGCGAGGGGAGGAATATCTTTTGTCATCGACAGTGGCGTTTCCTAGGACAGTGTGTCAAAGGGGAAGTGTCTTGTGGTATCGGCCCAGAGAGTGTCATGGCGATGCTGAATCCCCCAGAATGATCTTGTCCCTAAACATTTCTGTCCTTCCCACCCCACCACATCCATGTGAAATAAGAAACTCGAGGACACATCCATCTTTCTGCCTAGAAACCAGGGCCTCGACTTGAAGCCAACACCACAAGAAGGGACCACGAAGCTGACTTAACTGTCTCACACTTGCCCTTGACAACTTCATATCTCCCACTCACTGGGTCCCTCTTGTCACACTCGGTTGAGAAGCAGGGACCTTGCAGCTTACGCTGCCTGCCTACATTTCTTCAAACCTGGAAGCCCCTTGAGTTGGACAAATCTGAGATCCCCAGACTAAAGATATGTCCTTTTCCCGTGGTAGGTGGCCTTCCACTTCATTCACTCCACAAACACTGAGCCTCTGCTACGTTCCTCTCACTGTTCTAAGCTCTTATTTTTTTCCACACACACACAAATGCATGGCAATCTTGACAGCCTATCAATTTTCGTTATGATGTTAAGTGTCAGCATTCCATCAAATAGTAAGGCAGTGTCTGGCTTAACACTGAGCTGCTTTGTAATGCCATTTTTACGCTGTTTCACGGATATTCCTTTTGTATATATTTTAAGGTAATACTAACCAGAAAAGTCCCTGATGAGGTCCTTTCATGATAAATTTATTTTTTTATAAATGCATACATAGTAATGGGAGGCAAGAAGTAGCCAAACAAATGTTGTACCTATTCCTGGTGATCACGTTTTCAAGAGGCAACATTGGCAAATTTGAATCATGGGAAAATGGGGAACCAGCAGGGGAGAGGGTCTGTTTTAGGAAAGATTAAAGAAACCTAAAAGGTGAACAGAAGGCGACATAATAGCTCTAATGTTGAATTGATTATTCCAAAAGACCTTGCTTAAATCAGAACGATGCCTACTTATCATAACAGAGAAGTTGCTAGCGAATGAAGCTGTTTAACCATAGAGGAAACTGCGGGAGAGTGTGGATGCCTCCCCTTCACTGGAAGGATTAAAACCTAGGCAGAGTCGACTCAGTGCCGCAGGCATGTTCTGAACGACGCTTCACGGAAGGAGCTATACTAGACATAGTAGAAGGAGCTCTCTTCAAAGGTAACATTGAAGTTACCCTTCAATAGGAAGAGTCTGAATATCCGTTTAATTATTCAGCCTCTTGGGAGCACAGAACTTTGATTTGCAAACTGTTCCCTAGAACCCCGTGTTTTACAGGAATGTTGTCATGGGGCTTTTTATCTATTTTGTACATTGTGTTCTATATCAGATGTTAGTTGAGAAGAGTCTCCACTAGATGAGCAAAGCTGGAAACTGACTATTCGCTCAGAACAAAGTTGACTTAAACTCCAGTCTTAAGGGGTTCTTATCAAGGTATATTTTGAAATCATTTTACATTAAGTTCTGGGGACATGCAGGTTTCTTCCCAATAGCTCCACACTGTCTACAGCAGGGGTCCCTAACCTGCCGGACCACTGACGGGTACCAGTCTATGGCCTGTTAGGAACCAGGCTGCACGGCAGGAGGTGAGCAGCTGGTGAGCCAGCGAAGCTTCATCTGTATTTACGGCTGTAAATACAGCCATTGCTCGCATTACCGCCTGAGCTCCACCTCCTGTCAGCCTTACGATAAGTTGTATAATTATTTCATTATATATTACAATGTAATAATAGAAAAAAAGTGCACAATAAATGTAATGTGCTTGAATCATCCCAAAGCCATCCCCCCACACCAGTCCATGGAAAAATTGTCTTCCACGACTCCAGTCCCTGAAGCCAAAAAGGTTGGGGACCGCTGGTCTATAGGACCGAGTCCGACAACTTCAAAGTGGCACGTGAGACCATTCACAATCTGACTCTTGCCGATTTACCCCCACTTTCCCCAACCTGACCTTGAGCTTCAACCATGCCAGGCATTTAACAATGCTCAGAAAACACCAGGTTTCCTTAAGCCTCTGGGTCTGTATTCCTGCATCTTCCATGTGGAATGACCTCTCCTTTGCAGATGTCAAATTTGCCTTAAATACTCGGACCAGGCGTTCCCTCCTCTCTAAGTGCATAGTGTCCTGTACTGCCTCTATTTTAGCATTTAATACACTGTATCATTGTTTATTGTCTTTGTCTGGTACTTCAGTAGGAATTGTTGCTTATCTTTGTTTTCTCAGTGTGTACAGTACCTGGCATAACATTCCTTGGAAGAAGGGCAGGGAAGGAAAGAGAACAAAAATGTTTTTCAGCGTGGTCTCCTGATAAGGGTTACCCCAGAGTCCAAGTGGCAAACCCTTATTGAAGGACAGCAGAAACACTTACCCCAGTTCAGTTTTCTCACTCTTTCTCATACGTCTCTCCTGCGGCCTGAAGGTCTGGAATGAAACCTACATTTTAATAAGCATCCACCAAAATTCTTATGATCAGACAAGTTTGAGAAACCATGTCTTAGTTTACTTCTATAACAAATTTAAAGCTCAGTCCTATATTTCCAATTCAACAGATTGTCTGGCATGGACAAATATTTTACCACTCACTGTTGCTGCTACACAGAATTATGCATAATGAATTATTTTTTTTTGCTTATAATTGCTTAATGAATATGAATTTAGATGAAAATGTGGGAACTATTTAAGTATTTATGTAAACCTCAACAACGACTACCAGACAGGTTATGGGGAGGAGGTGGTGGCCTTTTTGAGTTTATAAGAATTCACCAGAAAAAGGAGACTAGGGTGGTAAATCTGTACTCTCCTCTGTGAAGAATCAATGAAAAAGCCTTCTGTGTCTCAAAGAGAAGGAAATGCTTTCATACTGAAATAATTGCTTCCTCCACATTACCCCTCCCACTATAACAACCTCACCCACGATCACCACCAGCTTGCTATGATTTGTTCAAAAAATACTTTTTGGATGTATAGTCAATGCAGTTTAATCTTCAAGAATCTCATAATGTACCTGAAGTTTTACCATGAGAGAGACATTCCTTTGGCTTCAACAACACTTTCTCCAAAAGTCCTCTATTAAAAGACACACAGTAGAGAAGGAAACCACAAACCACTGTCAGTTGCTAAATCTTAGACAGAATTACCTTATCCCAGTTCTGACAGGGCTGACCAAAGGCTAATATAGATAGGTGTTTTTATAGAAAGGGGGAGGCCAGGACTGGAGCCTGGGATGGCACTTGGGACAAGCAGGCAGGAGCTCTGGCTCTCAGAGAAAAGGACTCCTATATGATCAATTAGCCCGTTTATTGTGTAGCTCTTTGTGCTGGACATGGGTCAGCAGAGAGGAGCACGCTGTGAAATTCAAGACAATCTCTCCTTTCACAAGATGCTGTAGCCATGAAAATAAATCAGTATTTTGTGCCACACATGCTCACTTTTGTGCAGTGTACTGTATATGAGTTCCAGTGTGGAGTTAGACCTGAGTTGGAATTTTTATAGCTCTGCTACTTACTGGTTATCTGTGTGACCTTGAGAAGCTTCTCATTTTTAAACCTCATTTTTCCTTTGGTAAAATGAAGGCAATAAGAGTAATTAATTCATAAACTTTTCCTGGGGATTAAAAAGCATAATGCAAATAAGGTACTTGTCATGGTACCTGGCACAAAATAAGCACTCAATAAACTTGTGTTTTGGGGCGTGATGTTCAGTCGCATACTGAGTCGCATGGGTCCTTACAATAAATATTCTGTAGATGAAGATCCTGTGTGTGCGTGTGTGTGTGAGTGTGATGGGAGTTGGGGAGGTATGTGTAGTCAGAAAGTCCTCCTAGAAGAAATGGCATTTGGTTGACACCTTACTACGAGGCAGGGTTGGTAGGGGAGAGATGTTGGGGAGGGGACTGAAAGGCACTCAGCCTGGTAGAAAAAGTAAGAGCAAAGGAGAAGCTCCACCAGAAAAACAGTGATATGTCACCCACTATGGTTAAAGCATAAGAGTGGTGGCTCACAAAAGGAGAATGACAGGTGAAAGGGGACCCAAATCAGTTATTTGTATCAGATCTTTCAGCTGCAAGAAACCAAATACCTGATTAACTGTGCTCGAACCATACGGGCATTTACAGTTACTGACATGGACGAGACTGTATGGTCCCAGGATTAGTTTGGTGGCTCAACATCATCGTCAAGGACCTAGGCTCTGTCCATGCTTCTTCTCACACACTTCTACTGTTGGTTTCTCTCTTCATGGTTGCAAAAGACTATCACAGCTCCTGGGGTCACTTCCTTACACCACTAAAATAAAATATAAATAAAGCAAAGCTTCAATTACTTCTTAATTTATTTCTTACTGTGGTCATGTAAACACTACTTTGGCAGGGTCATAGTAAATCTAGAAAAAGCAAAACAAAAGCATAATATGTAGGAGGGTTTTTTGGGCTAAGGTGGATCTTTCCATGGAGAAGTCTGATAAGGACTGGACAAAGTTCGACACAATAGTTTAAGACTGGTGGAAATGGGAAGGGAAGGGTTACTAACTGAATTTTGAAGAGTTAGCAATAAATATTTGTGTTAAAATAATATACTTTTTGTCTCAAGTTACTTTTTTCAATGGTTGTATTTATTTTTTAATTTATTTTACTGAAGTATAGATGATTTACAATGTTGTGTTAATTTCAGCTGTACAGCAAAGTGATTCAGTTATACATGTATATACATTCTTTTTCATATTCTTTTCCATTATGGTTTATCACAGGATATGGCATGTAGTTTCCTGTGCTATACAGTAGGACCTTGTTGTTTACCCATTCTATATATAATAGTTTGCATCCAAGATTACAAACTTACAAGCTTTTGAACAGAATAGTCCAGAAATAGACACACACAAATGGTCAATTGAGAAATGTGCAAAGACAGTTCAATGGAGAAAGGATAACTTTTTCAGCAAGTGATACTAGAAAGACTGGAGATTTGTTGACCAAAAACAAACAAACACACACACAAAAAAAACAGTGAATTCAACCTCACACCTTACACAAAATTTAACTCAAAATGGATCATAGGCTCGAATTTTAAAGCACAAGGTATAAAATCTTTAGATGAAAGCATAGGAGAATATTTCTGTGACCTTGGGTTAGGCAAAGATTTCACATGTATGACATCAAAAGCATAAGTTAAATAAGAAAAAAATTGATAAACCGAACTTCATCATACTTAAAATATTTTTGCTTTGTAAATGGCATATTTAAGAAAATGGTCTGGGAGAAAATGTGTTCAAAATCACATCTCTATCGAGTGACACATATAGAATATAAACAAATTTCTCCAAGTAAAGCAACAAACAAACAAACCAATTAAAAACTGAGCAAAAGATTTGAACTAACACACCAGACAAGGTATACTGGTGGCAAATAAACACATGAAAAAATGCTCACTATTGTTAGTCACCAGGGAAATATAAAATTGCAATGAGAAAGCACCATACATCTATGCAAATGGCAAAACAGACACACAGAGCAAAATTTTTTAAATGACGATATCAAGTGCTTGTGAGGATGCAGAGCAACTGGAACGCTCATACATTTCTGGTAAAAGCCAGAATGATACAGCCACTCTGGAAAACAGTTTTTCATAAAGTTAAACAGTTTCAGATAAAGTTACCATATGACCCGACAATCCCATTCCTAGGCGTTTACCTTAGAGAAATTAACATTTATGTTCACACAAAAATCTGTACACAAATGTTATGTTCATGCATAACTACCCCAAACAGAAACAACATAAATGTCCTTCAACAGATAATGGATAAACAAACTGTGATACATCCAATTCAACGGACTACTACTTAACAATAAAAGGAAACTATTTGTTACGGATTGAATTGTGTCCCCCCAAAAAGATATATTGAAGTTCCACCCTCAATATTTAAGAATGTGGCCCTATTTGGAAATAGAATTGTTGCAGATGTAATTAATTAAGATGAGGTAAAACTGAAGTAGGATGGACCTCTAATCCAATATGATTGGTGCCCATATAAGGGGACAGCCATGTAAAGACAGAAAAACACAAAGAGAATGAATGCTACATGACGACCAAGGCAGAGATTGCAGTAACAAAGCTGCAAGCCAAGGAACACTAAAGATTGTCGGCAAACTACCAGAAACAAGGGAGAAACAGGGAATGATTCCCCTACAAGTTTCAGAGGGAACCTAGCCCTGCTGGAACCTTGATTTCAGACTTCTAGCCTGGAGAACTGGAAGACCATAGATTTCTATTGTTTTAAGCCACACAGTTTGTGGTACTTCGTTACTGCAGCCCTAGGAAACGAATACACTACTGATACACACAACATAATGAATTAAAATGTATTTTGCTAAATGGAGGAAGCATCAAGAATTGTGAAGGGTCTGAGGTCTTACTTGGCTTGCAAGCTAACAATTTATCCTGCCACAGTTTCATAGATGGGGACAGAAAACAGGAAACTCCTGGGTCAGAGACAAAGGACTTTATTTCTCACAGCACAGCAGCCAGCATGAACTTCATGCTGGAATCAGTTCCCCTAGCCCCTAACCCATGGGCAAAATGCAAGGCAAATGCAGGCTTAAAAAAAAAACCACCCAGCTGATGTTTGTCACAGCTGAGGAATGCCACCTTAGAAAACCCCAATCTTATAAAAGGGGGCTCCAAGCAATCCTGCCCAACTTTTGCTTATAGGGAGACCTAATCCTTAAAATCATAGTTAGGGAATAAATCTTCCCTTTGCCTCTATCTTACCAAACAGTCTTGAAATTACCATAACAAAGAGCCTCAGAAAGATAGTCTAAAACAAAAGCTGTCACAAGACCTGTAGAAAAGCAAGGGAGAACTGACCCTCAACAGAAGCCAGTCTCAGTAGATTACATGCCGTATGATCCCATTTATATAACATTCTGGAAAAGGCAAAACTGTTGCGACAGGTTACAGATAGATCAATGGTTCTCAGGGGTCAGGGCGAGGGCTAAGGTCTGGTCAGGATAAAGGAATTTTTTTGTGTATCGGAACTGCTGTTTGACCTGATTGTGATGGTGCTTATGTGAATCTATACATGTATTACAACCCAAAACTGTACATCAAAACGGAAGCTAATTTTACTGTATGGAAATTAAGATATTTAAAAATTAACAAAACCTTATTCATCTTTTTATTGAGATATAATTGCCAGGTAACATTGTATTAGTTTTAGGTGTACAGCAAAATAATTTGATATGTGCATATATCGCAAAATGCTTACCACAATAAGTTTAATTAATATCCATTATCACACAGAGTTACAATTTTTCTTTTTTACAAATAAGGTTTTAAGATGCATAATTGCTGAAAATCTAATGTGTAATATGGTGACTATAGTTGATAACACTGTGTTGTACAACTGAAATTCGCTATGAGTGTAGAGCTTAGATGTTCTCACATGCACACACAAAGGTAACTGTGTGAGGGGATGGATGTGCTAATTAACTAGATGGGGGAATCCTTTCACAATGTATGTGTATATCAATTCATCATAAGTGTATTCAATGTATGTGTATATAACTTTAAATATATTATAATTTTATTATAATATATTTTAATTATAATATATTATAATTATACCTCAGTAAAGCTTAAAAAAGAAACAGTGGTACAAACACATTGTTTAAAACTAGTGAGGTATATACCAGAATAAACAGCTAAGAGTTGAAGAGAATTATCTCTAAGGAGAGGGTATTGGGGGCTGGAAGATACACAATGTGGCAGTGCTGCTTATGTTGAAAGCCTTTTAGCAGTGCTTGCATGTTTAAAGCCCTACACGTTTTAATTGGATATTTTAAAAGAAAAATCAAAAGGCAACAATAACAAAAAATTCTTTTATCTTCCCCAAACCATTGTTAATGTCATAATTAGTGATATTTTTCTAGAAAGCTCAAAATTGTATCAATGCAAATATTCTTAGAAAAAAAAAGAACTGTGATGGATACATTTAGCCACCTGTAAATAGGTATAATTTCCTTATACAAGGAAAAAGTGAGGCTTAAATCAATTACGGTCCTTATTTGTGTTATATTTTATGTTTCTCTTTTTAAAAAATTGATGAAAATCAAACACTAATAAATAGAAAATGCTTGTTATAAAAAGAGGGCATTGGGTCTGAAAGAGTTACAAATCACTGTTCTAACCATTCCTTCTATTTCAAGTTCACTAATAGTTTCTGAAATGTTGCTTCTATTTAAGGGATCAGTGGTCAGAGGCAGCCTGGTATGAACGGTTTACACAAGCCTAGGAAAGTTCATGTACACAAATCCACAGGAAACACACACAATAAAGTCTTTGAGAATTAGAAGATAAACATTAGCTTTTAAATGTCTGGTTCTGACATTTGCTCAATTTAAGAGGAGTGAGTCTTCAGGGGAAATGGTTCTCCAATTGTGCCAACTTTCAATTACTCTCAAGCAACAAATTACATGATCTATTTCTTTAAAAGATAAAGTTTCGACTTGACCTCCTTGGCTGAATCAGGAGACCAGACCTTCCTGCCAATATGTAGGCATTTTTCATTTTAGAAATGAAATGGAATACTATATTACACCTGACCTCTTTTCCCATCACAAACCAGGCCATCTGTGCTGAAACACTTTTTTTCCCCCTCAGTTTTAATTTCTTTCTCAATATTCTTTTTTGCCCTATCTTAAGGCAAAACTGATGCTTTGGGGAAACTTGCTTAGAAGGTGGTTAATTAATTTCATACCTAATGTTTTTGACCTCCTATTACCAACACTTTTTGCAAGGAATAGATATTGTGTGCAAATTAAGCCACTTAGGTCAATAGATACGGTAGCTAAAAAAAATGATGGAATGTTGCTGTGTTTATTATTAGCACATAAGTCTAACTTCTCACCTATGACTTGTTTTACAACCACAGTGATTAAAGCAATTTCCTCAAGCTTGCTGTTTCTCAAAAGAAGGAATAGAAAATAAAAATTATTCTACTGCATTTAGGGAGTCACCTGAAAACACCAAGTTGATTGTTCTTGCTCCTAGATGCTTCTCCCCAAATCAAACTTTTTTTTTTTTTGCGGTACGCGGGCCTCTCACCGCCGTGGCCTCTCCCGTTGCGGAGAACAGGCTCCGGACGCGCAGGCTCAGCGGCCATGGCTCAGGGGCCCAGCCTCTCCGCGGCATGTGGGATCCTCCCGGACCGGGGCACGAACCCGTGTCCCCTGCATCGGCAGGTGGACTCTCAACCACTGCGCCACCAGGGAAGCCCCCAAACCAAACATTTTTATGGTCTTTTAGGTCCTCTGTTGAGGTCAGCTTCCTTGAGCTGCTCTCAGTTCATCCTTCCCACAGCTCTGCCCCATCCAGTTCTTACAGATCATTCACACTCCGGACTCAGACTTTCTGTATGTCACCTGTTTACAGCATTAAGTTGACACTATATTGTGTTCTTTTGTCATTCCTGTTTTTTTGTTCTTAATATTTATATGTTCTTAACCACACTTTTGTTATTAAACATGGCACATTTTTGGCTACCACAATTTTGAGTACAATTATGAACATAAGTAACTTAGAAGGCAGAATTGTTCACAGGTCCAAGTATGAGCAGACCCCATTCTAATGATGAGAAAAGCTTGGTACCTCAGGTATCTGGGGGCACTCTGAGCAACATGAAAATGGGACTCCGGGTCTAAGACTTTGCCTTCTAATCTCAGTGCTCTGACGGAGAGACTGGTGCAAGCACATTTGAGCAGTGAAGTAGAATACGTCCTTGGAAATGGAAATCAAAAGAGTGGTGAATTCTTAGCAAATTTCTAGCAAAATCTACAGGCAGAAGCCACAGTTCCTTCTCTTAGATAAATGTTGTTTCATCTGACCCTTGGAGAAGCAAGTCATTGCAGTTTCCAAACACACTTTGGAGCATTTATCGTGACTTCTTCAACATTTATCCATGGCGTCACAGTTCCGTCCTATTCAAACAAAGTTCCAGCCATCCCTATCCCAGTACTGCACTGTACTCTATCCTACACCATAGGATAGGGTTAGAGTTAGGGTTAGGGTTACCTCACCCTGACCTCTATCCTACACCATAGGCCTTCCTCTGGCCTTCTTGTGGTTTCTCAATGTCATTCCCCCAAAGTGCCTTTTTCCAATTTTCATCGTGTATTTTAAAAAGTGACTTAAAATTTAGGCACTCTCTAAGAGTTTTCAAATCGACCCCTTGTGCTACCAAATCAAATTTTACTTCTGTCAAGCTGATGTCATACAAAATTGAGGTGGCTGCCACAGTTCAATGTGCACGTCAACTTCCAAGCTATTTAAAGAATACCCAGCTGTTCCTCAAGTGAGGCATTCAATCCATACTGGTTGAATGAATGAAAGAATGAATGAATAGCAAGTAACCACTACTACCATATGGGAGATATGGGACGTAGTGAAAACAATTTATAATTTATTTTTTATAAATCTGAGTTTGGATATAGCCTGGCATGAGTTATGGGACCCACCTAAAGCATAAAATGAGAGAGAAGTACTGGATGAGATGAACCACAGGCCGGTAAGAAATACGGAATGAATATGAACTATGGAATCTGATCAAAAAGAAGGCATAAAAATCGATGATAAACTCAAGACACAGGGAGTTTACCTGAAGATCAGAATTGTAACCTGTAGTCTGTGAGCAGCTAAAGAATCCAGATCACCAGGAGTTTCTATTGTGAACTAAACGTACAACGCGGAAGGCAACTGTCAGATCATGTGAGCCATCGAAAGGCAGCAGCAGCAGGGTAAGAGACACAGTGTAGCGTGCTCTAAAAGACATCCTTAACTTGGAGGCCAGGGCTCCTCTAACCTCACATCCTCCAACCCAAACACACACACACACACACACACACACACACACACACACATGAACACGTGCACACATGCACACACACAGAGGCACACAATCCCCTGATAGGGTTGGAGAAAGAAGCTGAACTAAAATTACTTGTTGAGATTTGGTCCAGTTACGAAAGTCCCAATCATTTTACAGAGAAAGTTACACAGCAGTTTTACCTTTGGAGTTCAGTGAAAAATAAGCAGACCTGGATCTCTAGCCTGCTGATACTTGAGAAAAGAGAAGAATCTGTAGGATTTCTGACTCTCAGACCAAACCTGAAGCAATAGTTAAGGGTACAAAAGACATTTCAAATGAAAGGGAGTAAGAAATGATGGAGGAAATAATTCCTTCATCAGAGTTTAGGGAAAAACTAGGTTAGACTTGGAAGACGAAGAAGTAGTCTAGGCATTAACTAGCTCATAGTTATTAGGTTTGAAAATTGCTTAATGAACCAGCCAAATAATTGGTTTAGCAAAATTAGCTTTTCTTGACCAAAGTGGAAACATACTGTTTTATATTCTTATGGAGTCAAAAGGAGACAGAATAAACTACATCTCTATAGATATATTCATAAATATACATGAGATATCTACATAAACATACTAACTCTATGTGCTAAATATTCAAGCACTAGGGAAAGTAAGGAAGCAATTGAGGGTTTATTAAGATGTCTTTATAAATAGAGTCACCTACCCTTAAAAATACTATTTTGTCCAGTTTAAAGAACAATCTCCTCAGCTCAGAAAATTTATCTATTTTATGCTCGTATTCAGCAGCGATTGGCAGAAGCTGGATTCTTGAGTGGTATTTATGCAATTCTAAGACGGGTTCATGTGATTTTTTTTTAAATTATGAATAAGGAATGAATTTTCTTTTGCCTCATTTTAACTAATTTATTTTTTTAGCCAAGGATTTCTTTGCTCAAGCAATTATGCTGGGCTCTGGGGATAAAATGGTGGATGAAATAGCCATTGCCCTTGCTTTTGTGGGCATTCGATAAAACAAGCAGAGTTAAATCCAGTTGCCTTCAGTAAATCAGGCATTAAATATACCCAAGGAGTGAATGCTGTTTTATTTTAGGTTTCCCAAAAGCAGAGCCAGAGACAAAGCTTAGGACGCTGGTAGTTTATCCCAGGAAGCAGGAGTGAGGGGACAGAGGGGGTGAGACTGAAAGATCAGTAATGTAGGCCATGCTCTCTTAATGTGCACAGTGCCTCCAAGAGCTGCCCTCCTTGAAAACTGAGACATGGAAGTATTTATCCACCTACTCCCCTTGTTTGAGAGTTGCTCCCTGGGGACATGAACTCTCCCAGATTCTTGCTCCATGTTTTCATGTGGGCCACAGGAGTTCCTGCCGTGTCTAAGAAGGACACAGGGCAGAATACAGAAAGACATCTGCTTGCTTGGGAACTGACACTAAGGTGAGTCTATGAGCAAAGAGAACTGTCCACTGCAGCTGCACTGAAACAGAAGAGCAGGGTTGAGGGGATGTGACAGAGGCCCCAGGCTTCAACTACAAATGGCATTCTAAGACTGCCTTTCCTGACGCTGCAAAATGGCTTCAGGAGTCAAGTCTCCAAGAAAAAAAGAAAACAATCAGAAGAATGTAAATCTGCTCAACTGATCTTATAAAATTGGAGTGGGGATGAGATCCAACACCCACGCCATTTCTCTCCATTAGACATCTCCAACTTGGGAAATACCCTGGCGACATCCAGTTTAAATATTTTGGTGCTATGGCGTTCTTTTCTCCCTGCCTTAACCCCATGTTCCCAGGGCCTTATGTTGTTTGAAGAGGAATTGATGCTACGATAAAGGAAACACATAGGCATGAAGCTACAGATGGAAGCAAACAGATTGATCGCATAGATTTTGCCGAAGAAACAAGCAGGGACTATTTTTATCTTCAAGAGTTATGCTCTCATTTATATTTGAATAGTGTGTTCTAACTTATCACCAGCACAGTATAATGCTGTCTTTCCCTGAATAATAGTGATGAGTTTACTTTGGTCATTCCACAACCTTACCCCGGATGCTTTTTGGCCAGTAGCAATAATTTGTAATAAGTGATGTAGATGAGGGCAGTAGTCCATGCTTTGGGGACTAAGTTCACAGACATTTGATATATTATTCTTTACAAGTGCCAGTATGATTAAAATAATTTCACAATAATATTTACAACTTACTTTCTGTGGAAAAATGTGAAGAACTGGAAATTAAGGTGAAGGCTATTTGGGAGTCTACTGTATTATTTTTACAACTTCCCTGTAAGTTTAAGATTTTTTTTCAAAATTAAATGTTAACAAACCTTGCATGATATATAACTACATAAGAAATATGTGCCTGATGAAATAGGGTAGACAGTGTAAATAAATGAGATTAAATTAAGAAATATGACTGCCCAAAAGAGAGAAACAGGTTTTGCTATACAACCTTACAGAATTTTTTTTATGACCTACAAAGAGGAAATCAATCAATCAATTGAAACAGACACAGAGCTAACACAGACAGGAGAATCAGCAGACAGGGACATTAAAAGAAGTATTATAACTATTCCCAATAGAGTGAGTTTAGCACTTGCACATCCCTGAGGGTGAGTGCCTTCCTAAAATCTGTGCCCCACATATGTCTCATGTCTCACCCTAGTCCTGGTCCTGATTCCAGATGTTCAAAATTAAGACATAGAAGATGTAAAAAAAAACAAAAGCAAAAAACAACTCAAAGCTCTGCAAGTGGAAACTACAATGTGTGAGATGAAAAAGTATATTGAATGGGATTAATGGCAGATTCACTATCGCAGAAGAAAAGATTAGTTACATTGGAGTCATAATAATAGAAACTAGCCAAAATAAAATAATTTGAAAAAGAAAGTGGAAAGAAAATCTACGCACTGTGGGATAACTGCAGAGGCTCAATATATCTATAGTTAGAGTCCACAAATGAAAGGGAAAGAGGAATGGAGGAAAGTAAAAATAAGTGAAGAATAATGGTTCAAAAAAATTCCAAATTTGATGGAAATTATAAACCTGTATGTGCAAGAAGCTTAATCCAAAGCACAGAAACCGTAAACAAAAGAACATCAAGATGATTGTAATCAAGTTGCACACAACCAATTATCAAGAGAAAATCTTTAAAGCTGCCAGAGACACATCACGCATAGAAAAAATATAATAAAAAATGTCTCATAGGAATCAATACAGGCAAGAAGATAGTGGAAGAATGGTTTTAAGATACTGAAATTTAAAAAAGGAAAACTGCATCCCTAGAATCCTATACTCAGCAAATACAACCTTCAGAAAGGAAGGCAGAAAAAAATAATTTCCCAGACATACAGAGAATGAAAGAACCCATCACATGCGGTCCCACACTGCAAGAAATCTTAAAGGAAGTCCTTCAGGCAGAAGGAAAATGATACCAGATGAAAGTCTGTATCTACATAAAGGAATGAAGCATCCCAGAAATAGTAATTATCAAGAACTGTGAATGGTCTGAGCTTTCACTCTATTTGCAAGTTAATAAGTTAGCCTTCCACAGTTTCATGGCTGCTGGCAGAAGATACAAGACTCCTGGGTCAGAGACAAAGAACTTTATTACTCATAACACAGCAAGCAGCACGAGCTTCATGTTTGTGCCAGGTTTCCATGCCACCCAAGGCCCGTGTGGTAAAGCAGGTTGGCCTAGATGTGTGATGCACATGGTTCCTTGTAAGCGAGAAACCCTGAATTTAGTAAAATAATTTTTTTTTTATAGACTGCAAGCAAATCTGTCCAAACTTTTTCCAGGAGGAAAGCATTATCTTTAGTATAAAAGATAGCAAAACCCATGCCCTCTGTACCAGCAGGAGGCATTATTTTAGTCTCATTGAAGGCTGTTCATTATATAAACATCCTTGGAAAGATAGTCTAGAAAAAGCTTCCAGTGCCTTTGCTCACAAGATGTTCAGAAATATGGGAAACTCATTAAGAATTGTCTCACAATGGTAACTACATAAGCAAATATACAAGTTTTTTTTCTAATTATTTAAATGTCTATAGGATCGTAGACTGTTAAAATAAAAAAATAATAATAATGTAGTGAAAGGCCTAACATATATGTAAAACATAAGATAAAAATAACACAAAGCTCAGAAGGAAAGATGAAAGTATGTGATAAGATCCTTATGCTATACATGGGATGTTTTAATGTTACTTGAAGGCAGATTGAGATAAGGTAAAGGAGCATATCATAAACCATAGAGCAACCACTAAAATAACAAAACAAAAAATTGTAGCTAAAAAGCCAACAAATGAGATAAAATAAAATCATAAATAATTCAATTAGTCCAAAATGAGGCAAAAAAGGAAAAGAACAAAAAGCAGAGGGAAAAATAGAAAACACAGTAAGATGATAGACTCAAGCTTAATAATTTAATCACAGTGAATGTAAATAGTCTAAATCCTCCAATTAAAAGTCATAGATAGATTTTTAAAAGCAAGACACTGTTATAAGTTGTATATAAGGAGCACTTTCAAATATAAAGTCACAAATGAATAAAAAGTAAAAAGACTAGAAAAAGACATACCATGTTAACACTGATCAAATGAAAGCTGAAGTGGCTATATTCATATCAGACAGAGTATATTTCAGAGCAGAAAATATTTCCTGGGATGAGAAGATTCTTTCACAATAACAAAAAAAATAAATTCTTCAACAGCTCATAACAATCTTAAATGTTTATACACCCAGTCATAAACCTTAAAAACAGATGAAGCAAAAACAGAACTGCGAGGAGAACAAGACAAATTAACAATGATAGTCAAAGATTTCAATATCTCTCTCAATACTGATAGAACTAAGGCAGAAAATCAGCAAGGGTATAGAAAATTTGACTAGTGCTATCAACCAACTTGACCTAAGTGACATTTATGGAACATTCCACTCCACAAGAGCAGAATACACATTTTTTTTTTTCGGTATTCGGGCCCCTCACTGCTGTGGCCTCTCCCGCGTTTTCGGTTTATCTTTCCATTTCACAAATATGAATATATATATTCATATTCATTCCTTTCTTAGGTGAACTATATTATGCTCATATTTCTCCTTTTTTTTTTACTTTATATATTATAGAGATAAATCCATTGCATTATATATCATGCCTTGTTTACAGCTTTATAATACTCCATCATGTGGACAAACCATTGTTTATTCAACCAGTGCCTTAGTAATAACTTTTAGATCGGTTCTAGTCTTTTGCTATTATATATATGTCATGCCTGTGTTTTTGCTAGCATAGCTTCGGAATAGATTTTTTTGAAGTGGTTTTGCTATGTGAAAGACAATGCATACATAATTTTACTAAATGTTTTTTCTTGATTATTGAGCACTTTTAAATGCAAAAGGCAGAAAACGGTAGAAATCTTGAAGTTCAAGTTTACCAATCACTGGTGTTGATTTCTGAGTCTCAATTCAATCTCCCTGACTTCAATAAACTCTTGCTACTGCTCTAAGAAATATTTCTTATGTTTATTTTTCATGGCTACTCCATTCTCTTTTCTAGAAGCATCAAATGTTTTCAGGAATTTTTTAATATGACCTAACTTGTTCTAAAGATAATATGTATAAAATTATAACACAAAAATATAAGCTTTATAGAATTTTATAATTGCAATACATTGAAAATATTTTCCTTCATTTAAAGGGGGAAACAGGGATATTAAACAAAATAATCAAGATTAAAGAAAATATTACTGACAGAGGCAGGATTAGAATCCAGGCCTCATTCTCTAAGTATAACACTCTTTCATCTACATCTGAGATTCTCAAGCTGGTATGCCAGAGGACACATGATTCCATAGGAAAAACATGGTATATTGTCTTAAAACTTAATTCTAAGAAGTCATTTGATTCCATGGTAAGTCAACTTCATTCCATGGTAAGTAACAGAAAATATTTTTGTAGGTAAACAGACATATATTGGAGTAGAAAGAAGTATAATCATGTGGCATTTTTAATGATCAAATCTAGAACGTTGAAAACCTTTCCAGCTTGTAGCATAACATGTAGCATGTGACGTTCCTGGACCTCCAGGGTACAAGTTCATTCTCCTCCGCCTAAGAGCACATTGTCCATCACTGTACTGCTTTTCCCTTGGAGTTGACGCGGATCATTTCTACCAGTCTAATAGTTAGCATTTTCACATCCTACCTGAATCGGGCCAGGTATATGAATGAAGAGGAGAAAGAAAACGAGGAAGCTGCTGTTCAGTCCTGTCCCTGGAGATCTTTTGGCTTCACTTTGATCCACACTTGGGTAAAAGATAAAGGGAAGAGCATCCTGACCTCCTTACCAAAGACAGGCTGAGAAGTCTTAGAGCCTTCTCTGCTGCCTGCAATGTAAAAGGCCATCACAAAATGAGAAGGAGTTGGGGTGAGTAGGAGTTGCTATAAAGAAAAGAATTTTCCTCACTGTATTCAAGAGGAATAAATAGTCTAAATGGCTGTCACATAAATATCTGGAGATAGAACGTCATATTCTAAACAAAGACTAATCATGAAGAAAAGTTGCTTATGGCCTAGCACCATGGTTCAGTCTGAATGCTTTTTAATTCCTTTGAGGATGCCTTAGCTCTTTTCTTCAGAAGAATTAGGGGGATTAATCTCTAAAATCAACACAAAAATAAAAACAAAGTATGGAAATAGTTACCACTGTAAATCCCCTAATTGAACCTATATAGAGTGTACAGAGTTCTATGCACACAGCCCTATACAGTGATTTCTTTGCAAATCCAGAATTTGAACAAAGGAAGGAACCAAAGGAAGAGCTATGTGCAGATGTCTGGGTATTCAGTCCATTTTGTTTTTAAGTTATCTATCAAATCCCTAGGAGTTAATAATAGATGAAAAGAAAATTCTAAAGTTATCTTGCCTACAGGGTTTATATCTTTCTGCCTCAACATTAAGTCTACCTTAAACATCAAGACCCATATTTTGATGGTACAAAGAGGTAAGCAGAGGCCAGTTATTACAAAGTCTGTTCCAATTGGTTGGTGCTCATGTGTGGTTTTTGTATTTGTTAAATACATGGTGATAAGAATCAAATGAAGTACAAGAGTTGGAGCTTACCATGTACAACATACTGGGCACTTTAAGTTATAGGTCCTAAGAAATGGTGTTTATATGTTCTAGTATTATTTTTCCTCTGATAAAATAACTTCGCATATCTTGGTCATCTTCTTAAGTTACTATGACCAAAACTGTGTGCCAAATGGGAAAAATGTGACTAAGTCAATTAACTGAGCTGGCTCTACCAATAAATAAAGTCCTAGGAGCTTGTTTAGCTAATTAAGATCAAAGGTTCTGAGGCTTGTTCATAATGGACAATTTTGGAGACAAGCCTGCTTCTTGCTGCAACTTCCTATTGAAAGTCTGGATGTGTGTGCTTCGGGAAGCCATGGTAGTTTCTGAGTTGGAAAGATGTTTAAACCCTCACGCAACTGAGAGGCAGAGTTAGTGGCTTACGAGCAGTGGAAAAATAAAACTGGCTGAGAAATATTTGGGGATGTTTTTAATGCTTTTGGATCTTTTGCTACAACCTGCTTTCAGTTATTTGATCACCAAATGTGCACCCTTCTAAACTGTGCCTTGCTTTTTTTTTTCCACTGAAGGATTTGCATAAAGTATCTGTTTGGACCAGCTACTTGGAGAGTGTACAGTATAAAAAGAGCACAAAATAATGAACTGTATACACACTGAGCAAGGGATTGACAAGCCCATTTGTCACACCCCAAGGTTTAATATTGGTTCAAACAAAAGCCTTTGGTGAGTCATGGAACTGAGGAATCCATTTGGGGAAACTTGTGGAAACTTGAGAATGGAGAACAATAACCCAGTGATTACTCACTTCAAACCATGTGAACGAGTAGCCATGGTGGCTAACACATCTTGTCTTGGTACCATCACACTGCGAGTGACTGCTGCCTTGAAGCACTCACATCTCCTGGGGGCTGTCACCTTTCACCCTCCCCCCCCTCCACAAACCATGCAGCCTATCAAAGTATTTCTCCCAGCCAACACACAGCACTCATCCGAAGAAGAATTATGGTAATTTTATTTCATTTCCTTACATCTGCTGCAATGTTTTTGTACCCCTTATAAATTGATCCTTGGAAATGGCCCAACTGGCTCCTGCATAGGGTTTGAAGCAGGACCTGAGTGTCAGTCAGAACTCAGTTTTAAGTCCCAGCTCTTTGCCACTTACAAGATAGGTGCCCTTGGACAATTTACTTAACTTTTATAAGCCTCAGTTTTTTAATCTGTAAATTGGGGGTAATCATAATACTAATCTAACAGAACGGTTGTAAACATGAAATGAGACTTCATGCATGTCATTTAACACAGCACTGAACCCATAATAAGTACTCTGTAGGTCCAGTGGTTAAGACTTCGCACTTCCACTGCAGAGGGTGCTGGTTTGATCCCTGGTCGGGGAACTAAGATCCTAGATGATGTGTGGCAAAAAAAAAAAAAAAAAAAAAAGAGTTTTGCATAGGGAACAATTAGAGATGTGGGGAGAGATTTTCATCAAAGATGTTTATTGCAGTATTATTTCTAATGGGGAAAACTGGAAACAACCTAAGTGTTCTAATAACAGGGGACTGGTTAAATAAATTATGCTATATTGATATGATTGAATACCTTATAGCCTTTAAAATAATATTTTGGAGACTATTTCACATTGTGGGGAAATGTTCCATCAGATTAAGTTAAAAAATAGAATATGAAACTACATATGACCCAATCCTAATAGTATAAAGATTTATATGCACAGACTAAAAATTGGAAAGGAATATACCAAAACATTAACAGTGGTCATTTCTGGTGATTAGATTTATAGGTGATATGTATTTTTTAAAGTTCTCTGAATTTTCCAATTTTTCTACAATAAACATAAATAACTTTAAAAACAAGTGCTCTTCAAAGGTTGTCTATTTTTTTTTTAACGTTAAGAAGGAGGTTGAAATTTAAAGATGAAATTCAAAGAGGACTCATTTATCTCAGGTGTTCCATGTCTCTAATTACTTTGAAATCAGTTTAGTATTAGAGTAAACTACATGTAATTGCTGGTATCTAACAGGTTTTGACCTATAGAAATGATAGTTTTATATGGTTCAACCTAACATCATTGCGTCCAAAGAAGAAGTAGAGACAAAGGATTAACTTGATGACTAAGAACTTTGCAGGATGTAGATTCTGGGCCAAACGTTTACTATGCACTCACCCTGTAATCTCTCAATTTTCTTCTCTGTGTGTCTTGAGACGTAGGCGATTACTGAAAGCTACGTCTGCACTAGAATACAAGTTCTTTAGAAGACAGTGCTTGTGCCTTGCTGTATTTGCTCCTGAAAATAGGGCCTTCTTAACATAAAAAGCTCAATATCATAAAAAGTGTAAAAATTCTCTCAAAAGAATTACTAGGAGAATTCCAAAAAAGACAAAGGAAGAGGAAAGGAAAAATATTGCTCTGTAATTGCTTTTTGTACCTAATGCTTTGCCTTTATATGTCCCTGAGGTTTTCCTAAGCAGGAAAAAAACCACCTATGTTGAAAAATAAATGTGATTTTCAACATATTGTTCAAAGCAGCTTATTTTCTAAAACTCCACTGGAAAGAGGAAAAAGAGTGTGTTGTGTCTTCCATGCTAGCATCAGAAGGCAGGAGCTTTGGAATCCACACCAGCCATCTCATATAGAGACTTTGGGCAAGAATCACAGAGCGATCGTACTTGTGGCAAAAGCCAAAAGGAAAGTCAGTTGCTTCTTCTACTTTTGCCAATTCCAGCGGCAGGCCCTGGCCTGCAGATCTTGGGATTTTAAAAAAGTCTTTCCGGCAAATAATTGCTTTCATGTTTGTATCCTTATTGCTAACTCTGGATCTCTTCTCACAATGTCCTTCTTGCATTGTGTCCAGGAGCCCTTTTTTGTTTGGAAGAGTTCTGAGTTTCCTCTTAATGGAAACCAAGGTCCCAGATGGCACTTATCTAAAAGTCCTTCCCTCCTCATACATTGTGGAGCATCCCTTGCCAAAATGCATTAAGAAGTGAAATCCATTTGAGTAAAGGCCATGAAATCAGACTGTTTATGAGCGTTCACGTTCTTGATCGAATCCTTCAGCATTCCATTTTGCAATCTTTCAACATGGAAGTTATCAAAAGACCCTCACCCAGTTGCAGACAACGGAGAGTAAACCACCCTAAGTGCCACCAATGTCCTGAGGTAGTTGTAATGCCCTTATTTATCTTCCAGATGTCTTTCTTCTCCATTCACTTTATTACCTCTTAAAACTAGGAAACCTGTGAGGTTTCTGTAAGCAGAGGGCCGTTTGCTTTCCAGAAGCAGGAAGAAGAGCTTGAAGGACTAAATCTGTGCTTGGTATTGATGTGCATCTGTTCTCCTGCTTCAATAGACACTGTGGATGCAAAGACCAATGAAACACAATTCCTGCCCTGCAGGATTTCCTTATCCAGTTCACGAGGAAAAGAGAGAAATCCAGAATCAGGATGCAGGCGTGTACGGGCTGCCGTGGGAAAACTAAGGGAGGTTATTGAAGAGCTGCAGGAGAAGGTATTTCACCCATGCCCTATAAGAGCAGCAGGAAAAAATAACAGAGATGTAACATAGCATATTTCCCGCCTAGGAAAAAGCATGTGCAAACGCATAACTGGTGGTTGTTTTAGTTGGGACAGCTATGACAAAACCCTATAGACGGGGTAGCTTATAAATGACAGAAATTTATTTCTCACAATTCTGGAGGCTGGAAGTCTGAGATCAGGGTGCCAGCAGGGCTGGATTCTGGTGAGAACCCTCATCCAGTTTGCAAACTTCTGACTTCTTGCTGTGTCCTTATATGGCAGAAAGAGAGTTAGAGTCCTCTCCAGGGTCTCTTTTATAAGGTACTAAGACCACCCATGAGGACTCTGCCCTCCTGACATAATCACCTCCCAAAGGCTTGACCTCCTAAAAATATCACACTGGGAGTTAGGATTTCAACATATGAATTTGGGGGAAGACAGACACAAACATTCAATCTACAACAGTGGTATAATGCACTGGTTCTCAAACTTGTAACCACAGGAAAAAATATTAAAGATGCTTGAGTTTTATCCTTAGAAATTCTGGTTTAATTGGTACAGGATTCTGTCTAGGCATTGGGATTTTTAGAAGCTCCCTTCATCATTAGAATGTGCTGCTCATGATGAGAACCACTGTTAGCCCTGTTATCTACCTTGACTGTAGAGCTTATGGGCAAGAGTACTGATAAGGCTTAGACGGAGTTCCCTGTAACAAGCTCAGACTTAAAGGTAACAGAGTGATCCTCGAGAATATTGTACAGGGCTTCCCTGCTGGCGCAGTGGTTAAGAATCTGCCTGCCAATGCAGGGGACATGGGTTCAAGCCCTGGTCCGGGAAGATCCCATATGCTGCGGAGCAACTAAGCCCATGTGCCACAACTGCTGAAGCCCATGCACCACAGCTACTGGCCCTGCACTCTAGAGCCCACAAGCCACGACTACTGAGCCCACGTGCCACAACTACTGAAGCCCGTGCACCTAGAGCCCATGCTCCGCAACGAGAGAAGCCACCGCAATGAGAAGCCCGTGCACCGCAACGAAGAGTAGCCCCCGCTCGCCGCAACTAGAGAAAGGCCGCGCGCAGCCACAAAGACCCAACACAGCCAATAATGAATAAATAAAAAGAAATACATATTAAAAAAAGAAATTAAAAAGAAAGAATTTTGTACAGGTGAATGGCAAGATTGAATCTGTATACTAGAAGGAGATCTTAGATAGGTAGCAATTGAATGGACTGTTTATGCAACATTGTGAGTGTATGTGTGTGTGGGATTGGTGGGGAAGGGGATGATCCTGGAAAAAGGAAATAGAAAGACTTCTTAGAGGGAGCCTGTGGCTGGGAATCAAGTAGCAAATGATGGCAGCACCAAGGTGGCAGCAGGGCTCCATAGCTATTGTGGCTTGATTGAGCAGTGACAGGTGATGAGCACAGGAGTTCTTACCTGGGTAATTCCATCCATACACCCACATTTTCCAGGGCTTCACGATACAGGAAAGGCTCTGTTTGATTTACCTAGAGAACTGCCTTCTGTGCTTTTCTTCATTTTGCTTGTGGAGGACAGTTCTCAGGGAACTTCCCGCTAAGCTCAAAGCTACTCAGGGTGGTAACCATCTTTAAATAAAGAAAATGAGGTAATTCGATGGGCCTTTCTTTCCTTCCTTTCTTTGTGCAAGCCAAGGCACATTTCTTTGCTTTTACTACCCTTGCTCTTCTGAAAAAGCTGCAGCAATTTGTAAAAGGTCATTTGCCTGAGTTCTCTGAGATTCTCCTACGTTCTTGATGAAGCTATTATCAGCTGATGGGCAGATTCACAATCCCAAGGCGCTAAGCCCATAATCTGCTTTGGCCTAAAGGTGAGTTCTCTTGTCCCACAGAAGAACCGATTTCTTCCGGTACATTCCTTCAACCACTAAAGAGCTTGCCAGGGCCCTATCAGAGTGAGTGTGGCCAGAAGAGATGCAGCAATGGTTTCTGGCTAATTGGCAGGGTGAGCTCTGGCTTATGTAATGGCTACCTCTGGCCATTTGTCCCAACACCCCTTTTGGCAGCAATGCTGTGGTATTTTTAATGGTAAGGGCTTGGCCAGCATTCAGCCAAACAGCTTGTTCATTTTGCTGGCTGCAATTAGAGTTACTGTTCCTTTCACCTTGTTTCCAGCCAGACCTGGTTCTGTAAATACGTCATTGGGGGTTTGGATGGAGCTGTGTTCTGTCTCAGTGCCTTAAATCCATTATTTCAGTTCAAAGAGTCATTTTACCTTTAAACAAAGAGGGCCCATGATATATCTGACCTTAATCCCAGGTGTCAGTTGTAAGAGAGGGAGTTAGATGTTCCACATTTTAAAGACACTTCACAATTTGGAAAGAGGATTTGAGTATTGTCAGCAGAGAGGAAATCAGCCTAGCCCCCTGGGTGGGGAATTCATTAGAAGCTGCCTTATGTCCTCATGCCGCTCATCACATGGAGGTAGGCAGCTGCTGTAAAAGCGGTGTAATGTCTCCCGATGGAGTATGGAAAGGGGAAAGGAGATTTGATTTTCTGGAATTCAGTGTCTCCTCTTTACCTGTATCACCCCTGCCAGGATTTATTCTGGAGCTGCCAGTGCTGACTGTGGATAAAGAACAGAACTTCCTTATTTACCTTCAGCAGGCCTAGGAATTTCCTTTAAAAATGACTTTATATTGAAGGGAAAAAGCTACATGTGTTTTGTAAGAAGTACACTTATAAAAATCACAAACACTAGGGAATTCCCTGGCGGTCCAGTGGTTAGGACTGTGAGCTTCCACCGCGGGGGGCACGGGTCCCACCCCTGGTCGGGGAGCTAAGATCCCGCATGCTGCGTGGCACGGCCAAAAAAAAAAAAAAAAAGTCACAAACGCTATTCTCTCCAGAGAGGAAATTAAGTCTTTCGTCTTCATTTCTCTGAGAAGTTGAGAGAAAGACAACAGGAAGAACTCTTAAGAGAAGTGTGAGAAGAGAAACTCCCCCAAGAGAGCCAGGCAGGTCTGTGTTATACTTGCCCTCCTGCCCCCTCCCTTATGTGGAGAGGCCCAGGAAGTCACTTCTGAATTTTTCTCCACAATAAAAATTTCCCTAAGTAACTTTATTGCCTACGAAATGTTTGGGGCAAAAAAAAAAAAAAAAAAAAAAAAAAATATATATATATATATATATATATATATATATATATGTGTAAAATAAATATCTATATTACTATGGGTAGTTTGGGCCACAGGAACAGAATAGTGTCAAAGATGAATTTTGAATGAAAATATTTTGAAGAATTTCTGATCCCAAATAATGATAGACAGTATCTGCTAATCTCCAGGTTGACTCTCTTTTTGAATATATTCTTACTATTCTGATGACACCACTCTGACTTTTTCAATTAGAAAATGAGGAACTATGTAAAACCTGCTAATCTCCATTTTAGCAGGGAGAATCCAGATATTCCTCCTATACCATAAGGGGCAATTATGGGCATTGGGAAGAAAGAGAATAATGGAAGGGCCCTGGGTCCCAGCAAAAGGAAATTTATCAGTTACCTCAACTCTCTTCTATCTTTAACCCTGCCCAGGCCAGGTTAAAGTACTGGTCAGCAGGATCACTCGAATTACTTGGTGAAGTAAATTGATCCAAATCCTGCTGACGTAGTCAGCACTCTCAAGTGAGAATTTAAAAAAGAAATCTAGTCAGCATCAACCTAAACGGGTGTTTTTCTGGCACACATGCCCAGGCAAAAGAAGCTGAAATTATAAAACTAAATAATTCCCTAATGCTTTCTCTAGAAACAATGATTATTTTATAATCCAACTTTTAACTCTTTAACATGCACGTCAAGACGTAGATTGGCCAGGGAAATCTCAAAGGAAAATCGAATGCAGTATGAAAACCATAGAACCATGGAGACATTATGCTGAATTATTTCACAACACTTAGTTTTCTTTGGCTAGTAGAAAATATTAATCAGTGACTCTGCACCAAGTATACTGCTTGGTGAATTACCACAAAATGAAGATACAAGGGCATGCCATCCAGATAAAGAAATAGAACATTTCCAGAACCTCAGAAGTTTGAGCTGGAGGTCCCAACCTTGCAATAAAGGAAGAATAAGAAATAAAAGGAAAACACATTTGGAAAGAAGGAAATAAAACTGTCACTTTTCATACTGATACTATTGGATATGTAGAAAATCCAAAATTATCTACAAATAAAGTATTAAGACTATTAAGTGAATTTAGCAAGGTCCCAGAATAAAAGTCAATATGCGCAAATCAGTTGTATATTCATATACAAGTAGAAAACAATTGGAAAATGAAATTTTAGAAAACAGTGTAATTTATAATAGCACAAAGAATTAAACACCTAAAGTAGTAGTTTTCAAGGAGTGATCCAAGGAGCCCTGGGGATTCCTAAAATTCCATTCAGATGGCCCTCTTTTACTCTCATTCTTTCATGAGTGAACAGTGAAGTTTTCCAGACGTATTTAATATGTGATAATACATCAAACGGAATACAGAAGTAGATCTGTGTATCTAGCTGTCTTCTATTATACAAAGGTTTAAAGAGATTTAAAGCTTTAAAGGGATTTGCAAAAATGTAAAACAATGCCAATATTTTTTGTCTGATTATACTATCAATTAATAGGAAATGTATGTTAAAAATTTCCACAGAGTTGTGGATTTGTATATTTCTCCTTTTAGTTTTGATAGATTCCTCTTTTTTGCTTTAGATTTGCTTTATATATTTTAATTCAGAATGGCTTTATCTTCCTTTTGAAGTGAACCTTTTATCATTATAAAATATCCTTCTCTACCTTTGTTACAGATTTTTGCCTTCAAGGGTACTTCATTTGGCATTCATATAGTTATAACTGGTTACTTTTTGTTAGTGCTTTTCATGACACCTTTTTTATCCTTTTGCTTTCCGTATTTCTGTATCCTAATATAGAAATGTTTCTTTTATAAACCATGTAAAATTTTTATTTTAATTTTTCCAAACGTCTCATAACTTTTACTTTTAATTTGAATGCTTAGTCCATTTACATTTAATGAAATTACTGACATATTTGTGTTTACTACATAACCTTACTCCTTGTTTTTTATTTTTCAGTGTTTTCTATATTTCCTTTTCTCTCATTTATCTCTTTTGGTCAATTGATTTTTTTATTATTTCATTTTTTCCCTCTGTGTATTACTTCTTTGCTACTCCAGATATTACAACATTCATATGTTGGTTTGAAATGTATTTTGCCTTTATTTTTGAAAAATAGTTTTCTTGGGTATGGAATTCTAGGTTGGCATTTATTCTCTTTCAGCATTTTGAAGATATTCTATCATCATCTGGCTTCTACAGTTTCAAGTCAGCTCTCAGTCATATTGCTTTTCCTATGAATATAATGAATCTTTGTTTTCTTATTGCTGTTAAGATTTTGTTTTCTTTATCTTGGCTGTGAACAGCTTTATTCTGATCGTTCTTGATATTGTTTTCTCTGCTTTTGTTAAGCTTGGGACTCAGAGCTTTTTGAATTTGTAGTTTAATGCCTTTTATCACTTTGGGGAAATTTTCAGGATTATTTCTTCAACTGTTACTTCTGCCCTTTTCTGTCATTCCTCTCATTCTGAGATTCCAATTACACATACGTTAGACCTTTTGTTTTGTTTACCATTTCTTAAGTGTCTCTTATTCTCATTTCGTATTTGTTTTCAGTTTTCCTCTGTGTTTTATTTGTGAACATTTTTACTGACATAACTTCCAATTTACTAATCTTCTTTTCAGTTTTGTCTAATATGCTATTTAAACCATGTATTGAATTTTTTATTTCAGTTATTTTGTTTTGCAGTTCTTAAGTTTTTATTTGATTTTTGTTGACTCAGGTTTTTTTTTTTTTTCTGAAGAGCTCCAACATAACAATCAAAGTTATTTTAAAGTTTTTGTTTGACAAAACAAATAACTTTATCACCTATGGATCTTTTTCAATTGTGTGTTTTCCTTTTGGTTTTTGGTCAATTGGTCCTGTGTTCTGGTATACATGGTAATATTTCTATGGATTTTCAGATATTATGTATAAATAATTGGAAAGATTCTGAATGATATTTTTCTCCTCAGTTTAATTTTGCTTTTGACAGGTAGTTCGATAAGGGGCATATTTTGTAATTCATTCTAGGATTAAACTGATCAAATGTGAATTTTATTCTGTGGGTTTTGATCTATTTCCAGCTCATATTTACTTCTACTGCACAGTCTTTTAGGCTTCCCAGTAGAAAATTTATAATATTTACTAGTTGTGCTTCATCTTGGTAGGTCTTTAACTCTATGTCTCTCTAGTATTTATGAGAGTGCCATTTGCTCTGTTTAGCTTCTCTATCATCTCTTTCTGTTTGGCTTCTGAGGTTTTTGGCTCCAGTCTACTTACAAATGGCAAATGCATTTAGAGAGAAATTAACCAGAATACTTGACTCACCTCAATGCATTTTCCTTTCCTCTAGGACCTTGATCACTTCAAGTCCTGACTGCTTTTTTACATTTTTTTAATCTAGCTTTTCTTATCATTTTTGGTGTGAATTTGGTTTGATTCTGGCTAATCTCTTTAATTGGAGGTAACGTCCCCAGAGGTCATCATTTTTTCTCCCATCCTGTATATCTACTCAATTACCAAGTATTGAAACTCTACATATCTCTTAAATATCCCACTTCTTCTCCATTCTGAGTGCCACAACTTTTAGTTCAGGCCCTAATCTTCTACTCCTGAATATTACCAAGGGCCAGCTAGTAGATATCTCTTTCTCAATCTTTTTGCATTCACCTTAAACATCACTTCCAGAGTGAACCAGAACTCCCCTAATTAAACTTATCTTGAGATTTATATCACCTATAAAATAAAAATCCAAGTTCTATAGGAGGTGCAAGGCATTGCAGTAGATAGATGCTAGTACAGAATTAAAAGTTATAATACTTCTGTTATGGACAGAGAATTAAAAAGCTGAATGAGATGAGTGCACAAAGCAGGAGATAAACCAGTGTGTCCCTAGAGGTTGGTTCAGGCTTTTCAAGTCTAAAAAAGTACCTTGTGGAACTTTGATGCTGATGAGTAAAGACTCAGTCTCTGGTGAAAAACTCCCCTTAGTCTTTCTCAATTTTTTTCAATATTATGTGTAGACCTACTCTTAACCTCTGACTCATAGGTACATTAGCTCTGGGCATGCTTCTTCATCAGCTGCAAATAACAGATACAAAAAGAATACTATCAATCAGTTCTCAGTATTTACTCTGAGACTAAGGATAGCATCCCTTAGCATATCGAGATTCCAGGACTGTCTGTCTTCACATCTTACTGCTCCCCAATATATACTCTATGCTCTGCTTCACCAAAATACTTGCCTTTCTCATTTTTCATACATTCACATATATTGTGGCTTCTGTCAGGAGTACTTTTCTCTCTGGAAAATCCCTAATTACCATCTTGAATCAGCTCAAGTGCTGCCTCTTTTTTTTTTTTTTTGCAGTACGCGGGCCTCTCACTGTTGTGGCCTCTCCCGTTGTGGAGCACAGCCTCCGGACGCGCAGGCTCAGCGGCCATGGCTCACGGGCCCAGCCGCTCTGCGGCATGTGGGATCTTGCTGGACCGGGGCACGAACCCATGTCCCCTGCATCGGCAGGTGGACTCTCAACCACTGCGCCACCAGGGAAGACCCAAGTGCTGCCTCTTTTAGGAAGATTTCCTGAACCATCTATGCCTCACATTAAAATTAGACCCTTCCCCTTCTCCATTTTCATAATACTTTTTACAGCACCTCTATTGGGACATTTATCTCTTTGTAATTTTTATTTCTGTCTTCTTGGCAAGAATGTGAACTTTTCAAAGGCAGCGTTTTTAAATCATTTCTTTGTGAACCCATGACCAACACAGTACTTAGATCATAAAAGGAACTCAATCAATAATAGTTAAATGAGTCAGGTTTTCAATATTATCAAATCCTACGGCTCAAGTGAATTCCTTTATCTGGATGAGATATCTGGCAAAAAATAGGTATTCAGTTAATATTTTTTCAATTGATGAATCATTAACTTTTGAGTAAAAATTTACTTCATTCTGAAGATACAGTTTTTTTTTATATATATATAAACAACTTCTAAAGAATAAACTCAAGTTTGGAAGAGAGAGTTTAGAGACTTGTAGTTGGAGAAAATCATTTTGGAATTACTTATCTAAAAATCAAACCTAAATTTTTCTTCTTAAAACAAAGATTAATTAAGAATGAAATCACTGGGGCATAGATAATTTGAGAAAAATCAGTTTGCTATAAGGCCATAAGAAAAATATGTCAAATGTCCAAATATACAACTTATCTTAAATTTTTGAGTGATGAGCCATTAAAAACTATATTCTGAAAATGTTTAAAAATTAAAGAGCATCATGTCTACCTCATATTGCTCCTAAACTCTGTGAACCTTCACACTGTGCAGGCAAGGCTCAGTTGCCGTGGGGCTATATATGGACACTTAATCCCTAGGGATTTAAAGGAGCAAGTTCTGCTCAGTCAATGAAAAATCATTGGCAGAACTTCTGGGACATATTTTTATGCACATAAAAATTAATTTCAGAGATGTGTAATTGTAGATTTTCATTACAGAATCTCCAGGTCAAATTGCATGCTACCAGAAGGTGCTGTGAGAAACTTTTAAACTCAGGCAAATGAAAACGATCGCTTTTTCTGCTAACGAAGCTTACTGTGGTTTCTTCTCAGGTACTGAAATCAAGACAGTTGGCTGCTTTGCATTCTATTCAGTCTCTACATGTGCAAGAAAGATGGTACATATATGTTAGATTGGACCCCACTCACACTCTCAACTTGACTTTCTGTATGATCGTAATTGCTGAGTTCATAGCATTTTTTTTGTTGCTTTCAGAGCTGACATAATAAAATGGAACACTTAGCAAGTGTGGATTATACTAAGAAACTGACACACAGATGGTTATGTGTTCTGCGTATATCTGTTTAGGCACAACTGAGTTTAAAATAGACTGTGTTTGGAAAGTCTTTTTGACATTAGTTATTTATAATATTCTTCTAATATTATAAACGACTATTGTTTGGCCTGATCAGCACTCAAAACCTATGTAATTCATAATATGACTGAAAAATTACACATTTATAATGAATGATAGTACCTAAAATATAATTATTACATTAGGAATTAAACAAATTTAAAATAATATTAAAATTTACTTCTTCTTTATTACTAAACATAGGTTCTTGAGAAAAATAAAAAACAGTAACAGTAATGCAATGCTTTGTGGGAATTTGCTAAGGAACTTCTAGAACTGCTACAGGAATTTATATTTTGAGAGTGTCAATTCTTTACTGTTTCCCATTTTGTGAAAAAGTTATTGGGGATTTTTCTTTATTGAGATCCATTTCATGGGTTGCGTTAATATTTGGCTCCCTAATGGGAAAGAAATAAAAGGAAAGAAAAAAAGTAAATTTTTCAAAAATAGTCAGCAAAGAAAATGAGTATTCATTTTGGGAAGAGATTAGTGAAAGAGAGAATGTATATAGATAAGGCCAAGAGCCCAGAAAGTACAAGATCTTAACAGGAAAGGAGACAGGATAGAGGAAGCTGTTCATGTGAATATTTCATGCTTATAATCCAGAAAGTACATGGCCATCTATAGAACATTCTCTTTATTTATTCTCAAAGAGATTTTCTCTGTTTTAGTCAATGCCTGGCAAATCTTGCTTTCAAATGTGTTGCTCTTACCTTCTCTGCCCAAGTTCTTGATGATAAATGTTTTTATTGATGTTGCCTGTATTTTTGTCTTCTTCATTGACATTTTAAGATTTCGTCTACTTGTTATGCAAGAGAAAATATTTGAAACTTCTTCCCCTCTTCAGGACTGTTTTTTAAATTAAAAATATAAAACCTTAGTAGCTCTAAATTAATCATTAGCTTGAATTAAGTGACCCTCTAAAAAGACAAAATCAGGAAATGAAACAGCTTTCCAGCTTCTCCAGTTGATCTTCCCAATGTAATATCAATGATGTAGGTGGGACATATCCATAGAGACAGGGGTAGGGGTGGGCAGAGTTGACTCTATGCTACGGGTAAGAGTGTATAGGGTCCTGTGGTTGGAGCCAAGAGGAGAGCACCAAGTATTATGAAGCAGAAGTAGAAACTAGTTAATGTCTGGGATTATGGATTTGGGTTGGGATACTGTTAGGGATTTCTTATCCCTGAAGCTATACATCAAGGACTTATTCAACCATTTCTGTTGCCCTTTCTAAGGGTTCCACCTCTCATGCCCACTACCTGCTTGTCCCACTTCTTGAATCTTTATTAGAATTCTTGTTCTGCTGCAGTTGTCTGGGGTAGGGTGGAGAAATAGAGTATGGATGATGGGGTCCCATCCCAGACCCACATTTTCCTATGGAAGGAGGTAGAATCTTCCATGTCATACAAATGCTACACAAAATCCTTTCTTGTAAATGATCCCAACCAGTATCCTCTTGACTCCCTTATTTGTTTTGAATTGAATACAAGAACATTAAACACACCCATATTCAAATAGAAATATTTGCATGGAAATGTATCTAGAGCCAAAATAAAGAAATTTTGAATGGGCAAATTGTTTGGAATTATCTGTAGTATATCCCCCTTTTTCAGCATAGATAGCAGATATTTGGATATATGCGTTATATACATGCTTCTATTTTTATGTACCTTCTTTTTCTCTGAGGCTGGCAAAAAAAACTCTCAAAATATTGCTTTGGAGCTGTTCTTTTGATTTTACCCCCCGAGCATTTATTCAAGAGAATAAATTTGGCCATTTTCAAGCTGTGAGAATATGGAATGCATAAATGTTCCTGCTATAAAATACATTTTTGGTGTATTTATGTAACACAAAACAGATGCATCTACAAAGTTTACACATAGAAACACAGATTACTGAAGGAAAAGAGTCAGGTCTGGCTTGGAGATTTTGGTATTTTTACCCTACAAATATTTCCAATGTGTAAAACTGGCACAAGGGACTTGGATCCAATGATTGGGTTTTGGGAAGATTCCTGTAAAATGGCACAAGATGTGCATCTGACTACAGAGCACTTCAGGTTTAGGTCTACAATCTTAGGTATAGCCATGTTTATTTTTAAATTGAATGGAGAAAAGCCA
The DNA here is from genome assembly GCF_005190385.1 of Monodon monoceros. NCBI lineage: Eukaryota > Metazoa > Chordata > Mammalia > Artiodactyla > Monodontidae > Monodon > Monodon monoceros. The sequence continues at coordinate 18,393,510 of NW_021703777.1, read as the reverse complement.
AAGGTTGTTTCTGTAAGATTTTCTTAATAATAGTAGCATGGTCTAATCTGAAATTACACCAAGCTTAAAAGTTAAATTTTTCTGGCAGTCGATCAAATCAACAATATGGTAATTTGAATTGGTTGCTAAAATGGAAATTAGCCTTTTAAAAAAGGTTTCTGGAATCTAGAATTTATTAAGCAGGCTACAGTTTCTCTCTTTGGTGCAGTTACAGAAATGCAATCTCAGTGTTGGTCCATGGATTGAGGAATCTGGATGGTTGAGTAGCTTTCTTAGAGTAGGTATATGACTGCTATAATGTTCTTACCCATTTGCCTTCTGAAAGGAGGAGAGTCTAGCAAACACAAGGGAGAGTGGGTAGGGACTGGTGGATGTTTTGGCTCTAGCAATATCAGGAAGTAATTATGCATAATGGCTGCGGTTAAGATTAATAAAGTACAACAGAACCTTGATACTTACTCCCCCAAAGCTTTGTCCTATCTTCTTAAATAAATTGTCACAATGTATGCTTAGCTCTTCAGGGGATTATACATTTAAGATAAATCTGTTTTCATTCTTTCATTCAATAGATATTTGTTGAAAAATTTCTTTGTGGTAGGCACATATCATTATTACCTAAGGGTGTGTGTGTGTGTGTGTGTGTGTGTGTGTGTGTGTGACTTTTCCTCCCTTTAAATTAATAGGATTGAAAATACTAGATTTTTCTTAATTAAAATCTCATTTTTTCTATTCAAAATTTGATATATTGAAGCAACCACTTTTAAGGGGCTTTAATATTTTAAATTTAATTTCCACATTTAAGATACTTAATTATTTTAACTATTTCAATTACAAGAATAATCAAAACTTACAAAGTACTTAAGAAGTTCTTTATTAAAACTCTAATAATATAGACTCATAAATACAGTGTATCATAAGTTGTGATAAAATATTTTTATACTTTTCATCTTAAAATCACAAATGTAAATTAGTAACTAGATATTTTAAATTGTACTCACAGGGCTTCCCTGGTGGTGCAGTGGTTGAGAGTCCGCCTGCCGATGCAGGGGACGCGGGTTCGTGCCCCGGTCCGGGAGGATCCCACGTGCCGCGGAGCGGCTGGGCCCGTGAGCCATGGCCGCTGAGCCTGCGCGTCTGGAGCCTGTGCTCCGCAGCGGGAGAGGCCGCGGCAGTGAGAGGCCTGCGTAACCGCAAAAAAAAAAAAAAAAATTGTACTCACAATTTTAATATGCCAAATTCTCTTAAACATGACAAACGTATGAAATAAAAAATGTACAAAGATTATTTGTTAGTTTAATGCAAAAGTATTAACACTAAGGATTTAATTTACTTTATCATTTCTAACTTTAATTCTCAATCCTCCCAAGGTTAAAGACATTTTTACCCACTAATTAAAAGCTTTTTCCTTCCCCAAGCAATTTGTTATTCATCCCAAGCAAATGAGTGTTACCTTTTCAAAGGGCAAAAAATTTGGCTAGGAAATGAGATCTGTAACACCTGACATTCAAGGTGATTTTTCTCACGATCATGAGAGACAAATCCAAGCCCTGCAAATGGCGGATTGGATTTGGGAATGAACACCTATAATAAATACAAAGTTTTTGGTGTGAGCAGCTGGGTGGATAGTGGAACCATTTACAGAAATAAGAAAGATGGGAAGAGAAGAAGATTTCAGAGAGAAAATCTGGAGCTGTGTTTTAAACTTTCTAGGTTTGCGAGGCTCTGGTTGAAATGGATTTTTTTTTTTTTTTTTTTGCGGTACACAGGCCTCTCACTGTTGTGGCCTCTCCCGCTGCGGAGCACAGGCTCCGGACGCGCAGGCTCAGCGGCCATGGCTCACGGCCCAGCCGCTCCGTGGCATGTGGGATCCTCCCAGACCGGGGCACGAACCCGTGTCCCCTGCATCGGCAGGCGGACTCTCAACCACTGCGCCACCAGGGAAGCCCCCGAAATGGATTTTTTAAAAGGATGAAGATAAGTCCCTGGGGAGAGGGCTGGACTGGAAATTTAGGTTTGGAAGTCACAGGAGTATAGATGTTCTTTGAATCTATGGAACTGAAGGAAAGGATAATAGGGAGAGAAAATAAGAAGCCAGAAGACTGAATGGGTGAGATTTATAGCTCAGGAAGAAGAGAAAGAGCTAGAAAAGAACTCTAAGCAGGAACAATGATGCAGGAAGAAAAAATAAACAACAGTGAGAGATAATATGAAAGCTAAGAGAAGAGAATGCTTCAAGGAGGAAGAATTTCAAGAAGGAAATGGAAGAGGGAAAAAAAATCACAGATGAAAGCCATATTTAAGCAATTAGAATAAAAGCAAATGTGAGTGGGAAAACCTCTGGGTAGGCTTACAGAAATTAATTGTATAAACTGAAAGAGAAACATCCACAAAGATACAGCAATAATCTCAGAAAAAGAAATAGATGTGGATGACAAACAGGGACAGAAGATACAGAGAGCAGAGAGCTCAGCACATATGGAATAACAGCAAAAATGTCTAAAGATATGAATAATGCAAACATTTCCTGAAATAAAGAACAACTTGAATCACAAATGACTGAGGAAAATTGATACAGAGCTGGCAATGGAAATTTATACCCTAGTCAAATTTCAATACTTTGAATTGAAATACGAAGAGTGAAAAAACTCTGATAAGGCTGTTGTGAAGATTAGTTAATACATGCGAGGCGTGAAGATCTGTGCCTGAAATATGATAAGCACTCAATAAATGCTGTTGCAGCTTTGGTTTTTCCTCCTTCTCTTCCTACATTTATGCATTGTTTTTCCTGTTACCATGATTATTATTTGCCTCTGTTCCACCACTAAATGTCAGTATTGTTCAGGACTGGCCTTAGGCCCTCTGCCTTCTCAGTGTATTCTCCCTCCTTAAGCCAGGGGTCCCCAACCCCCGGGCCGCGGACAGGTACTAATCTGAGTTCTGCTAGGAACCAGGCTGCACAGCAGGAGGTGAGTGGTGGGCAAGTGAGGGAAGCTCACTGCTGCTCCCCAGCGCTTGCATTACTGCCTGAACCAACACCCCGTTGCCCCTCCCCACCGGTCCGTGGAAAAATTGTCTTCCACAAAACTGGTCCTGGTGCCAAAAAGGTTGGGGACCGCTGCCTTAGGCAATCTATTCTACACACACAATTACCCTCTGTTCACTGATAACTCCCAGTGTGGCATCTCTTCTTGGATGTCACAAAGCACCTCAAACTCAACTGTCCGAGATTCGTTTCATGCTCTCCTCCCCTGCAGTGATTCCTCTGCTATCTGTCCAGAAAGCTTGGTCCTCTTCCAGTATTGCTGATCTGCAGGAATGATACCACTGCTCTCCAGGTGCATGAGTCAGATGCTTAGGAGTCATCCTTGACCTCTCCCTCTACCTAAGCCAATGACTGTATCCACTTCTGCCCTCACACAACAGTCCTTTAAGTATGTAAGCCAGATTATGAGATTCTTCTGCAAAATATCTTCCAATACCTTTCCATTTCACACAGAATAGTAATCTATGTCCCTTACTATTTCTTTGGCCTCATTTCCAATGTTCTCCCCCTTTCTCACTCCATAGCAGCTAAAGTGGTATCTTTTCTTTTCCTAAAATACCCCAGCAGGCTCTCACTGCAGGTAACTGGATGACTCTTTTGCTTGGAAAGGTCTGTGCACAGCTATCCACATGCCTCCATCTATGAGGTCTCTGCTCAGACGTTACCTTGATTGCCTGTTCACTATCTGTTCTTCTTATTCTTTATTTTTCTTCCATATACTTAGCCACCACCTGACATATTTCATGTGCATTACTTATTTGTTTTCTGTTCATTCTCTTGTTCTCCAAACCCAGCCATACTTACTTGTTTCAATCACTTGCTATTGCCACAGGGCCTTTGCACTTGATGTTTGCACTACTTGAAATATTTTTTCGACCTCTTTCCCTGTACCTATTCCCTGCTATTTTACCTATTTAGTTCCTTCAACTACTTTTATTTTGGCTTGGATGTCACTTCATCAGAGATGCCTTGCCTGATCCATAACTCTTGTTAGTATCCTTTATGACTTTCTAAACACATATTCCCTTACATTTATAGAACTCATCTATATCTGTTACTATACACTGAATTATATATATATGATTATTTGACCATCACTCTGCTAGTGTTTTCCTCAACATTACGTGCCTAGCTCATAACCGGCATATTCAAGAACTCAAAATACTTCACAAATGAATAAATGAGCCCTTGGACCACTGTAATAGCCTTTCTTTTTTGTTTATTGGCTTTCTATCCCATGAATATGTTACTTTGCAATAATTAGCTATCTCCAATTTCTCTTCCTTCAGCCTCCCTTATGCACTGTTCCCAATTAAATCCTCTTAAAGCATACCACAAATCACATCCCATGGATGGCCTTCCAAAAGGTTGAAAAGAGAATGAGAACTTCTCAAGGTCAAATCCCCACCACCACCTCATTTTCAGTCTTAACCTTCTCTGTATGGCTAGTTTAAGATCAAATGTAAATTTTATTAGTAAAGAAATTGTTTCATTATACAGGTGACAAACATCTGCCTAAAACAAACAAAAATGAAGTTGAGGGGTGTGGTACGGCTTGTATCATCTTGGGAAAGACACTGAGGATTGGAATTGTTTGTATTAAGTCTTTTTTTTTTTTTTTACATCTTTATTGGAGTATAATTGCTTTACAATGGTGTGTTAGTTTCTGCTTTATAACAAAGTGAATCAGTTATACATATACATATGTTCCCATATCTCTTCCCTCTTGCGTCTCCCTCCCTCCCACTCTCCCTATCCCACCCCTCCAGGCGATCACAAAGCACCGAGCTTATCTCCCTGTGCTATGCGGCAGCTTTCCACTAGCTATCTACCTTACGTTTGGTAGTGTATATATGTCCATGCCTCTCTCACGCTTTGTCACAGCTTACCCTTCCCCCTCCCCATATTCTCAAGTCCATACTCTAGTAGGTCTATGTCTTTATTACTGTCTTACCCCTAGGTTCTTCATGACGCTTTTTTTCCCTTAAATTCCATATATATGTGTTAGCATATGGTATTTGTCTTTCTCTTTCTGACTTACTTCACTCTGTATGACAGACTCTAGGTCTATCCACCTCATTACAAATAGCTCAATTTCATTTCTTTTTATGGCTGAGTAATATTCCATTGTATATATGTGCCACATCTTCTTTATCCATTCATCCGATGATGGACACTTAGGTTGTTTCCATCTCCGGGCTACCGTAAATAGAGTTGCAATGAACATTTTGGTACATGACTCTTTTTGAATTATGGTTTTCTCAGGGTATATGCCCAGTAGTGGGATTGCTGGGTCGTATGGTAGTTCTATTTGTAGATTTTTAAGTAACCTCCATACTGTTCTCCACAGTGGCTGTATCAATTTACATTCCCACCAACAGTGCAAGAGGGTTCCCTTTTCTCCACACCCTCTCCAGCATTTATTGTTTCTAGATTTTTTGATGATGGCCATTCTGACTGGTGTGAGATGATATCTCATTGTAGTTTTGATTTGCATTTCTCTAATGATTAATGATGTTGAGTATTCTTTCATGTGTTTGTTGGCAGTCTGTATATCTTCTTTGGAGAAATGTCTATGTAGGTCTTCTGCCCATTTTTGGATTGGGTTGTTTGTTTTTTTGTTATTGAGCTGCATGAGCTGCTTATAAATTTTGGAGATTAATTCTTTGTCAGTTGCTTCATTTGCAAATATTTTCTCCCATTCCGAGGGTTGTCTTTTGGTCTTGTTCATGGTTTCCTTTGCTGTGCAAAAGCTTTGAAGTTTCATTAGGTCCCATTTGTTTATTTTTGTTTCTATTTCCATTTCTCTAGGAGGTGGGTCAAAAAGGATCTTGCTGTGATTTATGTCATAGAGTGTTCTGCCTAACCTTAACCTTATAGGGATTCCCTTCTGGTTATCTGTTGTTTTTCCCTTGCTGTTTTTAATATGTTTTCTTTGTATTTAATTTTTGACAGTTTGATTAATATGTGTCTTGGCATATTTCTCCTTGGATGTATCCTGTATGGGACTCTCTATGCTTCCTAGACTTGATTAACTATTTCCTTTCCCATATTAGGGAAGTTTTCAACTATAATCTCTTCAAATATTTTCTCAGTCCCTTTCTTTTTCTCTTCTTCTTCTGGAACCCCTATAATTCGAATGTTGGTGCACTTAATGTTGTCCCAGAGGTCTCTGAGACTGTCCTCAGTTCTTTTCATTCTTTTTCCTTTATTCTGCTCTGCAGTAGTTATTTCCACTATTTTATCTTCCAGGTCACTTATCCGTTCTTCTGCCTCAGTTATTCTGCAATTGATCCCATCTAGAGTATTTTTAATTTCATTTATTGTGTTGTTCATCGTTGTTTGTTTCATCTTTAGTTCTTCTAGGTCCTTGTTAAATGTTTCTTGCATTTTTCCATTCTATTTCCAAGATTTAGGATCATCTTTACTATCATTATTCTGAATTCTTTTTCAGGTAGACTGCCTATTTCCTCTTCATTTGTTAGGTCTGGTGGGTTTTTATCTTGCTCCTTCATCTGCTGTGTGTTTTTCTGTCTTTTCATTTTGCTTATCTTACTGTGTTTGGGGTCTCCTTTTTGCAGGCTGCAGGTTCGTAGTTCCTGTTGTTTTTGGTGTCTGTCCCCAGTGGCTAAGGTTGGTTCAGTGGGCTGTGTAGGCTTCCTGGTGGAGGGGACTAGTGCCTGTGTTCTGGTGGATGAGGCTGGATCTTGTCTTTCTGGTGGGCAGGTCCACATCTGGTGGTGTGCTTTGGGGTGTCTGTGGACTTATTATGATTTTAGGCAGCCTCTCTGCTAATGGGTGGGGTTGTGTTCCTGTCTTGCTAGTTGTTTGGCATAGGATGTCCAACACTGTAGCTTGCTGGTCTTCACCCAGTGAAGCTGGGTGCTGGTGTTGAGATGGAGATCTCTGGGAGATTTTTGCCATTTGATATTATGTGGAGCTGGGAGGTTTCCTGTGGACCTCAGAGGTACAGCACTGACTCCTGGCTGCAGCATCAAGAGACTTTCATCCACTCGGCTCAGAATAAAAGGGAGAAAAAGTAGAAAGAAAGAATTAGTAGATTAGAAAGAAAGAGAGAAAGAAAGAAAGAAAGGAGGGAGGGAGGGAAGGAGGACGGAAGGAATGAGGGAAGGAAGGGGAAAAAAGAAAGAAAGAAGATAAAGTAAAATAAAAAAGTAATATAAAATATAATAAAGTTATTAAAATAAAAAAATATTAAGAAAAAAAATTTTTTTAAAAATGGACGGATAGAACCCTAGGACAAATGGTGGAAGCAAAGCTATACAGACAAAATCTCACACAGAAGCATACACATACACACTCACAAGAAGAGGAAAAGGGGAAAAAATCATAAATCTTGCTCTCATAGTCCACCTCCTCAATTTGGGATGATTCGTTGTCAATTCAGGTATTCCACAGCTGCAGGGTACATCAAGTTGATTGTGGAGCTTTAATCCGCTGCCCCTGAGGCTGCTGGGAGAGATTTCCCTTTCTTTTCTTTGTTCTCACAGCTCCCAGGGGTTCAGCTTTGGATTTGGCCCCGCCTCTGCGTGTAGGTCTCCTGAGGGCGTCTGTTCTCCGCTCAGACAGGACGGGGTTAAAGGAGCCGCTGATTCCGGGGCTCTGGCTCACTCAGGCTGGGGAGAGGGAGGGGCACGGCGTACGGGGCGGGCCTGCAGCGGCAGAGGCCGGCGTGACGTTGCACCAGCCTGAGGTACACCGTGCGTTCTCCCGGGGGAGTTGTCCCTGGATCCCGGGACCCTGGCAGTGACGGGCTGCACAGGCTCCCCGGAAGGGGGGTGTGGATAGTGACCTGTGCTCGCTCACAGGCTTCTGGGTGGCGGCAGCAGCGGTCTCAGCGTCTCATGCCCGTCTCTGGGGTCCGCGCTTTTAGCCGCGGCTCGCGCCCGTCTCTGGAGCTCCTTTAAGCGGCGCTCTTAATCCCCTCTCCTCGCGCACCAGGAAACAAAGAGGGAAGAAAAAGTCTCTTGCCTGTTCGGCAGCTCCAGACGTTTTCCCAGACTTCCTCCCGGCTAGCCATGGCGCACTAACGCCCTGCAAGCTGTGTTCACGCCGCCAACCCCAGTCCTCTCCCGGCGCTCCGACCGAAGCCCGAGCCTCAGCTCCCAGCCCCGCCCGCCCCGACGGGTGAGCAGACAAGCCTCTCGGCCTGGTGAGTGCTGGTCGGCCCTGCTCCTCTGGGCGAGAGTCTCTCCGCTTTGCCCTCCGCACCCCTGTTGCTGTGCTCTCCTCCGCGGCCCCGAAGCTCCCCCCTCCGCCTCCCGCAGTCTCCGCCCGCGAAGGGGCTTCCTAGTGTGTGGAAACGTTTCCTCCTTCACAGCTCCCTCCCACTGGTGCAGGTGCCGTCCTTATTCTTTTGTCTCTGTTTATTCTTTTTTCTTTTGCCCTACCCAGGTACGTGGGGGGGTTTCTTACCTTTTGGGAGGTCTGAGGTCTTCTGCCAGCGTTCAGTAGGTGTTCTGTAGGAGTTGTTCCACGTGTAGATGTATTTCTAGTGTATCTGTGGAGAGGAAGGTGATCTCCGCGTCTTACTCTTCCGCCATCTTCCCGGAAGCCTCCGAAGTCATTTCTTAAAACGTATCATTACTAATTAAATACGGAGCATGAAATAGCACATATTGCAGAGAGAGACTATCAGTTGAGGATCTTTGCTTTGTTGGAATGTGACGTTTTTTGAGAGCTTTTCGCCTTTTTCAGTGGTTGCTTTTATTATAGCCCATGATTAAGGAAGAAATTCTTTTCTCGTTCTATGAATTAAACATACTTTCCTTTGTTTTGTAGTTTAGTTTTTGGTTTTCTAGATTTGAACTTAATGGATCTCACTTTGGGATGACCTGTTATCCTGCACAAATTTTGATAATTGGATTATCCTAAGCAATGGAAAGCAAGCTGTTCTGTCTGTTGATGGGGTCAGAGTGAGACAGTGCCTCTCTCTGCAGTGTCACTTGATTAGAAGTATGAAAATGGTTTGTACTATTTAAAAGTAGTCACTTGTCTTATTTGAAATGAAATAAACATTAAAAAATTTAACATCATATAAATTTAGAGTGTGATCATCCTATTCTTTTATATGTTTTAAAACTACAATGTATGAAACACTGATATACAAAAAGTTATTTTAAAATATCTCTTAAAGTATGTACAGCAGGCTGTGTTTTAATGTTTTATAGGTAAAGACCCTGAAGCTCAGAAATGCTGTAAGTGGCAGAGTGGAACACTGGCCCAGGTTTTCTGTCTGGGTTGGTTTTGCTTTGTGCAACAGCTCTCGACAAACCATAACCTTGCAAACAGTACTTTAAATTCCGGCTTCTTTTGTCACTCTGAAGGTCTCTGTTATAAGCGATAAAAATGTAGAAATACAGGGTTTTTCAAAATATTTGGACCTAATTTTCCATCTCATCTCCCTTTGGTTTCTGAAGTGGTGAAGCAGTACTGCTCAAAATCTATGGTTGTTGATCTGGCTTGGGGTCTACTCCCAAGTTACTTATCTACCCAGAGGACTCGCAGACTCATGAGTTAACCTGAGCTGCCTCTAGCCCACGTGGCACTTTTCTTGTTCTTCTGGGCCAGTGCAGACTCGGATTGAACACATGGCTTGGTGAGTGAGGTCTGAGATGCCATTCAGCCCTGACCCACTCTTTCTTCCAGTACCATTGTACAAGATATGCCCAACTCAACTAGAAATACCGACCCTGCCTTTGGCCCCTTTAAAGGGGAGAAAGGTGCACCTATTATCAGGCTAGGTTGGTCCCTGTGACCCTGGTGCTATTAGATCCCAGGGGGTCACCGAAGAGTAGACAATATTTTCTTCGTCATACACAATACTGCAGAAGTGCTGGCATTGTCTTATCCATAGAGTCATAGGAACTAGAAATTACCCAGGCCCATTTCTGGGAATCTTCAAGGATATTAAAGAAATTGCTTGGGGGAGTTCCCTGTGGCCTAGTGGTTAGTATTCCAGGCTTTCACTGCTGTGGCCTGGGTTCAGTCCTTGGTCGGGGAACTTAGATCTCACAAGCCACGTGGCCAAAAAAAAAGAAAAAATTGCCTGGAAGTCACCTGGCTAATATAATCATACTACAGTTTTCTGAATGCGTATGGGAGTCACAGATAACCAACTGATTACCCATTCTGAGCCTCATCCAGTTGATTATGGAAATTCTTCTCAGGGATCCCAGTAGAGGTCTAAATGGAACTAACACCTGTCCGGCCTTGTTTGAACAACTCATGAGAAGCCTGTTTGCATGAGGACAGAGGAGCTTCTTAGGAAAATTCATCCTGAAGGGAAAAAATCTCAGGCAGGAGCTTGGGTCTTTTTTATTTATTTTTTTAAATTAGATATAACTTGTCACCTGGATGGCGGTGGTGATCTGAGTTTGATTTGGCTGTCAGTTGAATCTATCTTGGGCCAGCCCCTGGAAAAATATCTGATTCCCAGGCAGAAGTATAGTGATAAATAAAATTAAAAGAGTATTACACTAAGAACTTTATAAATTTGGGATGGTGGTTCAAGCAATTTAAAGATGGGTCTCTTTTGATACAATATGATATGGAAGGGAAAAGACATTGAGCCCTCCACATGCTCTAACACCCTGTCATAATGTTTTTCTAAAGTAAGATTGTATGCAGCTTTAAGGTGAGGTCGCTGTGGTTCTTTCACAACTCTGAGCAAACACACGCACAATTAAGAGCTTAGCAAATCCTTTTGGTTGGAGACGGTAAGGTATGAGGGAGAAGCAGCGGTGCTTCTCTGCTTAGCAAGTGTCCTGGTCAATTAGTCAGAAGCTGTCTTTGCTAGCTAAAATACTACTGCCTCATCCCAGGAACCTGAAGTTAATTTCCTGTCTCGTGTGATCAATATATGCTTCTAATACAGGCATATTCAATACAAGGCATGTGTGTCCTTCTTGCCAAACATGCAACCATGGGAAACATGGTTGATCCATCATGAAAATGTTTCCAGAGCCCCAATGTAACGTGAGTAATCACCTCAACTTAGTGCTTCAGGAAGTGACTAGAAATTAATTTGCAACCCTGTTTTAACATATTTTGGAAAAAATATGATAAGCTCCTGCCATCTGGGAGCATAAGGTTCTTTGATGGAAAGGAATGTTATGCCCCAGGTCATGTTCTATTTAGGCAGATGATCTGTTTAAGGTAGTTGCTATCTACAAATGGAGAATCCTTGCAGGAGGAAAAGTCTTTCCAGAGCTCAAGACCCCATTTAATATAACTGTGTGCAGATTATATTTTGAAGCACTCAAGGCACTGAAAGTTTCTTTCAGCCTATAGTTGCTAAAAAGATATGTTGTGTAATGACACAGGTCAGCACACCATTGGTTTTCAGAAACAGATTGAATCAAAAGGGTTCAGTATAACAAAAACTATGTGAAATATAGTAGAGATACAAATAAGGGACTTCTGTGCTCCAGCCTTCTTCGGTTCTTCTTAGAAGAGGTCCCAATTCGGGTCTAACACATGTGCATGTGTCTCAGAATGCAATTGGGTGAAAAGAAGTGGGTCCCTGTTCACTAAGGGGCATATAAACCTCTCTCTTTAAGTGGATGACTTCAAAATAGATTATTTTAATGATCTCTTTAGTGTGAAGCATTGTTTCTCTCCGTTCATTCAGAAAGGCCACAACCAATAGCTGGCCAGGACAGATACTGTGCTCATCTGTGTATTAGTTATTGAAAAAGAGAGGGTAGAAAATTCTGTTATTAGCAGCAGGGCCATCTTTGGATAGCATTACAAGTGGGCAGAAAAAGCAGGCTGCTAGGAGGCAGGTAGAAATAGCAGGTGAGGTGCTTTATTGGTTAAGCAATTTCCCAGTCAGGTGAGACAGTGTATGAAGCCCATGGAATTGGGTGATAGAATTTGTGGCACATTGATCAAAGGGGTAAGAGATAGAGGTTCCAAAATGGGTGCATATTAAAAAAAAGATAAGGTCTTTTCACATTTTTGATACTCAGGTAAGCCAGTTCCCCTGAAAACTAAAGCCTACCTCACCTAGGTGTGCAATCTGTAGCAAATATAGATTACTTTTGGACTGACATACCAAGATTTGGCTCTCTTAATTCAAAATTCCACTCATCTATGTGCTGGACAATGTGGATGGAACTCCACGTAGCAGACATGATAAATGCGGCAGTACAGAAGAGGGGTTGAACGTCAGAGAGAGTATTTAGGAGCGTGAGACTGAAATCAGATGCCCCTGGCACTTACTAACAGAGAGACATTATACTAATTAGAAAACCTTGCTGAGCTTCAGTTTGCTCTTCAATAAAATAGGGACAATAGCAACAGCAACAACAACAATAGTAATAATAATAATAATAACTACGATACTGTTGTGAGGATGAAACATACATTTTATGTGTCTTAGATGGGGCTGCCAGATAAAATACAGAATATTCAGTTAAATTTGCCTTTCAGATAAACAACAAATTATTCTTTTAGTATAAGTATATGCATGAAATATTTAGGACATACTTACATGAAACATTTATTTGTTGCTTATCTGTAATTTTATTTGCTAAATCTGAGAACCCTAGTCTTAGAGGATGAGAGGGCACAAGCACTTCAACTCCCAGCGTTGCTGGTACAGCATGAATAGGGGGCAATGGTTGCAGACAGCGCCCAGGCCAGCAGTAGCAATGGTGAGTTGCCTTTATGGGGCCTTAAAGATTTTAACGGCCTTGGTGACAGATATGTCGATAGGAGTCTAAAAGCAGAGTGAAAGAGTAGAAAAATGGTGGATTCTGTCTGCTAGCTAAAAATGCTATATTTGTGACACATTGACTAGACATTCAGTGGGGACTCTCAAGATTGAGAGAAGGGAAGGGGAATGGAGATTTCACAATCAATTCAGGAGCCCAAGATAAGAAAAAATGCTTTTTCTAAATTAGGAAAAAAAAAAAAAACAAAACTCTGGGCACAATGATGTAGCCTGGAGAAATACGGGGACATAGAAAATAGGTTTCCTCTGTGTGGTTTCATGGACAAAGGAACCCTAGCTCTAAAGAGCAAGGCAAAACTGGAATGCTGGGTCAATATTTATGACAGAAATGCAAAGCACCCCCGAGCTTTCAATGTGATGTAAAATGGTTAATCCATTGTTTCTCCCTGTGAGGAGCTAAGATTTAATAATTAGTCTGTAGGCTGCAATTTTCTCTGGTGCTGTCCTTGTGGAAGACGGTCAGCAATATGACTCCCTCCTGGGTAATGTTTGAATTTAATTACATTCAGGGACTCCACAGAATGCATCAATTCATTAACCTTGTTTACTTCAAGATACTAAATTGATGCACTTATTCAAATGGGAGGTTTCACATACTCATCCTAGGCCACTTACTTGCAAAAGAAAAATGTCATCTTTAGCAAGTAATTACAACTGAAAAGGCAACACTTAGGAAATGAGGCTTTAGAAAAGAGGTACCAAAGATTCCATTAGCAACCTGGCCTGGGAGAACCTGTGGGCCTGGCTGACACGTTTTGAGCAGGGTGACCAACTGTCCCATCAGTTTATGTGGGCCACACTGGCAGCCCACACTCTCAGGATGGCCTGTGTGGCTTAGATGTTCAAAACTGTAATTTCTACCTGTGAGAGATGCAGGATCAACCTGACAGATTTCTAACATGGGGCAGGGGGAGCTATTGTTTTTCAATGTTCTCAGTAGAAAATATTGAATCTACACTAAGTACGATTTTTGTGTATTTTGCCAGTTGCTTGAGAAAAACCTCAAAGTGCACAAAATCTCTAATTCCATATGCTTTTATGATCACGATCACTTCAGGGAACCTTTTCCAAATCATGTCCCTTTCCATCATTTTTTCTATAAGAGCCCGCCTTGTAACTGGCTTCCCTGACGCAGCAATATTTCCAGAGCATCTGAACCTTAGTGACAGCCGTGTGGCCTCTCGCTAGTCTAAATCCACTGACCCCAGACCTCTGGGGTTTCTTGAGAAAATTGGTCCCAGATCATATCCATATCTGGATAGCTTAATTTCAAAGTTGACTTTTGTCCCAACACTCGGCTTATTCCAGGAGTTCACAGCGGCACTAAGGAGCCTTCAACCTGTGAAATGGAAAGCATCACAGCTGACCAAGTGCTAGGGATGGCAGAAGGCACCTGTCAAGATACACACAACATATCCAACCTAGATTGTTCCTTCCCCAACCTCCTCCTCAACTTTCTCCGCTGCTCTTTCTTCCTCCCAGATGACACCTTCCATAGTCCATCCCACGAGCTACTGAGGTCCTGCCAAGAGCTAGTTCAGTGCCAAGAAAATGTTTGTTGTGAAAGAAGAAATGTTTGCTGTTTCTCTACTCTCCCCCATCAGTGATGGCGGAAACATTGGGCACAAAGTTGGGGCTCAATGCCTGTGTTCTCTTTCCTAACACCCACCTGGCCTAGAGCAGAGACAGTCTGTACCTGACTGTCTACATTTGTGTAGTCACTGTAACCATACCTCCATTGCTACACTCATGATATTTTTTTCCTGCTGAGAAGCTTCAGAATTCTCCCCACAGCACTCAAGGCATCCACTACCAAGTAGTTAGAATTTCCCTGCCAGATGAAACTGGCTGTAGAAGCAGAATAATATCCTTACTGTGGAAAAATCACACAAGTCAACTCACTCTAACTCTGAATCCTTATATTCAAGTCCAATCACAGTGGAAACAACAGCATTGCACAATAATAATAATGATGATGCCAGGCTCGTGCCAGTTGCATCCCACATAGCTTCTCTGATCCTCACAATAGTCCTGCGGACATTTACAAGGAGAAAGGTGAGGCCCACAAGGACAGAACAACGTGGTCAAGGGTGTACAACTAGGAACTAGCAGCGCTAGATTCATACTCAGGAACGTCTGGGCTCAAAGCTGGTGCTTCTTCTTCTAAACCATCCTGCTGTCCCAAATTCCAGAAACTGTTTTCTTAAAGAAACTTTGCACCTTAATTTGCAAAAGCACGTTTATTTCTTTTTCCTGTCCGTATAAAGTACCACAAGGTTGGTTAATGCCTCAGTCAAGTATCTTTCCAGTCCCCTGGCTGAATTAAGGCTTCTTGCTCTGAGGTAATAGTATAAAAAAATTACTCTCCTTAGCGTATAGTTTTGTTTCTGTTGGCTCTAATCCCTTGCCCCTTTCTTGACAGAGCACCTAGCTGACTGCCCTTTGAATCTGTTTCTGATGAAGGGGCTGATACTGCAGTTTTCATTTTAAAGAGGAAATAAAGGCAGACTTCCTGTCATTGATCTGTCTCAAGGCACATGACAGCAAGACACTTTGGTAGAACTGAGGCACAGATCTTTGGGCTACTGCACTGATCGTCCATTTCCTCTGATGTCCACTCCTCTAAGCAGGTTTTCAAAGCTGGGGTGTGATATTGCAAAACATCATGGGCATAAATACTTTCACTATCAAAAGGAATACGGTCCAACAATTTGCTCGTTGCCGAAGAAAGAAATATTATGTAAGAGATTGCCTCTTAAATCTCGGTTTCATTTATAAAGCAGTTTTGAACTTTTAAAAACTAGGGGTCTCTTTTCTAAAATAAAATCTTTTGCAGAAACTCCAAAACATAAACTGATAAAAACGGAAACACTGTAGTTGAAAAACAGGGCTGGGATGCACAGCCAGATGCCTCGCCTGGGACTCTCTCCTGGTCCAGCCCCTCGGTTGCCTTTGGGCCGCCCGCTTAAGAAGTTCTCCAAGACACAGTGTGACAACCACTGGATGAAATTTTCTTGAATCTCCTCTCCAGTTCTGGCATTCAAGGACCTGTGGATCTCCCTCACTATCACATCTCTTCCTCGTAGAGATGGAGACCCCTAGCTCAAAGCAAGCAGTGATGATGACTTGAAGGTCTGGTGTTGGGTTCAGGCTACTACTGCCTCCCAGTGGCCCTCCAGGCAGATCACAGCAATGATCCCCAACAGGGGGATGAGAATTCTAATGTAAAAATACAGCCAATGCAACTTTATCCAATGTGGATGAGAGCTTATCTGCTGAGACTTAGTAGCATCATTAGAAATGAGCTGAGTGTCTTCTGAGCAACTGTGTTCTGGAATCTCAGCTTTGCTACATTGTAAGCTGTGTTAAGTAGAGGAAATAACCCTTCTGAACATTAGTTTCCTTTTCCGAAGTGGAGATAATAACACCGACCTCGCAAGGTTTTGTGAGAATTAAATGATGTGGCATGCTAAATTTCCCACCAAGTGGGGCTCAATAAAATGGTAGCTATTTTCCCTTGAATAGAAGGGACCCAGCTACAGACACTGGACAAACTTTGTAAATACATCCTGTAGCCAAAAGCAGAAGGATAATTTCACTGGTATTCAGTAAGGAAAATACCATGATTAATTTTCACTCTCTTCAGACAAATATCCACTAACACTAAGGACGTTATGCCATTTTAGTACAAAAATAAATGTGGTCCTAAAAATTGTAGAACAGCCAATGATGTAATATCCCCCAAACTGTATCATATTTAATTCTCTTCTCAGAAAGTAAAGGAAAAAAACCAGAAAGAAATAGAGCCTTGAAAAGCACAAAGAATCACATGCTTTAAGCAGTGTCATGTCATGGAGTTCAATCCATAAATTATATTTCTTTTCTTTTAGATAAATCTTCAAGTAAAACTTATTAGTAGAATTCTGGGGATACTTCTTGGTTTGGATACCATGTTGTGGCAACTTTTTTTTTTTTTAAAGTTCTTTCAATTTGCTTAAGTTGTTTTCTTAGCAATTTTATCATAAAGAGGAGTCAGTGGGGGTGGAATGTATTTGGAGATAAACTTTAGAGAAAAATGATCCAAAACACTCCACAAGGATGAGCCAAATAAAATAGAATTTGAAAGGTAAGAAGTAAAAGGGATTGGTTTTACAATTTATATTCCAAGTACTGAGAACTGATTGACAAAAGGCAGCACAAATTATTCTTTTCCCATGTTGATTATCACTTGAAATTCGATCTGGAATGTTGCTTCCAGGACCAAAACAACTGAATGATCAGACACACACTCTTTAGAAAGGGAAATTGTAAAGAAAGCGTTTACAAACATGAACTCAAATACCCCATTTCAGAAGAATATAACACATAGGCAGATTTTATATAAGCTCCAGGAATATTGTGTGTCTCTCTTCTGTAGCTAATTTGGACTCTACGTACATGCAGAGCTATGTTTAAGCAAAACCAGTTACCATGGTGACACAGAACCCCTTCTAAATGCAGGATGTGATAGTGTTAACTATTTAGCTGAAGAACGGAGAGGTCTTAGAAGCCACAGACAGACTGATCAAGAATCTCTCTCTAGTTTCTTTGCTTTCACCCTACCTCTGTCCTGGTCAGTCTCTACTCTCTTTAGACCCAATATTAATTTTTCTTCTCTACATGATTAAGTGGGTGAATATTGCTTTTTTCTCTGAATCTGACTGTACGTCTTCAAAAATAATGCAGAAAGGCCAGCTATTTCTCCTGTTAGGATAGGACAAAAGTTCAACATGCTAAACAAGTAAATTCATTTTTAGAAAATTTCCCTGTTAGTTCTCATTAGAAATGGCATTTTCAGAATAAATCCCTAATATTAGAGCTTGTTGGTTTCTCTAATTTTAGTCTTTATCCTCCCACACCCAGTCATGAGTTTTTCATTTTAGAGTCATACTCTCTGGCTGAAGTATGGAGAGGCTGTTTTATAGAAAAAAATGGAACACAAATACATGTCAACATGAGCAGGAATGTATAAATTTCAATTTATTAGACGTATTTTTAAAAACTAAATATCTGGTAAGAGTTCTTTCAATATTTATAAGAATAGATGATAACCATGAGTTACTCTTTCTGTGATTTTGGTGGCTTGGCACTTGCTTATTTGTTGGGTCATCAACAGGGGCATTTCCAGGTGAAACAAGGAAGAGGACTGAAGGGGCCTAACAGGAGCCTGACTATAGCCAAGTCTTGTTTATCCGTGCTCTAATGAGCAGGAATCATGCAGGCCATGAATTAAACACATAATCTCCAGCCAACCGTCCTATAAAGTTATTTATAAGAACCAAATCTGTTGGTTGAGTTTTTACCTCTTTTCCTTTTTTTCCACATTGCAGTAGGTATCCTAATAAATTAGGCTTCCAAAAAGCAGGTGCTGGATAATTAGAAGAATCGAAACATCACACTTCATCAGTGGACGAACTAAAAAATTATGGCCAGAAAACCCAAGGAAGAAAGAGTAGTTGCCTGTCACTTCTGTGTGATGAATTTTGTCTTCACCAATTGAACTGTCTGTTTTTTGGCAATACACTCTACTTAGTGCTATAGGAAATTAAAAAAAAAACCCAACTTTATCTGACTTTCAATCTAGTGTAGAAATAGGAATATACAGCCTTGTAGCTAGTTACGATGTGGTGATCTTTGTGACTTTAATGTCAAAAGCCTTGGAAATCCATTTATGTAAAAGGGGTAATATATTCGCTATATAGCTGGGGGTCTTTTTCTCATTTTGAAAGATCTCAAGTTATTTGAATTAGATGGTAGTAGAAAGTATAAATTCTAGTGCTATGTCAGTAAGCAGAGTTAATCTATAGAGTGTTGGATATGATATGGGAGGTATGCTGTGTGGTCTCCTTTTTCTCTTTGTGTAAGCGATCATGAGAAAATATCTATTTTATTTGTTTGCACAGCTAAA
This sequence comes from Monodon monoceros, assembly GCF_005190385.1. NCBI lineage: Eukaryota > Metazoa > Chordata > Mammalia > Artiodactyla > Monodontidae > Monodon > Monodon monoceros. Next base: position 18,374,760 of record NW_021703777.1, on the reverse strand, counting down.
TGATCATTTCCAAGAAAATTGAACAATTACTTTTGTGATAAGATTTCAGAACCATTTCACTTCAAATCTGGGTGTAACTCTAATGGCAGATGTATCATCCTCAGGAAACTTAAACTGACATTAGGGCCTCCTTCTCCTGCTCAGACCTAGGGAATGTACAAGCAAGGTAAAGTTTGTCTGAGCTCTTTTAAAAATTCTCTCTTCATTTTAAAATTATGCAACATGATTGTAGTAAACCATGCATCATTGCAGAGGTTTCTGACTTTCCCTCCTTGTCTATCATCATTTCCTTGAGATCTGCATCCCACTAAACTTTCCCCTTCCCAGCCACAGCAAAACACCACAAAAACAATCACTGCTAACAGCTTGGTTTGTACTTTTTAAGATGTTTTGGCTTATGCAATTGTATATGTAAACATAGAGATCTTACCACTCCGTCACACCAGGAGCGCCTGGAAGTGTGGACCACTATTGACACACCTCTGGAGTCCAGAGGAGGTGCAAAGCATTTCTTCACTTCTTCCTCATGTCACCTATCAGTTCATAAAGATTCTACTTTGCGTGTAGCCACAGAGATCCTGTTGCTCTCACTCTGGTATACTCCTTCTCCCCTTCCACGAGCCTCTGGTCATACCTATTAAATACCTATTATTAAAAACCTTCATGCTTGAGAACCTGGGCATCATCTAGAGAAGGACGACAGGATTCGCCCCTTGGCTCCTGAGTTCCGCAGAGTGTTTCACAGTCTTCAGAGTGAAGTAGCCACAAGCCAAACCCAGCATTTTTCTGACCAGTATTGATGATCTCTCTTGGCAGATATTTGTGCGTTACACTATGAAAGTCTCAGTTTTTGTGTTTGTTTTGTTTTTATTGAAGTATAGTTGATTTACAATGTTGTGTTAGTTTCAGGTATACCGCATAGTGATTCAGTTATACATATATCCACTCTTTTAAAAATTCTTTTCCTATATAGGTCATTACAGAGCACTGAGTAGAGTTCCCTGTGCTATACAGTAGGTCCTTATTAGCTCTCTATTTTATACATAGTAATGTGTATATGTTAACCGCAAACTCCTGATTTATCCCTCCGCTCGCCTTTCCCCTTTGGTAACCGTAAGTTTGGTCTCTATGTCTGTGGGTCTATTTCTGTTTTGTAAATAAGTTTATTTGTATATTTGTTTTCAGATTCCACATGTAAGCAATATCATATGACATTTGTCTTTCTCTGTCTGGCTTACTTCACTTAGTATGATAATCTCTAGGTCTGTCCATGTTGCTGCAAAAAGCACGATTTCATTCTTTTTTATGGATGAGTAATAGTCCATTGTATATATATACCACATCTTCTTTATTCATTCATCTTTCAATGGACATTTAGTGTGTTTTTTTATCATGTCTCTCCAAAGACTACTCCCTCTTAATAAGACATGAAAACAGCAGGGAGAGAGAGCGGAAGCAAAAAGAAAGGGAGGAAAAAAAAGCTGTTAAGTGCTATCCAGAACTTTTTGCCCCTGTAGCACATTTATATGCCTAAAAATGTGACCATCCTATATAGATTATTCCATATTTTATACATATTTTAAATTTAATAGTACATCATGGATGTATTTACAAGTCAGGTATTTTTAATGATGCATAAAAGTCAATTGTATGAAAATGTCACTTATTTAACAAATCTCCTATCTTTGAACATTTAGTGTCATTCCTGTTTTTAGTATTATAAATAATGTTACAAAGAAAATCTTTGTGTGCATATCATACATACTTGAATGAGTATTTCTGTAGGGTAAACTTCAATAAAGGGAATTGTTGCCTCAAAGTCATGCACATTTTAAATTTATATATAAATATATATATATATATATATACTGCCAACGTGATAAATGATGCTGAGAGATTCTAGGAGTATCCTTGGTGAGACTATAAGGACATTTGCTCGAGTCGTTAAGTCGTTAATTATCAAATAAGTTTCTAAAGATGAGGTTTATTACTCTGAGAAAGAGGAAGTGGAGATTAGATAGGGAAGAGAGAAATAAGTAAACCATCATTAAGAAATCCTGGATTCTTAGGTATAATTTTGTTTGGCAGATAATCATCCTGTTGACTTTATTCTGAAAGCTCTCCTCTTTTGATCTCGATGCCATCTATTTTTAGTACTATCTCTTATTTGTTTATCAATTAATCCATTCATCCATTCTTCCATCCATCTATCCGTGCATCCATCCAACATTAATTAAGATTTCTGCTGTATTTTACAAGCAAGTATAATTGCTTGGGAACAAGATATACTTGTTCTCATATTCAAGAAGCTTATTATCCCACAGATGGACATTAATGAATAAATAAGTGAATTAAGTACAATTTAGATGTGTGTCACAAAGGAAAAACACTAGATGCTATAAAAGCATATTATAGAGGAATCTAACTGAAGAATACTTCTTTGAGAATCATCTACTGACTTCACATTTCCACTTTTTTTTTTTTTTTTGCGGTACACGGGCCTCTCACTGTTGTGGTCTCTCCCGTTGCGGAGCACAGGCTCCGGACACGCAGGCTCAGCGGCCATGGCTCACCGGCCCAGCCGCTCCACGGCATGTGGGATCCTCCCGGACCGGGGCACGAACCCGTATCCCTTGCATCGGCAGGCGGACTCTCAACCACTGCGCCACCAGGGAAGCCCCACATTTCCACTTTCTTAATAACTTTTAACACTTGATTTCTACACTCTGTCATCATCTCTGTTGGATTTGACACCCAACACCGTGACTCACAGTTTCTTGACTTCTATACTTCTTTATTCCATCTCTCTTAGTCTGAGCAACTCATCACAATGGCCTCATTGTAAAACTCTGAAATCCAGAATGGTTTTACCACTTTGGTCTCAAGTTCTGAGACTCTTTTGCTGTGACTCCCTTATTTTCTCACTCCTACTGAACATACTCGTTGGACCTCACTGGGATTGCACAGCTTTAATGATCATTTGCAATATAAGTGTTTTACATGCAATTGTCTCATGTAATCTTACCCCAATCCTATGAAACAGTTACTATCATTACCTCATTCAATGAGTTAAGAAATTTTAGACAGTATAGACTTACCCAGTGCCATGTAGTTAATTAAGTGACTTGAAACAGCTCAATTTAACCCCAAAGCTGGGGCTCATATTCCATATGTTATTCTGAATCAAGCGTTATTCCAGGCAAGGTATTTAGAAAATAAACTGATAGTGGGGGAAAGGGAGGTATCCTAGATTGTAAAATAGGGGACAATATTTTTTTTCAGTGTAGCCTTCTGAGATTGAACAAAAGCTCTGACAATGTTAAGCAGACTTAAAAACCTCTTTCTCCATCTCTGGGAGTTCAAGGAGGTAAAAATTTGTACCGAAGGCTGACAAAGCCAAGTCAGAGTGTCTGCTACATCCTGTGTGTTCTGCCAAATTAACCATGAGTGGAAGCTATTGGTACAGGGACTTGTGAATAAGTACTACTGGTACAATAGAGATTTTTCCATTTTTCTCTGCCAAATAGTTTGTCCAGTAGTTTTGTCTATGTCAAGCATCTTAGAGAACAGCATCCTATTAATTTTTTGAATGAATCTACCACTTGTTGTTACTTCTCTTGTTTTGTTTCTATTTCTTTTCATTGCATTAAAAATATTTGCTTGTTTATGACTTTTTTTCATAGGATGTAAACACTCTGAGAGCACGGTCCTTGACTCTGTTCACTTTTTTACACCTACCATCTGAACAGTGCCTGGAATACTTTTAAGAAGCATTTGTTGAATGCATCTGTGGAACTTAATGGGACCTAAGATCTGGTAGTCAAGAAAACCAAGTTTTAAAAATATTATTCATTTGCCCATTTCCATACTTTATTGTTTTGTTCATCTCATAAATGTATTTTTTGAATTTCAACCATGCTCCAGGCCCTGTGTTAGGCACCAGGAAAGTAAACGTAAATTAGACACAACCTTGCCCTGGTGGTTTCACAAAAAGCCACAGACTGATGGAAAACTAGAAAGAACAAAATGTCTTATTGCACTAAGGAAATTTAGCTCATAAGGACCTTGTTGAACTCTGGGAGAGAGAAACACTAAAAAAAATCTCTAAGGAACAAAAGATTAAAAAATAGGAATCAATTATTTCTAATTTAAGATGTGTAACATTTCATTGTGTTTTGTTTGTTTAGTGTCTTTACTGTTTCTTATTAATGAATATTATAAACATATTTTTATACAGATTCTCAAAGATGTTGAAATCTACTTTCTAGGTAATTTTATTAGTTAAGAATAAAATAAACTGTGGTAAGAAATAGACCCTTGCACTCCTCAAAATCAATAGGAGTTTATTTCTTGCTCATGTAGAGAATGAGGTTGATGTTCTTGACCAGCTAACAGTTCTCTACATCAGCGGTCTCCAACCTTTTTGACACCAGGGACTGGTTTCCTGGAAGAAAATTTTTCCACGGATGGGGAGGAAGGGGGCTGTTCAGGCGGTAATGCGAGTGATGGGAGCGGCAGATGAAGCTTCGCTCAACCACTACTCACCTCCTGCTGTGCGGCCCAGGGGTTGGGGACCCCTGTTCCACATGGTCACTTAGGGAAGGAGTTTCCCTTTTATGGCTCCACCATCTTCTAGGCCAATAGTTCAGGCCAGTGGTTCTCCAAGTGTGGTCCCAGGACCAGTGGCATCAGCATCACCTAAGACCTCATTAGAAACTCAGCGCTCTGTGGTGACCTAAATGGGAGGGAAATCCAAAAAAGAGGGGATATCTGCATATGTATAACTGATTCACTTTACCGTACACCTGAAACTAACACAACATTGTCAAGCAGCTATACTCCAATGAAAACTAAAAGAAAATAGAGAAAGAAATGCAGACTCTCAGACTCCACCCTAGTCCTAGTGAATTAGAAACTCTAGGGGTAGGGTCTAGCAATTAGCATTTCACAAAGCCCTCCCAGGTGTCAGGAGGGGTGAGTAGTACTGGCTAACGGGTGAAGCTCACAGCGTAGGGGACAGACTGACAGACTTGCCTGTGCTTCTGCTTCCAGGCTGCAGTGCCTGCGCCAGTCGTGTGGGAGCTGCAGAGGTGGCGGCAGTGGCGGCAGCCCCGGAAACAAGAGGTGAGCAATGGCGGCCGACAGCCGGGAGGAGAAAGGTTAGTGTGGAAAAAAAATTAAATTGAATTAAAAACAAAAATAAAAAACCCTCCAGGTGATTCCATGTGCAAGGAAAATTTGAGAACCACTGCTCCAGGGCTGCAGCCCCCTGTTGTCTGCATCCAATGGGTGGATGGGAAAAAGGGCCACCTTCTTCTGAAAAATCTGGAACCAGAAATATCACACATGAATGATTTCCTCCACATTTTATTATCTAGAAATCAGTCACATGGTCGCAGAGTCACTTCCATAGAAGTTTTTGTTTGTTTGTTTGTTTGTTTTTTGCGGTACGCGGGCCTCTCACTGCTGTGGCCTCTCCCATTTCGGAGCACAGGCTCCGGACGCGCAGGCTCAGCGGCCATGGCTCACGGGCCCAGCCGCTCCGTGGCACGTGGGCTCCTCCCGGACCGGGGCACGAACCCGTGTCCCCTGCATCGGCACGCGGACTCTCAACCACTGCGCCACCAGGGAAGCCCTCCATAGAAGTTTTAAGTGCAAATTCATGTAATATGTAGAATTGTGTTTTGCGGGGGGTGAGGTGTTGCTGTGGTGGAAGATTCCGGAATAGGATTGGGTTGTAGAAGATCAGCTGTACTTTGTGGTGGCCCTGATGCAATTTAATAGATACTGGCAAGATTTTGAGTAGACAAAACTTTTCTTGTATTTAATGATCTGTAGTGGGGGAGTATATTCTGTTTGAATAAGGTTATGTAAAGTTGCCAGTGGGAAATATGACTCCACCATGAAGAATAATTAACTAAAAAAATAACAGAACAGGAAGAGAAACTTGCAGCAGCTACTTAAAAGACCTCGGCTAGATCCTTTTTTTGGAGCAGGTGGAAGAGGATGTGGAACTGAGGAGAAACAACTTAAACTTGAGCATGTGTCAGCCTCATCTAGAGGGCTTGTTGAACAGAGATGACCTGGCCCCGCCCCCAGGGTTTCTGATTCAGTAAATCTGGGTGAAGCGGCAGAATTTGCATTTCTAACAAGTTCTCCAGTGATGTTGATGTTACTGTTCAGGGACCACACTTGGAGCATCACTGATTAGGAATTGGGAAAAAAAGTCTTTCAGATAAAACCTGGATTTGAGGAAAATCCTTCTTGCCTTGGAGTTTTTTGACAGGTGTTTCTGTGAAATGTAGGCCAGATTTTTTTCTTTTCCAGGCAAAGTTAGATGTGTGCTCCTGGCTTGAGGACTGGAGAGTAGATATTGGCTGCTCTCCAAAGGGGAAAAAAAAGAAATCTACAACTTTGCATCTTTAGGGAATGTTTATTAATCCTCCTAATACCAGCAGTTCTTCGTGTAGAGTAGAGGAACTAAGGAGCTAAAGGTATAACTCATTTCATTAATTAGACAAATAATCTTTTTCAGTCACAAAAGTATTTTATTACTATTTCTTCCTTTCTCACGCTACCCACCAATACTTTTGAACATTTTCAAGTACACACAAAGAGATACATACATAGATGTACACAGCTGCTAAGACATCAACCTTCACTATGGTTGAGTACATGCATTAGGAACACAAAATTATCTTGCTTAATTTAGTTGTCTCCTATAGGAGAGCTTGCCTAATAAGTATTGTTTTTGCTGCAGTTTAGGCTGATTTCACGGATTCATTGAATCCAGTTGTTCTTGCTGCTTTTTGATCTCTCTTTCCATTGTTGATTCTGAATCAAAATTCTGTGTTAGCTGCAGTCCACTATTTTGCAAACTGCAAGACCTGTGTATTTTCCTTGTGTGTTGTTATTGTTATGATATTAATTATAATATACACTATCAACTGAATGTCAGCAGTGACCCAGGAATTGTACTGAGCAAAGATTTTGACAAGGTCCCTGCCTAGGGATTATGTAAAAGCCATTGGAGTAGAATTGAATTAACATATGACTTGGTTTAGTGTGGCTGAACTTGAATATTGATGGATTCTTTGGATGTGAAGTGAGTTTGTGGGAGAGAAAAAGAAATGAACTCTACAGGTTTTAGGATCTGTTTTTTTAAAGATCCCATGATTTCAACTAAGAACTGAGTGGCTCTGCAGAAGACAATCCTCATTTTATCATTTTATTTCTTGGAGCTGAAATAGTGGGATTCATGGACTCAAATTAGCAATAAGGAAATGTACATGATGTCTACTGCTTAATCACCTCTTTTTCATGTCCAACTATGTGTCTTTGCTCCAGCCACTTAGCTTTAGAGTCTTCATTCTGTCTTGTGTTAAAGGTGGATGAGATGTAGCTCTTTGTCTCATGGTGAAAAAGGTTTGAAAATTTCTGTTTTCCTGGGGTCACTTTCCCCACCTTGTTTAAAATTTTTAAATTGAAGTTTATCAGACCTATGAGTAAAACACATAAGGTGCACTAATTGTAAATGCATGGACTGATTTATTTTTCTTACGTATACACCTGTATAATCACACCCAGCTCAAGACACAGACTGTTCCCATACCACAAAAGTTTCCTCATTTTCCAGTTAATACATCCCCCCAAAGGAATCACTTCTTTGATTTCTAATATCTTGGATTAGTTTTATATGCTCTTGAATTTCAGATAAATAGTATTATACACTGTGTATTTTTTTGTGTCTGGTTTCTTTGCACACAGGAATGTCAGGGAGAGTGTGTGGTTGCGTGTCTGGGGTTGTAATCTGTTATTTATTGCTGTGTAGTATCCCATTTTATGATCACAGACAATTTATTTACTGTTGTCTTGTTATTGGACACGTGGGTTGTTTCCAGTTTGAGCTGTTATGGCTAAAGTTGCTATCAACATTTTTGTACCTTTTTTTGGTGGTCACATTACTAATTATTCTTGAGTCATGGCATAGGCATATGGTTAGCTCTAATTTATAATTCCAGTATTCCAAATGATTATACAATTTAAACTCATGGTCATTAGCATTTTTCAAGTACTTTTACTTGGAAAAATTTGTATTTGCACCAAAATGGGAAAGTTAAAAACCTTTTTTTTCCATTTTAAATTGCTTTTGGGAAAAGGCTACTGTTTAGTCTTCAGAGGTTCTTTAAGACTTTTCCTGCTTACTTTTTTTTCTAGGTTTTAGAGTATAGGCTGACTTGTCCAGAGACGTTACAGTCTCAGTTTTTAAAGAGTGGTGTTTGAAAATCAAGATTTCTGTGTAGGATTAGAGGCAAACAGAAGATTTGAAGGAAGGTAATCACATCTCAGTTCAGGCACTCTGCAGTTTCTTTGTTCAACTCTTCTGACAACTACATTTGATCAATGAATACTGAGTGGGAAAGAGCAATAGAACAATAAATAATAGAGCACCAGAATGCTCTAAAGTGGCTTGTAAAACATCCGTAGCCATTGTCAGAATGACTTCTATCTGTGGTTAAACTTAAATTCTGAGGCCAGAGAAGAAAGAAAATGCAGACCGAAGGAGAAAACTGCTTTAGTAGTATGTGCTATTGATGAAGTCCAACACAGCAGTATAATATAATTAAAAGTACCAAGACACTTCAATGGGCGAAAAATACTCTTTTCAGTAAATGTGGACAACAGGGTATCCACATGCAAAAGAATGAAGTTGGACCCCTACTTCACTGCATATTCAAAAGTTAACTGAAAATTTATCAAAGAGCTAAATGTAAGAGCTAAAATTATAAAGCTCTTGGAAGAAAACATAGAAAACATAGCTGTTTGACTTAGGCAGTGATTTCTTAGACTTGACACAAAAAGTACAAGCAACCAAAATAAAAATAGATACATTGGACTTCATAAAGATTAAAACCTCTTGCATTTCAAAGGACTCTATAAAAAAAAGTGAAAGCCAACCTGCAGAATGGGAGAAAATATTTGCAAGCAAATATATCTAATAAGGGATAGTATCCAGACTATGAAAAGGATCTTCACAACTCAATAACAAAAATACAAATGACCTATGAGAATGTAAAATGGTGTAACCACTTTGGAAAACAGTTTGGCAGTTCATCAAAAAGTCATCAAAAAGTTAAACATAGAGTTTCCATATGACCCAGTAATTTCATTTATACTCAAGTTAACTGAGCATATACTCACACAAAAACTTATACATGATGTTCATAACAGTACTGTTGCACTATTCATAACAGCCCAAAAGTATAAACAACCAAAGGTCCATTAACTGATGAACGGATAAACAAAAGAGGTATATCCATACAATGGAATATTATTCAGACAGAAAAAGGAAAAAAGGTACTGACATGTGCTATAACATGGACAAAATTTTAAAACATCATGCTAAGTGAAAGAAACAAGACACAAAAGACCACATATTATAAAATTCCATTTATATGAAATGTCCAGAATAAACAAATCTATAGAGACAGAAAGTAGATTAGTGTTTGCCAGAGGAGAATGGAAAGTGATTGCTAATGGGTACATGATTCCTTTTTGGGGTGATGAAAGTGTTCTGGAATTAGATGGTGGTAATGGTTACCTAACTTTGTGAATGTATGAAAACCCACTGAAATGCACACTTTAGTAAATTGTATGGTATATGAATTATATCAATCAAAAATTATCTAGGAAAAATAATTAATATGGAATATGTTTGTAGTAGAGAACCCTTAATATGCAATATCTTTGTAGTTAAGACTTTAGTATCATTTATTACTGGCTAGAAATAAATGAGTTTGGGTTAGTTATTCAATCTCCATAAGCTTTAGTTTTTCTCAGTATAAAATTATAAGTCAATATTTAAATAATGGGTCAAACTTTCAACAGGAATCTATTAGTTTTCAATTATCCTATGTTGAAAGCTTATGGTTCTATAATTATGTAAGAAATATGAAATATTTTAACAGCAATTTGGTTCCTATAGATTTTATATGAAAAAATATGTAAAATAAAATTATGAGCAGTGCATTCCACTGACTAATAAAATTTTCATTTTTGTTTCCTTTTGTTCTTGGATGATGAGGTAGGAAATTCAAAACAGAAAATCAGATGTAAACATTTTCTTCCAGCAACAAACTAATTGTCTGTCAACAGTTTTATAAAGATGTGGTACATATACACCACTTTTTTATTTATATATATATAATATATGTAATTAATATATATATATAAATTATATATATACCACATCTTTATTTATATATATAGGAATATTATTATATATAATGGAATATTGTTCAGCCATGATAAAGAAAGAAATCCTGCCATTTGCAACAGTATGGATGAGGTCATTATGCTAAGTGAAATAAGCCAGAGAAAGAAAAATACTGCATGGTATCACTTATATGTGAAATCTAAACAACAATGAAAAGTCAAGCTCAGAAACGGAGAGTAGAAAAATGGTTACCAAGGGACTGGGGGGCAGGCATGGAAGAAGTAGGGAGAGGTTGGTAAATGGGTAGAGACTTTCAGCTAAAGATGCAAAGGTTTAAGGATCTAACATACAACATGTTGACTATAATTGATAACACTGTATTGTATAATTAAAATTTGGTAAGAGAGTAAAAGTTAAATGTTCTCGGGGGCTTCCCTGGTGGCGCAGTGGTTGAGAATCTGCCTGCTAATGCAGGGGACATGAGTTCGAGCCCTGGTCTGGGAGGATCCCACATGCCGCGGAGCAACTAGGTCCGTGAGCCACAACTACTGAGCCTGCGCATCTGAAGCCTGTGCTCCGCAACAAGAGAGGCCGCGATAGTGAGAGGCCCGCACACTGTGATGAAGAGTGGCCCCCACTTGCCACAACTAGAGAAAGCCCTTGCACAGAAATGAAGACCCAACACAGCCCAAAAATTAAATAAGTAAATAAAATAAATTTAAAAAAAAGTTAAGTGTTCTCACAAAGAAAAAAGATAAAAATGCGTGACAATGGATATGCTAATTAACTAGATGGGGGGAATGTTTTAAAGTGTATATGTATATCAAATCATCATGATGTACACTTTAAATATCTTACAATCTTACTTGTCAATTATACTTCCACAAAGCTGACAAAAACATTATTTTTTAAAATTTAACTTCATTAAAAATATTTTATTCAAGTATAGTTGATTTACAGTGTTGTGTTAATTTCTGTTGTACATCAAAGTATTCAACTTTCCCAATACCACTTGCTGAAAAGACTGTCTTTTTCCCATTGAATATTTTTGCCTCTTTTGTCAAAGATTAATTGACCGTAGGTGTGTGGGTTTATTTCTGGGCTCTCTCTTCTGTTGCATTGATCCATATGTCTGGTATGTGTCAATACCATGCTGTTTTGTTTTTTTGTGTGTGGTACACGGGCCTCTCACTGTTGTGGCCTCTCCCGTTGTGGAGCACAGGCTCCGGATGCACAGGCTCAGCGGCCATGGCTCACGGGCCCAGCCGCTCCGCGGCATGTGGAATCTTCCCGGACCGGGGCACGAACCCGTGCCCCCTGCATCGGCAGGCGGACTCTCAACCACTGCGCCACCAGGGTTGCCCACCATGCTGTTTTGATTACTGTAGCTTTGTAGTATTGTCTGAAGTTTGGGAGGGTTATGCCTCCTGCTTTGTTCTTTTTCTTCAGGATTGCTTTGGCAATTCTGGGTCTTTTATGCTTCCATATAAATTTTAGGATTATTTCTTCTAGTTCTGTGAAAAATGTCATGGGTAATTTGATAGGGATCGCATTAAATCTGTAGATTGCTTTGGGTAGTATGGCCATTTTAACGATATTCTTCCAATTCAAGAGCATGGGATATCTTTCCATTTCTTTGAATCATCTTTAATTTCCTTATTAATGTTTTATAGTTCTCAGTGTTTAAGTCTTTCACCTCCTTGGTCAGGTTTATTCCTGAGTATTTTTTTTATTTATTTATTTTTGGTGCAATTTTTAAAGGTATTTTTTTACATTCCCTTTCTGATATTTCATTGTTAGTATAAAGAAATGAAACTGATTTCCATATGCTAATCTTGTACCTTGTTGAATTTGTTTATCAGTTCTAGTAGTTTTTGTGTGGAATCTTTAGTGTTTTCTAAATATAGTATCATGTCATCTGCATATAATGACAATTTTACCTCTTCCCTTCCAATTTGAATACGTTTTACTTCTTTTTCTTGTCTGATTGCTGTGGAGAGGACTGCCAATACTATGTTGAATAGAAGTGGTGAGAGTGGGCATCCTTTTCTTGTTCCAGATTTTAGCAGGAAGGCTTTCAGCTTTTCACTGTTGAGTATTATATTGACTGTGGGTTTGTCATAAATAGCTTTTATTATGTTGAGATATATTCCCTCTATACTCACTTTGGTAAGAGTTTTTATCATGAATGGATGTTGAATTTTGTCAAATGATTTTTCTGCATTTATTGAGAATCATCTGGGTTTTGTCCTTTCTTTTGTTGATGTGGTGTATCATATTGATTGATTTGAGTATGTTGAACTATCCTTGTGAACTTGGGATGAATCCCACTTGGTCGTGATGTATGATCTTTTTTATGTGTTGCTGGATTTGGTTTGCTAATATTTTGTTGAGATATATATTCATCACAGATATTGGCCTGTAATTTTCTTTTTGGGTGGTATCTTTGCCTCGTTTGGTATCAGGGTGATGGTGGCTTCATAGCATGTCTTTGGGTCATTTTATATCTTTTGGAAGACTTTGAGAAGGATCCATATAAGTTCTTCTTTGTATGTTTGGTAGAATTCACCTGTGAACCCATCTGCTCCTGGACTTTTGTTTGTAGGGAGTTTACAAAAAACATTATTGAAACATAAAAAGAAAAAATATTATCTTCTGAATCTTTAGCATTGAATCACCCTCATTCCACACCCCAAAAAAGAATTTAGTGCAAGAGATTGATTGCCTCTGTTTGTTATGAACATATTAATGGAGAGAGAGATGAGAGAGGAGAGGGGAGAGGGGGACAATGAAGGAGAGCAAGGAAGAGAAGAGAAAAATTTCAAACTTTCTGAACAGATATTTTTTTAAAGGTGAGCAATTTAAATGATTCCCCATCAACTTTCTTCCTATGCCACATCTTCTAAATCCTAAGTCAACCAAAAGTATATGAATTATAAATGTGCCTAGTGTTAAAGGCAATATACTAATTTTAGTTTTATTTCTCTTTAACAGTAGAATTGAAGTTTTATTTTCTATGTGCATTTCTTAGTACACTGGAGCCTATGTGCAAACGCTGTATAACATACACTTCAGACCAATTTTTAGGACTTAGAATGTTATTTGACAAATATATTTTGAAAAAAGGTTTATTGTTATATTTTTGCTCTGTGACATACTGATGGGCATATATACAATTTATCTGAATTCTATATAAGGTATAAAGCCTAAGACGTCTAAGGTAAAATGTGATTTGTTTTTAACCTGATTTCCAGGAACGCATTGGGGTGGAAATGGAAATGAATGAAGATGAAATTGGGATGAATTGAAATGTAGGCAGGCCCCTGTTTTTAGATTCAGGGAGTTGCTAAAGAACAAATTTCATGTTCCTTGACAGGAGGAGAGATGTTGGCTATCCATGAGTTGATGGTGGACAGAGTAGGTGTTGGGGACTCTGTACAGTTGGGCATCAGGAGACATAGTGAGCATGTCAGGAGAAATACATATTTTTTGGTTTGAAGGCAAGTGAACAGTGATTAAAACAAAATGATATCTCTGTATTAATGACCTCCTGATTTGAAAATCCAAATTAGCCTTGTGAAATGTAATTTCTGTTATCAATTACCAGTAACTTTGGAGGAAGACTGTTATTTTAACATTATTTTAGTGAGTTATTGCTTTTATTGGGAAGTGATGTGTGCATAATTTCAAAGAATCTCACACAATATATTTATTAAATATAAAGGGAAAAGAGTGGAGGAACTTAGCAAACACCAGCTTAACAAACTTTATCAGTTAACTTCATCATAATTATGTTATGTCACCATCAGGTATGCCATAATATGATGTAGAGGATACCACTTCTGTGATATTCTTGCTAAAAATGCATAACCTCAGTCTAGTTACCAGAGAACATTTGTTAAATCCAAATTGACATTGTGCAAAACCACTGACCAGTAGTCTTAAAAAGTGTCAAGGTCATGAAAGACAAGGAAAGACTGGGGAACTGTCACAGATTGGAGGAAACTAAGAAGACATGATAATTAAATGCAGGGTGGGATCCTGATTTGGGTCCTGGAACAGAAAAAGTATTATCAGGAGAAAAAACTGGTAAAATTTGAATGAAGTAATATTTGAATTGGTAATAGTATGTACCCATATGAATTTCCTTGTTTAAAAATTGTACTCTGAACATGTAGGATATTAACGTTAGTGGAAGCATGGTGAAGGGTATATGGGAAGTCTATGTAATCTTTTTGCAATATTTCTGTAAGTTTAAAATTATTTCCAAAAAGAGTAAAAAGTACAAATAAAACCAGGTGAAATTCCATGTGAAAACCATGTAAAGATGCCAATATAACTCTTCATAATTTTTCTATATTTTGTGTATATGTGTATATATATATATATATATATATATATATAGAACAACAACCAGAATAATTATTGCTCAGTCACTAAGATCACAGACTCTGGAATAAGAGCCTGAGTTCAAATCCCAGTTCTCCTACCTATTAGCTTTGTTACCTTAGAAAAATTTCTCTTCTTTCTTTGCTTCTGTAACTTATTTTAAAAATAAGAAGGGTAATGATAGTAGAATTCTTACTGTGAACATATTAATGGAGAGAGAGATGAGAATGGCTACTGTGAAGATTACATGAATTAATATATTTAAAGCGTTTAACATTGTGTCTGGAACATAGTAACTTCTCAATAAATGTTAATCATGGTAAAGATTGCTTACTGTTTTGTAACCCTGGACTAGGTACATATTTAAGGACGCTGGTGTTTAATGGTGTGTGTGAGATACTTGGGTAAGTAAGGGTTATTCCAAGACAAAGAGGTAGATGCAAAATTCTTGAATTACAGAATGTGACATTAATATCATTACTGTCCCTTTTGCTTCATGGGAAGGTACTGAGTTTGAACCTCTCTGTGTTATCAGTTCAGACTCTAAATGTAGCTATACAACTGCAATTGATTTGTGTTTATTTTCCTCTTTAATAACATAAGCATTTTATTTAGACAGTTATAGAGTAAGATCATAGGGCAATAGTATAATAAAATACCAAATATGTCTGACTCCCAATGACTTCCTTTTCGAAAGTTCAGAAATAACAAAGAATCAAAACAGAAACAGGGAATAAACCTTCCTTCTGCTGCTTGCAGCTCTGGTTGCCAGAAGCCATAATCCCACATGTTTAAAAATCTCTTTCCTACAAGCGACATGCTGAATTAGCTGGCCCTGAAGGGCAGCATCTCTAATTAGCTGAATAGATTTTGCGAATCTGGTCAGTATTCTTAGAAGTCAGTGAACACAAACCCAGTGCTAGAACCTGGTCCAATTACCTATTCCAAATCTTCACGTGAACCGTAGTGCATGGAAAGAAGGAAAAGCAAGGTCATTTTCTCTCTGGGCAAAGATTGATTTTCCATTCTGTGAGCTGAGATTATTTGGGACATTGGGACCCATATATTTAACCTTTGTAAAGATGAAAACAGCAACAATACTGTACTGCTGGCTTTTGCTCTTGTCATCCAACCCATCCGTAGTATTCAGGCTAAAGCATTATTGAACAGATGGGCTATGTCCTGAAGGTTAGAGGAAAATATAATAATGATTCAGTTGAAGGCCAAATTGGTAGAGAAACAAGTTTCAGAGGTAACTCTGTGTGTTGAAAACTTTCTACCTTGAGAAAGACTTTATCTCTAAAGCCCACTGGCATTTTAGGAACACAGCAGCTAATTTTACCCAACCAGTCCTACGGGGATATGTAGATGTGTGAACTCATAATAGGTGAAGTAAACACAGCCTCATCGATAATTAACATAAGACCACGTAGTTTTGTCACAATAAATTGCCTTCTGGGTTTTTTTTCCATTTAGTCTTTTATGTGCCCACAAGTAATGCCAACATTGGCGACCTCTGTATCACCAAATTTTACTCTTAACTGGTGTCACCGAAACCTGGAAAAATCACCCTGACCATCTCTAATGAAATTCCCCAAAGTACAGGGAGTGTGCTTATTCCAAATGTTTCTATATGGTTCCAGTTCTTCCACAGTTTGCTTTGGTTTTAGTGCCCATATCATAGAAGGGTCCATGTCATAAAAGAAGTCGAAAGCAGTCTTGAATAATCAGATCCCTTCTGCCAGATTGTCTAATGTCAATTTGTTTTCTGGCACTATTTCTTCTACCTCTTCTTCTTCATTGTCTGGCACTGGTTGAAAGTGCTCATCTCCAGCAAGATGTCTTCTGTTAATTCCTCTGGTTTGGTATCTATTAGCCTTGAATTTCTTCATCTGCATCTTGAAACCCTTCACAGAAGGCCCCACCTGTTTTTTGTTTTACCGTATCCACAATCTCTCTCATGATTTCTTTGATTGGCTCTGTCGTAAATCCTGTGAATTCATGCACATCTGGACACAGTTTTCTCTAGCAGGAATTGATTGTTTTGGGCTGAAGGCTGTCATGTTTTTTTCTACAGCAGTGATGACATCTTCAATGGTGTGATCTTTCCAGACTTTCATGATTTTCTCTGTCTTGGGGTTCTCTTCCACAGTGTTGACAATCCTCTTCATAGAGTACTTGTATAAAGTCCTGATCTGGAGGCTGAATTAGAGATATTGTGTTTGGGGGCAAGTAGAGCATTTCATTGCCTTCGGTGGTGTTGAACTCATGGGGTTCTGGGTGGGCAGGGGCGTTGTCTAATATCAAAAGAACTTTAAAAGGCAGTCCCTTACTAGCAAGGTACTTCCTGACCTCAGGGAGAATGCACTGATGGAACCAATCCAGAGAAAGCGTTCTCACTGTCTAATGTTTGCACAAAACATTAGAGTTAGCTTACCCCTTCCTGCCTTAAATTCTGGTGCTTGCTTCTCTTCCTTACTAAAAAATGTCCTTTGTGACATTTTTTTTCCAGAACAGGACACTTTCATCTGCATCAAAAAACTGTTCAGGCAGATATCCTTTCTCCTCAGTGATGTTCTTAACGGCGTCTGGGACCCTTGGTCAGCAGAAGCCACTTCTCCTATTATCTTAACACTTTTTTATTTTAACATCTTTATTGGAGTATAATTGCTTTACAATGTTGTGTTAGTTTCTGCTGTATAACAAAGTGAACCAGCTATACATATACATATATCCCCATATCTCCTCCCTCTTGCGTCTCCCTCCCACCCTCCCTATCCCACCCCTCTAGGTGGTCGCAAAGCACCGAGCTGATCTCCCTGTGCTATGCGGTTGCTTCCCACTAGCTATCTATTTTACATTTGGTAGTGTATATATGTCAATGTTACTCTCTCACTTCATCCCAGCTTACCCTTCCCCCTCTCCGTGTCCTCAATTCCATTCTCTACGTCTGTGTCTATTCTTGTCCTGCCCCTAGGTTCTTCAGAACCACTTTTTTTTTTTTTAGATTCCATATATATGTGTTAGCATATGGTATTTGTTTTTCTCTTTCTGACTTACTTCACTCTGTATGACAGACTCTAGGTCCATCCACCTCACTACAAATAACTCAATTTCATTTCTTTTTATGGCTGAGTAATATTCCATTGTATATATGTGCCACATCTTCTTTATCCATTCATCTGTTGATGGACACTTAGGTTGCTTCCATGTCCTGGCTATTGTAAATAGAGCTGCAATGAACATTGTGGTACATGACTCTTTCTGAATTATTGTTTTCTCAGGGTATATGCCCAGTAGTGGGATTGCTGGGTTGTATGGTAGTTCTATTTTTAGTTTTTTAAGGAACCTCCATATTGTTCTCCATAGCAGCTGTATCAATTTACATTCCCACCAACAGTGCAAGAGGGTTCCTTTTTCTCCACACCCACTCCAGCATTTATATTAACACTTTTTTTTAAAAGACAAACCTCTTTCTAAAATTATCAAACCATCCTTTCCTGGCATTAAATTCTCCAGCTTTAGATCTTTTACCTTCCTTTTGCTTTAAGTTGTCGTATGACTTCACTTTTTCTCGAATCATATTAGAGTCTGTAGGTTTGCCTTTCTTTTAGGAATCCTGCATCCACATAAAAGTTGCATTTTCAGTACAAGATAAAAAGTATTTTGCAAAACATTGAAGGTTTCACACATGCTGGTGTGGCTGCAGTGATGGCTTCATGAATTTCCTTTTATTTTTTCACAGAGGTTTTTATGGTGTATTCGTTTAGCCTGAAATGGTGGCACCCACACCTGCAGACCTCAGTCTATTGTGTATCTCAAGCAATTCAGCTTTTTCTTGTAACATGGTGACTTTTCTTTGCTTCTTGGGAGCACTTCCAGCATCACTGGTGGCACTTTGCATGGACCCCATGGTGTTATTCAAGGTTTACCGTATTGCAATAAACGCAATGAAAAGTATGTGAGAACTGAGAAAGATCACTTTTTTACTGCAATGTGCAATTTACTGGAGAGATGAACTGTGCAGGCTGAGATGACTAGAGTCACGTGCCAGCATTTTAAGCTGATACTAGCAACACTTAAGCGACACATAATAGCAAAGGGTGGTGGCTATGAAATTATTACAGTAGTACAGTATGTGCTACAGTTATGATTTAATACCACACCTTTCTATTTGTTTACATTTCTCTCCACTGCAAATGGCACTATGTACGGTGTGTGTTTGTATGCATAAGTTTTGATAAATTTTAACTTTTTATAGTAGAGTTGTGTATATTTTATAGTAGTAAATAATAAATAGACTAGTGTCTACATAAATTTTATGCATTTATAACATACCTTTTTCATAATTTTTTGGATATTTCTAAGCTACAGTTGGTGAGTTTTTTCAAATCATCACAAATCTCCAAAAAAATTTCAATATATTTATTGAAAAAAAACCCATGTATGAGAACCTGTACAGTTCAAACCATGTTGTTCAAGGGTCAACTGTAGTTAAGTTTTGGGGGAGTAAAAGTTGTATGCAAATTTTCGACCGTGCAGGGGGTTGGTGCTGCTGTAACCCCTGCTTTTGCTCAAGGGTCAACGTGTCGCATATTACGCTAATAATCAAATCATAGTTCTAACTTTCCTCTAGGTATTCTCAAATGTTACTTATAAGTTCCTGGGAAAGCTCATTCTATTTACAAGCCTGTTATGGACTGGATATTTGTATCCCTCCCCAGATTCATAGGCTGAAGCCCTAATGCCCAGTGTAGCATTTGGAGACAGAGCCTTTAAGGAAGTAATTAGGGATAAATGAGGTCATTAAGCTGGGACCCTGGTCCAACAGGATTAATATCCTTTTGAGAAGTGACCAGAGAGCTCATTCTCTTCCTCTCTGCATGACTGTATCAAAGAGAGGCCAAGGGATCACGTAGCTGGATGGTGGTTGCTTGCAATCCAAGAGAAGAGGACTCAGAATGAAACCTATGTTGCCAGCTCCTTGATTTTGGCCTTCCAGCCTCCAAAACTGTGAGAAGGTAGATTTCTGTTCTTTAAGCCTCTCAGCCTCTGGTATTGTGTTATGGCAGCAGGAGCAAACCCCTACAGGGCCCATGGTTCATTCCTCAGCATAAGGCTTGAGATAGCTGAGTAGTGAACTTCTGAACTAACTTCTGCTAATTAGGATGTAGTGTTACAGAACTATTACAGCGAAGCCTAAACACCTTTTCTTCCCAGCAAAGCTCTACCCATGGGGACTCAATTTCATGCCCCAAGTTTCTCTGTAAGTCGCTCCTCGGTGCACGCATACGCCCTCCTGTGTTATTCTGTAGCAGCTCTGACCAGCCTTGGTTGAATGTCCTGATATTGACGTCTTTCTGCCTCACGAGGTTGTGCTGTGAGTTTTGGTTTGCGTAAGCTAAGATTGAGACCACAGAATCCCTGCTCCCACAGGTATTGTGCCACCTTTCTTCTCATCTTCTTTCAAGCCGTAAATGAGGGCTTGGTGGGAGTTGGTACAATGAAGTAGAAAAAGTCAAAGTCTGGCTTCAGAGAGCACTGGGAAACCTCCTGGGATGGGTGTAGCCTGCTGTTGGCCAAGAGGAGTTCAATGTACTGAAGAATACACCCAGCACCAGGTGGTGAGTGAATGCCATGTGGATCCCTTGGCTGAATGGGCACCCCTGAGATGCATGAGAACCTCAATGTGCTGACAAGGGGAAGAGCTGCCAGTGACCCAGAAACTGCACAGTAGGAAGTCATGAGCATAAGATGGTAGAGTTTGGGGAAGAGAAGCCCGTGGCACAGACTGTGCTCTGTGGAAGAAAGTGTGAATAAGCTGCACAAGCTCACTACTTAATAGGGCATCTGGTGATGAAAGGGAGCAACACATTGGAGCAGGCTTAGGAGAACCAGAGAGCTTTTGGCTACAAGTTTGTTAGTGATTTTTCTGGTGTCATACGTGATAGGTCACCAAAGCCCTATCCCTGGTCCTGAGAATGATGGTGTAAACCCAAAGACTTCTGTAGATAATCAAAAGCAAAAACCCATACTCACCACATGGCTTAGTCTGCTCACGCTGCTCTAACAAGTTGCCATAGACTGAGTGGCTTAAACAACAAACATTTATTTCTAACAGTCCTAGAGGCTGGGAAGTCTAAAAATCAAGTAGCAAGCAAACCTGGTATCTGGTGAGGACTGGATGACCCTTGCTGTGTCCTCACATGGGAGAAGCAGAGGGAGACAGAGAGACAGAGACAGAGACAGAGAGAAAGAGAGAGAGAGAGAGACAGAGAGAGAGAGAGACAGAGAGAGAGACAGAGAGAGAGAAAGCTCTTTTGTGTCTCTTCTTATAAAGACACTGATCTTATCATGAGGGTTCCACCCTCCTGAACTGTGAAGGGTAATTTTATGTGTCAACTTGATTGGGTTAAGGGATGCCTGAATGGCTGGTAAACATTATTTCTGGCCTGTCTGTGAGGATGTTTCTGGAAGAGATTACTATTTGAATCGGTAGAGAGAGTAAAGAAGATAGCCTTCACCTGTGTGCGTGGGCGCCATCCAATCCATTGAGGGCCTGAATATAATAGAAAGGCAGAGAAAAGGAAAATTCACTCTGCCTGAGCTGGGACATCCATCTTCTCTTCTCAGACGTTGATACTCCTGATACTCAGGCCTTTGGACTCAGACTGAATTACACCACGGGCTCATGTGATTGTTAAGACGACAGATTATGGGACTTCTTGCCTTCCACAGTCTCATGAACCAATTCCTATAATAAGTCTCTCTCTCTCTCTTTCTGTAAATAAATAAATTTATTTTTTTTCTCTTTCTTTGGAGAACCCTAATACGTGACCCAGTTACCTCCCAAAGGGCACACCTTCTATTACCATCCCACTGGGGGTTAGGGTTTCTGCATGTGAATTTTGAAGGGACACAAACATGTAGTCCGTAATAGCATATTAGGCTTGCCCAGAATAGCCTTTCCGAGGAAGCAGAGAGAACTGGCAGTGAGGCCACACAGGTGCACTCGTGGAGTTCTGATGAACAGGTGGCTAAGGGCAGCATGGCCCTGGGTTGCTACCCATGAGGAGGATAGAAATGAGGAGTAGTTGGATGAAGTATTTTGACCTCCACATAAATAAAGCCCCAGTGACAGGGATTTTGTATAAGGCACTGAAACACTCATCTCCAATTGGCTGAGCCCCCACAGTGCTGGCCTGGTTCTTCCCAGGCCACTTAGGAAGAGATGACAACCTGTAGAAATGCATCCACATTTCTCTCCCTTCTTGTGCTTTTCCCCTGGAAGGGCCATATACGCCCTCTTGCCCTGCCTGCTGTGTCTCTTCATCTCTGACATGGTCTGAAACTGAAAGTGGACTTAGATATGTTGGCAGCATTAGATCTTTAGCAATTCCAGCCCACTTTTATAATTCTCTTGCCATGCTTCGCTGGCAAACCACATCTCCTCCCACTCTCAGAGTTCTGTTCAATCTGCTTCATCTCCAGTGGAACCCTTCCAGGTGGACTCCATCCTGTTAACACCTGTCAGTCACTTCACTGTCTTCTTAGCACTCGTGTTTAAATATAGCTTGTTTATGTTCCTAACTGTGCTTTTGCTTTTATTTTCTTTTCGCTGTGTTCTTATGAATTTTGTGGATGTTTGCCTTTCCCCCTCTAACAACAGGAACAACAGTGACAATAAGAACAATACTGTCATTTGTTGAGGTCTAACTATGTGACTGTTCTGTGTTACACACTTTAGAAACAAACATTATTTTGTAGAAACCTTGCGATAATCCTCTGAATTAGATCCTACATTTTTTCTTTGAAAAGTAATACATTAATGCATGCACATTGTGAAATATTTAAAGAAACAGAATTGTTTATAATAAAATGGAAAGCATCCCTCCCATTCTCTTCCCCATGGTGCCCGTTGATAACCATGGAATGTGTTTCCTTCCAGGTCTGGTGTGTGACTGTGTGTACCTATGTGCACAGAGAAACTGGCACGCAGATTTTTAATATAAATGGGATTGATCATAGAATAAATATAATTTCGTGTTTTTCCTTTTCACTTAACGATATATCTTAGAATTAGTGTGAGGAAGGAACAACTGTCCCCATGTGTTAGGCAAGGAAACAGACCCTTGGAGTGATTAAACAACTTTATCTTATTAGGTAGTAGTTTCCATTACATGATAGGTTCGTTGAAGGCAGTATAATCTTTGTTTTATATTCAGTTCCAGTGCCTTATACTCCAGTTTTTATAGCTGCCTTATTCCAGAAGTTCTTTTCTTCCTTCTACTCCTATTCTTAAAGCTGAACCCTATTTCCTTCTGTGTGCCTGGGCGTCAGTACCCTACCTGCTACCTATAATTTGGGTTTATAATAATGTAATTTGCTTTAATTTTGCTATGCCTCATCTAGGTAGTGCATTCCCCACCTGAAGGAATTCTAGCATCTTCCATCTGCTGACAGACTTCTTGATGCTGCCTGCCTGCCTGCCTATGAAATTTTCCTTGCTGCAGAATTTGTTGACACCACTCTTTTTAAACTTGACAGTTGACTCACGGGTGCTATCATTTCATCGTCTTTCCTGCCGTCTACTGTGCTGTGCTAGTTGGGCTGGGTTTTCTCTTGGTACTTGCAGTCCTCCTTTCCTCATGTCTCTTCTGTGATCTTATATCTAGTTTTCAAGTGGATAACATAGTGATTCAATATTTTAAACATTATGAAATGATCACCACAATAACTCTATTTACTGTCTGTCACCATACAAATTTATTACAATATTAGACTCTATTCCCTATGCTGTACATTACATCCCTATGACTTATTTACTTTATAACTGGAAGTTTGTACCTCTTAATCCTGTCACCTATTTTGCCCATCCCCCCCTTTCTTCTAGCAACCACCTGTTTCTTCTCTGTATCTATGTTTCTGTTTCGTTATATTTGTTCATTTATTTTGTTTTTTAGATTCCATATATAAATAAAATCATGCAGTATTTGTCTTTATCTCTCATTTATTTCACTTAATGTAATGCCTTCTGGGTCTATCCACATTGTTGCAAATAGGAAGATTTCATTCGTTTTTATGGCTGAGTAATATTCCATTGTATACATATACCACATCGTCTTTATCCATTCATCTATTGATGGACACTTAGTTTGCTTCCATATCTTGGCTATTGTAAATAATATTGCAATGAACATTAGGGTGCATACATCTTTTGAATTAGTGCTTTTGTTTTCTTCAGATAAGTACACAGAAATGGAATTGCTGGATCATATGGTAGTTCTATTTTTAGTTTTTTGAGGGACCTTCATACCATTTTCCACAGTGGTTGTACCAATCTACATTCCCAGCAACAATACACAAGGGTTCTCTTTGCTCCAAATCCTCGCCAGCGTTTGTTATTTCTTGTTTCTTTGATAATCACCGTTCTGACAGGTGTGAGGTGATATCTTATTGGGGTTTTGATTTGCATTTTCCTGATGATTAGTATGTTGAGCATCTTTTCATGTGCCTGTTGGCCATCTGTATGCCTTCTTTGTAAATATGTCTATTCAGGTTCCCTGCCCATTTTTCAATCTGTTTTTTTTTTTATATTAAGTTGTATAAGTTCTTTATATATTTTGGATATTAACTACTTATTCAATATCTGACTTGCAGATATCTCCTTTCATTCAGTATGTTGCCTTTTCATTTCGTAGATTATTTCCTTTGCTATACAAAACTTTTTAGTTTAATGTAGTTCTGCTTGTGGTTGCGTTTACTGGATCTTTCTGGATCTTACCAGATAGAGTCAATGAAACTCAACGGCTAAGCCTTATATTAATTCCTCAAAAGTTCTTAAAGAGCTTTTTCAACCAAATGTCAAGGGGTTGTAGTTGTCCAGTTATGCCATGAGAATATCAACCAAGATCGTACATGAATAGATAATGACACTTAACATCGTTACTGATACCCGACTAACAGCAGCAATAAGATACCATTGCTTCTTTAAGACTCATCCTTATGTTAGAAGCGCTAAAAAGTGGAAAATGTGTCTTAGTGCTAATGAAATATAGGCATATTAGTTCAGTTAATATATCTCAGTGAATTAAAAGTGAATATCAAACAATTTTTTGATGATAAAAGTCATATGTTTGAGGCAGCCCTATTACATAGAAAAATCATTGAATATGTATTATGAGTTGTGGTCCAGGTTTTGCCATTAAATCACTTGTGATATTTTTATTTTACCTATCTGAATTTCACTTTCATTGTTTGAAGAATGAGAGCATTGACCTAAATGACCTCTAGAGGTTTTCCAACACTAATAGTCAAGGCATCTGAAAGCAATGAGATTGAAGTTTGAAATCATTAGCTCAGGTCTTGTCCGAGAGAAAAAGCCCTTGGACTACAACTCTGGCTTAGAAATTTGAGTTTATCTGCTGAAATCTGGAATAAGCCATAAGTGGCAAAGGCTGGACTCATGGGGGATTATATATAATCCTTATCTATCGGAGGAGAAATTGTCCATATGCAAACTTTCCTGGTGGAAGTGGGGGGAAGGAGAAGTGATCAAGAAAATGAACTTGAGAGTTTGTTTGAATGGAGAGAGTAGACTCTTGGAGATCTCAGTTATTTCCCCTGAATATTGATAAAGAACCAGAGGCATTCTGCTGAAAGAAAATTAGATTGCAAAATGGTTAATCCTCCCCAAATGGAAATCTGGTAAAGAATTTATGAGTGGAGCCTGAAATATACACAGCAGAGCCAAGTGACTCAGTCAATTTAGAAAAGATCACATTTTAATTAAATTCAATGGGAGAGAGAAGAGTGGCAAAATGTTATCCTGCTTTTCAAAGATACATATAACTACTATAAATATGATAGGTAAGTAATGTTATTTGCTTTTTTATCCTGCAGTCAAACCATGCAATGCAAACATAAAGGTATTTCTTTTTCATGATCATCACCCTTTTGCCCCTTTCCTTTGTAGTTAGTCCTCAAAATGCAAGCACCATTTCTTAAATTGAGTAAATTACATGCAAAGAAGCGTGCGCTTTAAAAAAATGAAGTGCAAGTGCTAAGAGGATTTAATGTTTTGTTAACTTTTACTTTCACATTAAACAAACAAACAATTGCTATGGTTGAGTGGAACTGTGCCTTGGGTAAGAACACCTTTGCTTCATCTAGAGTTACATACTGGGACAATCCTGTTTGAATCCACAGAGTAGGGATTTTTTTTGTTTGTTTTTTTACATCTTTATTGGAGTATAATTGCTTTACAATGTTGTGTTAGTTTCTGCTGTATAACAAAGTGAATCAGCTATATGTGTACATATATCCCCATACCCCCTCCCTCTTGAGCCTCCCTCCCACCCTCCCTATCCCACCCCCCCAGGTGGTCACAAAGCACCAAGCTGATCTCCCTGTGCATGCGGCTGCTTCCCACTAGCTATCTATTTTACATTTGGTAGTGTATATTTGTCAATGCTACATAGTCTATTTCATCAGACCTAAGGAAAAAAGTAGATGGTCTGATGGGATATTACAATCCTTGTGAAATTTTCAAGTTTTTAAAAAAAGACCATTGATCGATCTCCCTAAGTTTCAGTCTTCTAGGTGAGAATTTTTAATTAGTGCATTTTGTTACATGCAGAATCAGAAATCCTAACACCTAGTACCTTTAGCAACTTAATGAGAAAAAAGAAATGGAAAGAACATGGGTCTCAAATTTAGATAAAATTGGGTTCAGTCTGTGGACCAGTCACAGATAGTATGACCTCAGTTAGGTACTTAACTCTCTGAATCTTGGTTTACTCACCAACAGAATGAGTGGTAGCTAGCCCAGACTGGTGGTATGGCTTAATGATCATATGATCATAGATGAGAAATCCTAAGCGCATAGCAAACCTTCGATAAGTCGTAGCTACTATAATAAACAAACGCATTCAGAATATTTGGACCCAGCATGTGAATAAGGGAGAGAGAAAAGGGAAGTGGACAAATAGGTCTTGATTCCCAGGCATCGAGATAAGCAGTAGTCATATAAATTTCTAATCATAAATGCTAAGAAGTAAATATCTTAATTTTTCTCTGAACATCATGAGCATTTTCAACTGTCATATATGAAAGGGCACACATTATGTCAAAATACTGAGTAATTTTTAAAACTCTAATAATTTGGCATCATGTGGTCTGGCACAGACGCACAGCCAAAGCCATCTTGTCTGAGGCAAAAACTGGTTTGTAGAGGTAGATAGTACTGTCTTCAAACAGGAGTCTTTTGCTCCCTTTTAGTGAAGCTACCTCAAATCAGAGAGCTTAATTTTCCTTTGAGGTTTATACACAGAGGAAGAGAAAGTTCCTTTTGACATCAGTGCTTAGTCACAGACTTTGGACAGTATCTGCAATTCATAATAAAATATTTCTTTTCTGCCATTGAATTTCTAAACACCAACACTAATGAATCTGATATTCAACCTAGTTCTCAACAGAACAGAAATCTAGTGGCTTGAGAGTGTTAGGGAACCTGACCTTGCTATGTTTCTCTCCCTTTGCTTTGTGGCAGGTTCTCTGGTATCAAGAGAAAACTGCATTTAAGGCAAATCCTTTCCCTCTTCCCCCTTTAACTCATTTGGGGTTCTCACTTACGTTGTAAATGTCTCTGTTTTTAGGCTATTGAAGAGTTGCCATTTATAATATATTTACTAGAAGAGTTTTGAAAAACAAGCCATTAGCCAGCTACTTTGATTTGGTTCTCTTAATCAAAGATTTACAGGGACAGTTTAGAAATAGTCAGATAAATGTTCTTCCTACCTGGGAGATGGGAGATGTAAGCAGTGCTCTGTGGAAGATTTATGTTGAATTGCTCTATGCCATCTTGCATTTGATTAACTTTTATCAACCGGAACAAAAAACCCTTTCCCAATGCATCATTTATATGAACTTTATAAATGAACCATCTTTCTTTTGCCAGCATAATTCACCATGATACAGCTATTTAAAAAGCCTCTGAGGGGTAAGCAATTAACACAGGAGATGTTTATGTGAAATTTCTGCAACAACTTTATTTTGAAAAACCTGAGGGTACTAACTGCTCTGTAATCTGAAACGATAGAGGATTGATACCAAGTTTTAAGTGTTCCTGAGAACAGGATAGGAAAAGTAAATGGTTCCACCCTATAACCTTCTGGATGCCACAAATTGGTTTTGATCGGAGTAAACCAAGTCAATGACTGACTTCGTCATTTGCACAGATTATATTTCCTCAACCTGTGATTTCAAACCAATATGACAGTGACATTTGTAGATCTGAATGACGAAACTTAATAAGTTGTCCTGAGTGCTCAATCAGGACACTCAGAATCAATTATTAATTCCATCAGGAAAGATGCTTTTTAATAAATTAAAAAGGTGCTTTCTGGTGAATGTGAAAAAGTGTTAGGTCTCTCAGGAACACAAATATGTATTGCCTCCTGTTGTCAGTTTACTTCACTAGTTACATCTTCTTAATGAAAAATTACTGACATAGACATTTCTTTTGTAGTAAAAAAAAATTGTAACAGGAGAATTAAGGTAAAGAACTTTTGAAAATATTCTAAGTAGAGATGGTTTCCAAAACAGTTTTGTCTGTCCCCAAATGACTGATTGGTATTTTCCATCTCCTTGACATCTCTGTGATCACAAATTCTTTTCAAATGCGTATGTAAAAGAAAATTTGGTGCACTGTGTCTTCCCCTTGCTTCTCCAGATCAACTGTCTGGTTTTTCTCTTCTCTACTCCATGACCCAAGAGGTAGCCTGTATGGACTCCTTTTCCCCTGGGGCTTCTGCTGGGTTTGGCCAGAAGGAAACACTGACAAGATTGGAGATTGAGAGGAGAGAGAAGTTGAGTATGTATTCTCCTTTTCTCTTCTTGGCAGGAGATGGTTGTGTTTCTCCACCTCCCCAGATGCTGTTGTATGGCTTTTCTTCGATGGCTATAGCTCTTGCTGCAGATTTTTTCTTTTTCTTTTTTTTTTAGCCCCATAGTCCTAGGAGTGCTATGGGATTCCCACAGTTGCAGTCATCACATCCTGTTGGTTTTCTTAACCTTATCTACACCTCTGTAAATATCCTCTTTATTAGAATCTCTGTAATCAAACTCTTTTAGTTCTCTAAGACTCTTTTAGTTCTAGCTGCTTCCTGTTGGGACCCTGACATATGTACTCAGCATCTTACTCAGGTAGATGTGCAGCCCACTAGTACATAGCACGGACATAATTAGAGTGAAAAGAGTATTTCTGTAGAGTGAGAAATCACTCACAGTGGAAATTCGTATCGGGATTCTTTCCCAGCTTTGCCAATAACCAGCTGTGTTACTTTGGTCACTTAATTTTCATAAGTCTCACTTTATTTGTAAAACAAGGAAGTAGACTAGTTGATTGTTCAACTTTCAGTTATCTAAATTTGAATAGAGATGTTGCAAAATGAATCTTTTTATTTAACTCCATAGAAAGCAGGGATTATTGTACACTTTACAATGTTTAGTTTGAAACTTAATTACATGGACACTAAAGACTTGATGAAGAATAGTATTATTCTGACCTGTCCTAGATCATGCTTATAAGTTATTACTTAGAATCTGCAGCTTGGAAAAAAAGTAAGCCTTTAGTTTTTTCACCTGCTGAACTCTTGTGAACTTGTTAATGAGCCTGTTTGAGAAAAGTGGAATTAAATTACATTTCTACAGAACTGAAAATATATGTAAGAAAAGATGGCAAGGATAGAATAACAGGGACTTGATTTACCCTCACACCACATGCAACTAAAATTAACCTGACAAACTGTACTAAAGAGCAGTTTTACAGGCATTGGACATCAGCAACAAAAGGAGAGTGACTCCTGAGTGACAAGAAACACATGGAGTGAGCACTGTGTTTCCTCCACCCAACTAATTTGAGTAATTTTCTGGGTCACAGCACAGGGAGGGGACCTCGGGCAGAGCCATCAGTCTTCCAAAGTTGAGGAGATAGAACTGGAAACGAGGGAGGCCAAAAATAGCTAGAACTTGCAGGAATACCAGAAAAAAGAGCTACACAGGAAGATAACTCTGGAAATCTGGAGATTTGTTTTAGTAGTGGGATAAAATTAGCCAAAATGTTGTAAAATTTACCATATCCCATAGATACTATTGAACTTTGTTCTGGGATGCTATTAAGTTACTTGGAAATAGCTTTATCCTTTCAAGTCTTGCTTTTAAGCTTGTAAGCTGTGTTAGGCAAAGCTTTAAAGCAAGACTCTGAAGGATAAACTGGCTGATATATTTGTAACTTACCTGCATCCCAGAATGAAGCTCAAGGATATCTGTGGGAATACAAATATATCAACCACCTGAAAAGGGAAAATTCATAACGTCTGACATCTAATAAAATTCTTCCAGATACACAAAGAAGTAGGCAAACACAACTCATAAAGAGGAGGAAAATTAATAGTAATTGACCCAGAAATGACACACGTGATGGAATTAGCAGAAAAAAATCAAAACTGTTATTATAACTATATTACATATGTTCAAGAAGCTAGGAGAAAGATTAAACCTGTTACATAAAGAAATGGAAGATATAAAACATTCCCAAATCAAATATTAGAGATGAAAACTTCCGATAGATGAAACTATGGCTGAGTTGAAAAATACAGTTGATTCTTGTTATTTTGGTAGTTAGGATCTATCAAGTTGTTATGAACACTGTTATGAATACTGAACAATTGCTCCTGGGGGAAACACGGGATTAGATTCCTGTGAGCCTCTGGTGATAAAATTTTCATCAGCAATTACTATATAATCTTACTTTATATGTGTTTCTGTTTAAAGACATCTTATTTAATATCAATTGTTGATCCATTGGCATTGAACTCGAGGCCAACAGCACCATATCTCATGCCCGAACAAAATTAATCTAACATATATTTTCTCTGTAAGTCACATCACAACCTTCTTGTGCTTAGATATGCCAGATAGCAATTCAGCACTATGCTTCGGGGCCATTTTGAGCAAAGAAATCACCAACAAAAAGTGCAAAAAGTGTAACACTAAATATACTGAAAAAAGGACACATGTTTACAGTGTGAGAGCTGAAACAAGAAGGCAGAGCGTTTCCTAATTTGACCTCAGCTGGGAATATGTGTGTCGGAAAACAGATTTTTTTGCTGCTCTGCTCATGTCCAAGTGAGTATTGATTTTTAAGTTACAAATAGATATTAGTAAGTAGGTGAGTTTTCGAATACAGAATCCACTAATAATGAGGATTGACCATACCCTGATGGCATTCATGGAAGATTAGGCATTACTGAGGAAAAGATTAGTGAACTTGAAGAAATAGAAATAGAAACCATCCAAAATAGAGCACTAAAAAATAAGATGAACAACTTCAAGTAGAATAATATACAGGTAACTGGAATTCCCAAAGGTGGGGAGCAGAAAAAGTATTTGAGAGAATAATGGCTGCAAACGTCCATATTTGATGAAAACTATAAGCCCACAAGTACATGAAGCTAAATAAACAAAAGCAAAAAACCCACACACTTCAACCTTCCCCCCAAAAAAATCCCCAAACAAGCAAAGAAATATGGATAAAAGCCACCAACTCATATCATAATCAAATTGCTCAAAACTGATGATAAAGACAGAATCTTAAAAGCAGTCAGAGGAGTGGGGGATTGGATTAAATCCAATACAGGAAGAAAAACAAGCATCACAGCAGTTTTCTCATCAGAAACAATTCAAATCAGAAGACAAGGAAGCAAGATCTTCAAAGTAATGAAAGAAAAGAACTATGAACCTGGAATTCTGTACCCAGGGAAAATCTCTCTTAAAACTTAAGATGAAATAAGAACATTTTAGATATACAAATGCTGAATGAATTCACAGTGCATTAATAGCAAAGTAGATTTCAGAGAAAATGACGTAACTACTGATGAAGAAGCTCATTTCATAACGACAAAGGGGTCAATTTATCAAGAAGACCTAAAACTTTCAAGTGTTTATGCATCTAATAAAAGAGTTTTTAAAATCCATTAAGTGTAATTTGTTAGAATTGCAGATAGAAATAATAGTCATATCCACAATGATAATCAGAGATTTCTATATCCCTGTTCCAATAATTGATAGAATAAGTAGAGATTAAATCAGTAAGGATATAGGAGGCTTGAACAACACTGTCAACCTACTTAACCTAATTGACATCTATAGAACACTCCACTCAACAATGACAGAATATGCATTCCTTTTCAAGTGTACAGGGAATATTTACCAAGATAGATCATCTTTGGGTCATGAAACAAGTCTCAGAAAAGTTTCATGGCCATGTGTTTTGTTATCCCCTTTTCGTGAACATCTCCTGCAGCCCAATAAGATGTTCGTTCTTCTTAAAACCCATTTAATAAATATGAACACAACTAATGCACAGCCAGGTTGCCATCTTTGCCCAATGAAAATAGGCCCTACCCTGTTTTTGCCAAGGGAACAGGCTCAAGTCATTGACATTTCTTAAACCAGCAGAAGAGTTTTCCTGTTGGGGGTTAGATTTCCATTCTGCCTGCAGGAAAAATGCAGCCACACTTCCAGATATTGACACCTGCTAGTCAAGCGCGTGAGCATCCAAAATGGAACATGAAGCAGAGGCCTCCACTGGGAAGAACAGTCAGAAGTCATCACAATTTTTGGATTTCAGACTTCCATCAGTTAAAATTTTTAAGCTTTTGCCCATAATATATGTATATTTATACATTATGTGTAAGCACTAGTTTATACATTATAAAACATATTAAGATGCATTTCAAAAATAAAGATAGAATAAACATTAATTTTAAAATAATCTATTTTATTAATGGTGCCAGAAGCAATGTTTTGAAAGCAATGTGAATGAATATCCTTCACTATTAAAAAAAAAAAAATCTCAGTTTAACCCATGGTGATATATGATTGTGATTATTTGCTTTAGTTTATTTAAAATTTATTGAAATAAATTTTACTTTATTTCAATACTTATTCCAATGATTTTCATAGCTAAAAATATTACTGAGGAAAAAACCCATAAATGCAAATGGCAGGGATGCATATTGGCTGTGCTTACTAAATCAATAGCTTCCACTCAAAATGTTGTGTCTTTGTTTTGTTTTTGCAAAACTTTGCTGTTTCAAAAAATTCTTGCAGTAAATTTCTATCTCCCAGATGTAAATCAGTTGTTTTTGCAAATTAATTGGAAAAGGTGTTTCATTTAAATTTTTTCTAACAAAAGGGTTAAAAATCTTTCAAAATTTCATTTGGAAGGTTCTGTTGAATTTTTAAAGAATGTAGATGGGTTTTTTATGTAACTCTATTTTCAGCAAAAGAAATAATGAGGGAAATAATTTCAAATATCCATTTCAAATGTTCTCTTCGTAGCTCAGTTTTCTTTCATAAAACAATTACTTTTGCATTCATTGTAAAGATGTCACCTTTACCTGTAAAGGACAGTTTACACAGGTTTGTTTTAGATTATCTGCATTATATCAACAACCTCTCTGTGTCACAAAAGGGAAGCAAAATTGGAATACTTTTTTTCCTTTTTAGAGACAAAAAAATCTAAGTTGTGTTAAACTTCTGCAACTCTGTGTGCTTTGTCACATGATAAAAAGCAAACCTCTCTGTGGAACAAAGGATTTTCATAATCGTTACACATCTCATTACATCTGTTGTAAAGATAGCTTTTTATTTAAAGGAGACATTGAAAAAGAAAAAACTTAACCCAATGAATGAGACTGAGGCACTTTGTACATTTTTGGCTTCATTTCTTTGTTGCAGTGGCTGGTCCATGAATGATGCAGTGACTGAACTACAGATGTCTGGCTATTTCTGTGACCTTCTTCCAGAATTCTTTTTAGAATCCCAAAGTGGCCACTGTATCAGAGGTTAGCTTATACAGCAGTTTTTTGTCCCATAGATTATGATGATAGAAAAATAAGTCACTTACTATCCAGAAAATACCCTCTGCAGTATATCTGTCCTTTAATGGCTCACAAATTGTAGTTTTACGTGTATTTTATCATTGGAAGAGAATCTAGCAAATACCATAAGCTGAGAATAGTAGAAACATCAGTAGTTTGACCCAACTGTCTAACAACTGCTTAACTGGTTCTAATACTTGTTTTCTAAGATCTTTATGTTTCTCTGTATCTTTAAACAGCATTTGCTAACAGTGGAATGGATGTTGATTTATCATTATATTGATTTATTTACATTGTTTTGGTCATTTTTGCCACAGCAGAATATGGAGATTCTCATGCTTTGATAATATGCATGAAACCCCAAAAAGATATACTTAAAGATTTATCATTATGGTTAATGAATATTTATAAATTACTAGGTTGAGTATTGCATTGCTAAAAAATTGTAGATATATGTTACATATTAGGGAAGATTGAAATATTAGTGTTTACTTCAGTCAACTGTAACTTTACAAGAATCTTTTTAAAGCACTCCTCTACCATGTGAGGGTTAGCTGAGTTTAAACTAGGCACGATCTGTAAATACATTTGTCTGAGCACTCACTACCGCACAGGAGAGAGCACAACTGGCATGCTCATCCCCTAACACTGCTGCTCTTTGAACTGTCCTCTGGGTGGAGCGAGGTCTCTGTGCCACCAATAACATATTATTCTAGAAATAAAACTAAACACAAGTATCCCCCGCTTTTTGAATTTTTGCTTTACTCCACTTTGCTTTCACGAAAAACCCACAGTTGTACCTGCTGTCGTTAACTGAAAGAAATCCGAAGAGAATTTTCACTTTAAAGAAAAGAGGCGAAAAGCGAAAATAGCACTAAGCGTTGGTTTTGCAGGAGCACCGTGTGCCCCAAGCAGCAAGAATGGTATCTCCTTCCCCGGGAGCATCTCAGCATCAAACGGCCATAGCTTGGGACTAGGTCTGTGAGCATCTGTGCTTCATCTTGATTTATTTTGTGCATCCGTTAGCAAGATGTGTCCTAAGGCAATTGCTTCTTCGCTTTACGACAATTTGTCTTACGTAGGTTTCATAGGAATGCTCTATTTTCAGATATTGGGGGAAGCTTGTTTAAATAAAAGTCCTAATAGTTTCTTTTCGTACTTTAAGGTACATTTTGTGTACCACATTGGCTGTGTATGCATCACTTTTGAGACCATTCATACAGAGCAATCTGTGTGTGAGTTAAGACCAGAGTAAAAAGCCAGGATTCCTGGCCTTTGAAATGAATGACTGCACCTTCAATGTTAAAGCACAGAGAAATGGTGCACTCTGACAAGTAAGAAAAATATTGAGATAATGAAGGGCAATTTGTGTATCTGTAGTAAACAATGGATTATAAAAACTTCTATTTTTCACTTAGCTTCATTCATTTATTTCTGAGATAACTGAGTTGAAACTTTAGGGGAAGAGAATTTAGAAAAAGTTGGGAAAACTGCTGAGCTGTTTATATATTACCTGTACTGGGAAAAATTATTTAATTAAAGAAGCTATTTGCACACCAATAATTAAAAAGCGGTACTGCTTTAAAATGTCAAACTACTCCCCCTAAGAGAATATTAACGTTGCTTCGATAAGAGTCTACTAAGCATAAAATAATAATGAAATGGATTGGGAGGAGGAACAGTGTCCTGTTTTATATTTACTAAAAGGTTGAGGTCTTTGAGGAATTTTATCAAACACAATATTCAGCTGCATCTCGCTGACTGCGAGATGTGTATCAGAAGGTCGATACAATTTAAAAATGATGGACATATACCAAAAATATCTTGAACTGTAAGAATCTTCATACAAAGATACACCTCCTGTGCTTCAACTACTTGTCACTGAATTACAGTTTGATTTAATTAATATTAAGTGATATCTGTTTTGAAATAGAGAGAGCAAAAAACGAGAAAGCCATTATGTGGCCCTCTTTAGCTCCCATGTAATAAACATTTGGGTCAAATAATCCAAGGCAGCTGCATATCATCCTTTTCCATTAGGAAGTTAAATTGTGAACTATGACATTGTGGTGGATGGAGACCAAAATTTTGTATTCTAACATCATTGCACTCCTAAGACTCTAAATAAGCATGCTTTTAAAAGAGTAGTTTTTTTTTTTTAAAGGAGGAGACAGTTTTGTCTGAAATACTGTGACAGACAGATTGATTTTCTCGTCCTGTATCAGACTCTTCTGATGCCACTGTCCATGGTTGCAATGCCATTTCCCCCCATACATCGTTATCCATGCTGTTTTTTACTGGGTTTTCAGTTTCACCATAGTGAATCTAAATGTGGAATTTTGTTTCTAATTCTGCTTGGGACTTGATGGGTACTTCAGTCTTACAATATAAAAAAATTTATCTTTTTGGACATTGTTTATCCCCCATTTTCTCTGTTACTTTCTCTGGAATGTTAACTAGATGTATGTTGGAACTTCTTTTTCTATTCTCCTTGTCTGTTAACTTCTTTTTAATATTTTCTATCTCTTTATCATTCTGTGCTGCATTCAAAAACATTTATTCTAAGTAATTTCTACCAGTCTGTCTTCCAATTCACTAATTCTTGCTGTGTCTAGTAAGCTATTTAGCCTAAGTATGAGTTGCTCTTCTTAATTTTGATTTTCATATTTTTATTTCAAGAATACTTAACTAAACCCTGTCTGTCGTTTTCCATATTATCTTATTCTTGCCATAGATCTCTGTTATTGTTGTTCTCTATTTGACTGCTTTCAGCATACTTATTTTAATATCTCTTCCATATTTTTCTGTTACTTGTTGTTTCTGTGTTATGAATTCTCCAGTGTATTACATTTGTGACTATGCTTTCTGGCAATTTGTTTCTTCACTTTTTTTAGTAAGTTCGACTTGTGAATGCATCTTTTAAGAAATCATTCCCATGGAAGTCCTGCATGCTTTCATGTGAAGATACTTCTGTGGGATTGTTTTATGGTTGACTCTGCCTGTGCTCTAAATAAGAGTTTTGCCAGTACTGAATTAGTCTTGTGTTAATTTCTCAAATTGGAATTTCCTAGCTTTACACATTGAAGGACTGGGTTTCATATCTCTCTGTTCTCCTTTCCCACCCACTGTCTGTAGTAGTTGGCCTCTATGCCATATCCCTAGTACAGTGGCAGAGTTTTTGTAATCCATTTTTCAAGGATGGGTCAACTCTTCTTGGTTCATGATTTTATGTAAAGAGCTCAGAAACAGCACTTGACGTTAGGACCATGGCTGTAATTCCTGTATCCACATTCAGCCCTTTAGGCATATACCTGGTTCTGATACCCACATGGAGAAAAGGAGAAAAGTAGTGCTTACTTATTGCTCTGGTTTTGAGTTCTTTATTGCTAGCATTGAAAGTTTCCTTAAATTTGAAGGAAGAGTCATAACGTGAATACATTTTATTAATAGTTTACATAGTTCATAATTGCATGATAAATGATGCTATTAGAAAATGTGTTAATAGAAAAGTATTCAAGAAACATAACTCCATTGCACTTCAAAACATCTTGACACGAAACATGTTATGACCCTTCTTTATCATCTTAAGATGATGACAAAGATATTGCACATAAGGGTCTGAAATCTTAGCCCCACTGTTTCTTGTCTTCTTATAGCTTACAAGCTAATTTCCCAGCTCCTTCACCTCTTCCTCAAATAACCCATTCTGAGTAAATACTATGATATCTTATGGTATCTGATTTTGTGTGTGTGTGTGTGTGTGTGTAGGTGCCCATCATTTCCTGAAGAAACACATTCATTTTTTAATATCTTATTTTCTTCCTAAACAGAATGTAGATATGATTTTTGTTGGCGTGCTCTTGGTTCTTGAGGAAGAAACATAGTAGAATGGTGAGAACTTGAGGATCTGAGTTTCCTTGCCTCTGATTTATGAATCATAAAATCATGAACAAGATATTTAATCCCTACAGCCTCACTTCCCTTATCTATATAAAAGAGGTAATACCTCACAGAATTCTGATAAAACTGAATGAGTTTGTGCATGTGAACAACTTAGCACAAAGTCGATAACCCTTGTGATTATATGATCATCTTTAAATTCCACAAAGCCAGAAGATTTTGAGTCAATGGTGGCATTTATAGAACGAGCCATTCTTCTTCCAGAGGAGTGTCTTTTGTTCCATTGACAACCACAAAATCACTTTTCAGAGATTTTTCCCTAGCACTTATCTTTGTATCTGTGCTTCATAATCATCCAGCCTCCACTCCAAATTATAGAGTTAAACCCAGCCCCGATGGCATTATAATTCCTGTGTCATAATTGCTCAGCACTTTGATTGGTGGAAGGATCTTCTCTCCAATTCAATACTCAGCTCTACAGACTGATGTTTCTGGGGTTGGCTCTAAGCAAATTTAGTAAAACAAAGTTCAGTAGAAATAGTGACCCTTTATTTATAACTCAGTATGTACTAACCACATGGTTTTATTCAATAGTTCTCAATAATATTATGATATAGGATTTTTAAATCCAATTTTACTTATAAAACTGTGGTTAAATGAGTTTGAGTTAGGTACCCAGCATCACATAAACTGTTCAGATCAAAATCAGATGTCAGACCTACATCTCACTGATGCCAAAGCCATGGCAGTTCACACTGGGCCAGTCTGTTTCCTCTCATTCGTGGCCTCCTTCTTTCTGATGGTAAATAAGATACTGAATACTCTTGTGCTTCTGTGTCCTCATTTTTAGATGAATATAAAGGGCCAACCACTCTAGTTTTGAGGCTATGGTGGAAGTCAATATAGATGGAAATCTCTTATAGGAAATATGGTTGAAGCTCTTCAACCTAAAATCTATTAGTGCAAAGAGAGGAGAACAATGGTTTTTAAATGCCCATTTTACATATTTGGTGACATTGCATACAGTTAACAACAGATCTGAGAAATACATTAACTCTCCTATTCATAACTGCCATCTTATTCTAAGCACTTTGATAGAAAAAGGCAGGTTAATAATTGCTGGCCAATTTGCTGGCTCTGAAAACAGGTGGCTGCATAATAGGCTCATGTAGCCTCAGAAAAGGGCCAGCTCCCTGTCAAAAGCAGTAGGCTCACTTTACTTCAAGTAATAATGGAACTGAATGTGCTCAGTTAGATTGATACCAAGTGCAGAGAGCCTGGCGATTTTCTTTGTTTGGAAAGAGTGAGACTTTGCTCAGTACCATGAATCGAATGCAATGCAACATGAAGCAGAATGCTGTCATCTCAATTGCTGTTTATGAGCTCTGTGTTTTCAATAGCCAAATAAACTCCAAATCTTACTTTCCCAACTAGCTTTTCATTAAAGCCATTACACACTATTTTTACTGTATTTTCCTAAGCCACACGAGGCTTTTGTTTACCTGTATGGAACACAAAGAAGAGCAGAAGGAGAAATGAATACTGTGCAATAATCATGATTTCTGAGAGAGGCATAGTGTTCCATAACTGTCCCAGGGCCAGTT
Source organism: Monodon monoceros (assembly GCF_005190385.1). Taxonomy (NCBI): domain Eukaryota; kingdom Metazoa; phylum Chordata; class Mammalia; order Artiodactyla; family Monodontidae; genus Monodon; species Monodon monoceros. Next base: position 18,335,704 of record NW_021703777.1, on the reverse strand, counting down.
TGGCTAGAGTATCAGCCAAGTCATAAGAGGCTAGGATTAAGATGGGCTATACTATCTGAGGCAACCTGCCAAGGAGAGAAGCAGAATTCAGACCAAAATTTCTTAGGCAGAGCTGAAAAACGAATCCCAGTGAGACCAATTACAGACACCAGGTCTAAATTGCCAGAGGTGGGATCAGACACAGAGGTGGGGCTCCACAGATCATGGAGCCAAGAGTTGAGGGTCAAATGGGGATGCACTGAGATTAAGGGTAGGTCAGAAACATAAGGTCCAGGGCAATTTTCAAGAATACCCTTGGAACATTCATACCTATCAACATGCCTCAGTCTGTGCATGCATATGAGATGTCAGTCTGGCTGAAAGAAAATCGGAATGCATGTATTGTTCATCCTTCTTTATAATAACTGTATACAAGCAGCTGCTTATAAGATGTAGCTGAAAGAACATGTGGTATAAGGTGTCATCTTTCTTTAAGAAACCTTCCAGCACAACATAGCAACTCATCCTTTCCCCCTCCCACTGAGATCTTACAGCATAGTGTTAGATACGGCATGGTTCCTCAAAAAGCATCCCCTGATGGACTAAAATACATATTCAGGTTAAGTAAAGCCCCTTGAAATAGGTTTAGCAGCAAAATATACATATATTTAGAATATGTAACTTAAAGGCAGTGTACTAAAACATACAATGTTTATATATTTAACCGTCAAAGATTAATTTCTAATGGTAAGTCATGGAGAGGGTCTAGAAGAATTGGCTGATTGCAACACACCTTCTAAATTCCTAGTCTGCAGCTAACGCTGTTACTGTAGTAGTTAGGAGGACTGAAAATCAAGTGCATTTGGTCCTGTCAACCTACCACACACTTGTTCTACTCTAATATATTGTCAAGGTTGATTCTTTAATGTGGAAAGCACCCTTGGAGAGAGAAGATATTGGTAAAATAAATCATGAATGTAAAAAAAAAATCACTTGAAAGGTGACCCAAGTGGTTTCTTCGTGAATGGAAAGTAAATTTTGACCAGCCACTCTTTGCAGAAAAGCAGGCTGAATGGTAGTTCTTGAGCTTCATAATAACTCTAAATTTGTAAAGGAATAGTTAATTATTACAATTTATTATATTTTGTATCTGTGGCCAGTAATTAACAATTATGCTTCCTTGGACACTGTTTTTCTTTTATGCCTTTCCATTCATTTGTAAATATTGACTCATCCCACTCTAAGCTACAGAAACTAAAAACATCAGCATGTTGACAAGGTACTTCTTAGTGATGGCTGTGAGTAGTCTGGATTTTCTCTTTTATCCTGTTTGGATTTCTCCAATTCCTTTTTTTCTTTTTATTGGGGTATAGTTGTTTGTTGTTTTAGTTTTTACTGTTCAGCGAAGTGAAGCAGAGTTCCCTGCGCTATACAGCAGGTTCTCATTAGTTAATCTATTTTATACATATTGGTGTATATATGTTATCCCAATCTCCCAATTCATCTCATCCCCCTTTTCACCCCTTAGTGTCCGTACATTTGTTCTCTACATCTGTGTCTCTATTTCTGGATTTCTCCAATTCTTTTAAGTGGACAAACATTACCATTATAACAAGAAAAAAGTAGATACTATAAAAATATTTGCCATTTGTAGCAACATGGATGGACTTGGAGGGCATTACGCTAAGTGAAACGTCAGACAGAGAAAGACAAATACTGTATGATATCACTTGTATGTGGAATCTAAAAAATACAACCAACTAGTGAATATAACAAAAAAGAAGCAGACTTACAGATATAGAGAACAAACTAGTGGCTACCAGTGGGGAGAGACGTGGGAGGGGCAATATGGGGAGGGGGAGGGGGAGGCAAACACTATTGGGTGTAAGACAGGCTCAAGGATGTTTTGTACAACATGAGGACTAGAGCCAATATTTTGTAATAACTGGAAGTGAAAAGTAACCCTTAAAAACTGTATAAAAATATTTTAAATAAAAAAATAAATTGAACTTAAAACAAAAACAATAGGAATAAAAAATATTACTTTGCAAGGGAAATGAGAAATAATTTAGAGTCTAGATTAAAGTATCAGATAATCTTTCTCAGGCTATGATAACAACCTCAAAATCTCAGTGGCTTAATAAAAAGAAGTTTTTTTTTTTTCTCATGTAAGGGAAACCGGATAACTCTCTGGTATCACTATTACTCACATGTATCAATGTAGTATTTCAGCTTGCTTTACTCTTACAGCATCTTCATATTGACAGTTGCTTCTATAATTGCCAAGATAGAGGAAAATTGGAGAATTATATTTTAAATAATTCTGCCTGTAAATGCACATATCACTTCTATTAACATTTCACTGGCCAAATCAAGGAGATGGGGAAATACAATCCTTGCATGGGCCTAGAAAGAGAGGAAAACTGGAAATGGGGAGAGACACTAATTTCTACACAGACTGCTCTTCTCATCACCAAACGTTAGGCTCATTGTCTTTGCTGCATGTCAAACGTGCCCACTCTTTCCCAAAGGTGACTAATTCAGAGACCGCCCCCCCCCCCCAAAATATCATTGACCTGAAAATTCAGGATCTTTTGGTGACGCTGTTTCTCCATTAGGTGTGATGTGCAGTAGTCTTTATATCATGCCCAGATGTGGCAGCTCTTGATGTTCTGCTTCATACAGTGGTGGAATAGGGACAGTAATTACAATAAGCATTTTCATTCTGAGAGAGGAAGAGTGGGGGACCTACAGAAGTTCCTAGGCCGTAGTAACACGGATCATCCTGAGAATACATTTCAACAGCCCCCTATCCTGAGGACTTAGGCAATTCTGCTCCCTGGGAAGTCTTCCCCAATCCATTCTTTTTTTTTAGGTCATCCCTGGCTGTGCCCTCTGAGAGGTTCTTTATTTTATTCTTCTTGGCTATATCTATAAGGCCAGCAAGAGATATTGAAGAATTTTGTCCTGGGTTTTAACTACTTCACTGCCTGGGCAAGTCACATTTGTGCTCCCAAATTCAAGTGCGTGGGGATGTGCAATCTTTTCCTGCATCTAAAAGAGAATTAGAAATGTGAATTCTACTACAGATGATACTATATTTCATTAGAGAGGATTTTTATTTATGTCTGCGGCTCACATGGGTGCAAGCAACCTGGGGTCATTTCTGAAACAGATTTTCTGGGCTATGCAGATGAGGTGGTAATAGGGCTGCTGTCTTTCTTATTTTTTAATAAATTTATTTATTATTTTTTGGCTGCGTTGGGTCTTTGTTGCTGCGCGCGGGCTTTCTCTAGTTGCATTGATCAGGGGTTACTCTTTGCTGCGGTGCACGGGCCTCTCATTGCAGTGGCCTCTCCTGTTGAGGAGCACGGGCTCTAGGCACAAGGGCTTCAGTAGTTGTGACTCGCGGGCTCTAGAGCACAGGCTCAGTAGTTGTGGCACACGGGCCTAGTTGCTCCGCGGCATGTGGGATCTTCCTGGACCAGGGCTTGAACCTGTGTCCCCCGCATTAGCAGACAGACTCCCAACCACTGTGCCACCAGGGAAACCCTGGCTGCTGTCTTTTTGGTGGTTGGTTAATTAATTCTAGTTCGCCCTTAATTCTCAGATGCAACTCTTTGGTTTTCCAAAGCAATATAGGGGATGTTTTCCAACGCCCTTATCTTCGGTGGGTCTTTGACTTCAATTTTTATCCCCCTCACCATTTGAGCTGTCAAAAGCACTTCTCAGCTATCTCTCCAGAATTGGCAAGTGCCACATGTGCAAAAGTAGACCAGATGTTACTGTATGTCTCTGGAGTTCATTTTCTACCACATCTTGTTCTGGAATATAGCCCATATTTTGCTAGTTTCCTAATGCTTTCAAGCCAATGGTTTTTATTTTTTTTCCATGTTTTCTTGTTATTCTCAGAGACTGCAAGACGCAGAAGTCACTTTGACCAACTCTTTGCCCTCCCCCCCATTTTTTCTATTTGATTGATGAGAGTCATTATTTGAGTGAACAGCTTTTAAATTTGTTTTCAGGGATGTTAGATGAAGGTTATAATGCACACTATGTTAGAATCTGGTTGTGATTTCTTAGGCATTATAATTTGAATATAGGCAGCTGTCACCGAGTAGATGGTAGTGGTCTTTAACATAGTATAAGGCTGTGATTCATCTCTTTTCTAATGTTAAACCATGAGGACCAAGCAGATGTGGACATGAGGCAGGGAGACAGTCCTGGGAAAGTCATGCCAAATGAGAACATCTAAGTAGGGGCTAAGGAAAGAATCTCAGGATAGGCCTGGGCTTAGAATTTTATTAGTCCCAGTGGAGTTAGGGCTTTGAGATCAAGGAACTGCCTAGGAGAAGAATGTCTTCCACTCCTAAGATCAAAGATAGAACCTCACCGTCTTTTTTTTTTTTTTTTTAAAGTCTTAGTTTATTAACTCTCTCATGAAAAATCTGCACAATCACCAAAGATACAATCACTGCAGAGTCTTTATTCCTTCTGCTGCCCAATCTCCAGCTCACTGCTGGACACTTCATTTCTTCATCTCCAGCACCAACATTGTCCTTTGCAGTCCCCCTGACTTTCTTCATTCTGTTCTTGCATTCCTTTCGCTGTTTTCTTGAGATATTTTTCTTCTCATACAGGCCATGTCTTGCAAGTCTGTGTTTGGGCTCATCCTTCTTCACATAATCCAAGGAATCGTAAGTCATGCCAAAGCCAGTTGTCTTGCCACCACCGAAACGGGTTCTGAATCCAAACACAAAGATGACATCTGGTGTGGTCTTGTACATTTTGGCTAGTTTTTCCTGAATTTCTGTCTTAGGTACTGTTGCCTTCCCAGGATGAAGGACATCGATGATCATTTATTTCCGCTAAAGTATTCGGTTGGTCATGAACTTCCTGGATCAGATAGTTACCGTGTTGTTCATGATGGCAGTTAATCGTCAAGCAGCCAGGAAGGAAAAGAGAACTATCTTCCACCGGCCAATCATATCAATGCTCATGGAAGGACCTCGGGAGGCCAAAGCTGAAAAGTGAATTGTCCAAATAAGCTTGGCCCTCTTAACAATTTTCTCCTTGAGAATGAGTTTTACTATAAATATTCCATAGAGGGCTTCCCTGGTGGCGCAGTGGTTGAGAGTCCGCCTGCCGATGCAGAGGAAACGGGTTTGTGCCCTGGTCCGGGAAGATCCCACATGCCGCGGAGCGGCTGGGCCCGTGAGCCATGGCCGCTGAGCCTGCGCGTCCGGAGCCTGTGCTCCGCAACGGGAGAGGCCACAGCAGTGGGAGGCCCGCGTACCGCAAAAAAATAAATAAATAATAAATAAGTAAATAAATATTCCATAGAAACTCTTCTCCCCTACTGCATCATCTTGTAGATTATGTTGCCTATTGTTTCACTTTTTTTCCCTATTCTTATTTTCTCCCTTCTCTCTTGAACTTGATGCTTCATATGCATACTTGCCAGGCCCAGTCTCACACAGGACTTGGACTTTGGCTACCCACTGTACCATACTGACCAGCCCCACTCATTACTATATCTAATCCTGGCCCCAGGAACACAAGTTTCAGATGGGTGCCTCTTCCCCCATGCTCATCCCAGAAGGAACATCAGATATAATTCAGATCTCATCCATCAGAGCCGGAGTGGGTTAGAAGACTGGGAATCTAGAAAATAATACTGAGCAGCATGGAAGTGTAGGCTGTGGAATTAATGTGGAAAAGAGGCTCAGGATATCAGCTGAGAGAAAGTGCTTGATGTCACACCAAAGGCTGCTAGGCCAGGCCTTAAGACCATTGTCCTACTTTTCTGTACAGATGACTCTACTTCTTCTTTTCTGCCATGCCAGAGGGAGAAGGTATAATTTATAAAAATTAGAAGCTGTAGAATTGAGAGTCCTAGCCACAGGGTTGCCAGATAAAATATAGATAACCAGTAAAATTTGAATTTTAGGTAAACAACAAATAATTTTTTAGTATAAGTATGTCGTATGCAATAACGGGGCTATGCTTAGAGTAAAAAAGCATCTAATTGTTTACCTGCAATTCAGATTAAACTGGGTATCTTGTATTTTTATTTGCTGCATCTGGCACCCTTTCTAAGTCTTGGGGAAAAGCTACTGGATTGGATGAACTCAATAGTGTGAACATTTGAGAGACATTTTTTAGATTAGAGAGATTATGTGTTGTTCAAAACATGGAAGAGTTTCAGTTTGGCTGGAGCTCAGTTTGAGCTGGAGGAAGCATAGTTATAAGACATGTCATGATGAGAAGGGGCAAAATTCTATTGCAATTCCATCCATACTAAAGATTTAAATGCTGTAATTACTCAAAAATTTACATTGATAAGTGACAGATTAATTAAGAGTTAAAGGGAAGCAAGCAGTATTCAAGAATGAATAGAAATGACTGAATAAGGATTGATCACTTATCAATAGAGTCCTTGTTGCTTAAGTGTGATTTAAGATTATGGATCCATGTGTGTTTAAACTGAAATGGTCCAGTTGCTATAAGAACATTATGATACCTTTATTATGTCACTTTTCAGGACTTTGTTTAGGATATGACTACATTATTTTGAATTATGGTTGTCAGGAATACCAAGATACTTCTTACATTTGGTTAATGCAGTACTCATTCAGAAAACTCAAAATTATAATTTGGGGCAGCTAAATAAATGTGTAATATGGTGAAAGATGTCATAAACATAAATGGGTATTATTGAAGTACCTCTGAGATATTATTATCTGAAATTTTAAAAAGCTAGGTAAGAGAAACATAGATTTCATAGAAAGTTTCTAAACACCCTATTTCACTCTAGAACTGCCCTGGCATCTGTTCTACTTTTTGCCAGCTGCCCCCTGAGGCCTGTGCCTGTCTCAGAGCACTTTTTCATCAAGGCTTGCATAAGGCTAGTTGTGTTCCAAGCGTTTTTCAAATTTGATAAAAGTGAACCATTTGTAGAGGCGAAATTCTTTGGTTCCACATTAAAGTATATTATTTTAATGAAAATGTTTCTTAAACATACTCAGATGTGAACTGATATATTAAAAACAGCACACAACTTAAACTTATAAACAAACTTTTAAAATAATATTTTTAAAATTAGCAGCATTAATGTAATGTCGTAGATTATATTGATTTGATGACACTGCTATATCTCTGCTTGAAAGTGGTGAAGATGCTAAGACATGAGTCCTTAAAATTGGATGTTACTCTACTCTGGGAGGTATACTAACTCATTTTCTCTTCCAGTTTTCTCTTTTCAAATCACCTCAAAATTTCTATTTGTTTAGGGCATTGTAATTGCATTTATACCTCACCTGGCACAAATCGAACATTATGTATTATGTCCAGTTCTGTTTTTTTTTTTAGGTCCTCCTCTTAGTAGCCCACAATTAAAGCAGTACTCTTTGGTAGCAACATGAAAACAAACTGAACATCAAAATCACATGAGCAACACCTAGCATAAGGTGGTCATACAAACAATCCACTATATTCATATGCAAACATTTAATATATATTCATTAAAATAAAGACTCTATATAGATCTGTTTAGCAAAGGTGTTGCAATTAAAAAATTACTCAGTTAGCTCAAAGATAATTAAAATCATTCAGTTCCTTAAATAGTCTCTCAATTAAATGCATAAACTGAGAGCAATCTTTATGTACAACACAGATGAAAATGTCACCTGTATTTTTGCATCTTTGGGGCTCCTACAGTAGATGGCAGTTGCTCCCTGAAACAGTCCATTTTCCACTCTTGATTCCAAACCCTCAGAAACTTGCCTCAGCATTCAGCCCACCTAATTTTTCTGTCTTCATCTCCAAGCTCATTATGATGTAGATTAACTTCATTTCTTGTTTTATGTTGCCTTTTCAGGGCTTCACTCATTACCAAGATCCTGTACTTAAAGGAGGACTGTTCAAGTGCTAAAGAAGGGAAGTCAGAGGGGCAAAAGAGGAAATATTCAGGTATTAGTACTTTTTACTTCTGTTGAACACATCTCTTGAGTTTTAAACCTACATCTCTATTTGGCCAGGTATTCAAACTCATTGTATCCAGTGAACTCATCATATACCCATAGATCTGTGCAGATTCTAAATTCCTTGAGAGTCTCAAACAAGATAGGTGAGAGGTAGCCCCAACTTGAGCTGTGTCTCTTGATCTCAAATTGTCTGCACTCTGCTCCTATTCCTGGCCCCAATCTCATTTCTGCCTCCAAGAAAGAGTTGGGGTTCACCGGACTGATGGAAAACAAACAAGGGCTGTTGAAGTTGGACTTTCAACAGACCAAAATTAATAAGAGCAGAAGAATGAAAAGCTGATAGGAAGTGAAGATAATAATAGTTTATTTGTGTACCATGAAATGGTTGTATTTTCCCAAGTCTGTGCTTTTAACAGTATTCCATCCATCTCATGGTCCAACCTCTGGCATTCCTGGGGATCACTCTGTAAGCAATAATCACAGCTTTGCCTTCCAAATCAACTTGAGCTCCTTACCTTGTTTCTGAATGTAGTTTGCTTTATTTTTCTCTTTTGTGTTGAGCCCTTGGGAACTCTCTTTTTTTCCCCCTAAATGTGCTCGGCTCAAGAAGGCAATACTACTTTTCCCAGTTCTCAAATCCCTGGACCCCACTGGCTGCTCTGGGAAAGCCCCAGTCTCCCATACACCTGTCTTAGCCCTTGAGATATTAGCCCTGTTCAGAGATTCCATGGTCCCTGATTCTGGCTTGCCTGGATTAGGTAAGTAAATCCATCATCTACCTCTTCCAAATCTTCAAAGTCATTATTCCATATCTATTTTTAATCTTAGTTAATGATGTTAACACACACTTAGTCCAACAAGTTAAAGACTTTGAGCTTTTCCTTTTCTTTCCCTAGCAGTCCACGTTTAAAGCCATTTTTTTCTGTTTGCTGTTAGAACAAATCTCCTAAAAGAAGTTGCCTGTGCCCATTATCTCTATTTATTATTATTTTTATTGAAGTATAATTGATTTACAATATGTTATTAGTTTCAGGTGTACAATATAGTGATTAAAAATTATTATAGATTATACTCCATTTCAAGTTTTTATAAAATACTGGGTATATTCCCTGTGCTGTACAATATATCCTTGTAGTTTATTTATTTTATACATTGTAGTTTGTGCCTCTTAAACCCCTATCCCTATCTTGCCCCTGTCACCTTCCCTCTCCTCACTGGTAACCACTAGTTTTTTCTCTATATACGTGAGTCTGTTTCTCTTTTGTTCTATTGATTTGTTTGTTTTATTTTTTAGAGTCTACATATAAGTGATAACATACTGTATTAATCTTTCTCTGTCTGGCTCCTTTCACTAAGCATAATACCCTCTAGATCTATGCATGTTGTTGCAAATGGCAGAATTTCATTCTTTTTTATGGCTGAGTAACAGTCCATGGTATATATACATACATACCACATCTTCTCTATCCATTCATCTGTTGATGGACATTTAGTTTGCTTCCATATCTTCACTATTGTAAATAATGCTGCTATGAACATTGAAGTGCATGTATCTTTTCAAATTAGCGTTTTCATTTTCTTTGGATATATACCCAGGAGTAGAATTACTGGATCATAGGTAGTTCTATTTTTAGTTTTTTGAAGAACCTCCATACTGTTTTCCATAGTGGTTCTACCAATTTACATTCCCACCAACAGTGTACTAGTATTCCCTTTTACTCACATCCTCACCAACATTTGTTATTGTTGTCTTTTTGATGATAGCCATTATGAGAGGTGTGAGGTGATATCTCATTGTTTTTCGTTTTCTAATGCCTTTAGATGATAGGTTAGTTTGTTTATTTGAAGCTTTTCTTATTTCTTGAGGTAGGTCTGCATAGCTATAAACTTCCCTCTTAGGACTACTTTTGCTGCATCCAGTAGATTTTGGAAAGCTGTGTTTTTATTTTCGTTTGTCTCAAAGTATTTTTTGATTTCTTCTTTGATTTCTTCATTGGCCCATTGGTTTTTGGTTTTTTTTAAACATCTTTATTGGAATATAATTGCTTTACAATGGTGTGTTAGTTTCTGCTTTATTACAAAGTGAATCAGCTATACATATACATATATCCCCATATCTCCTCCCTCTTGCATCTCCCTCCATGTTTTTTAGTCTCCACATGTTTGTTTTTCCCATTTTTCTTCCTGTAATTGATTTCTAGTTTCATACCGTTGTGATCAGAAAAAATGCTTGATATAATTTCTATCCTCTTAAATTTGTTGAGATGTTTTGTGGCCTAGCAAATGATCTATCCTAGAAAATGTTCCATGCACACTTGATAAGAATGTGTATTCAGCTGTTTTTGATTGGAATGTCCTTTAGATATCTATTAAGCTCCACTGATCTAATGTGTCATTTAAGACTACTGTTTCCTATTAACTTTCTGTCTGGATGATCTGTCCATTGATGTAAGTGGGGTGTTAAAGTTCCCTACTATTATTGTATTATTGTCAATTTCTCCCTTTATGTCTGTTAATATTTGCTTTATATATTTATGGGCTTATAAGGAGCATATATATTGAGTGTTACATCCTCTTCTGGTATTGATCACTTTATCATTATATAATGCCATTCTTTGTCTTCTATTATAGCTCTGAAGTCTCTTGTAAGCAGCATATAGATGGGTCTTGTTTTTTATTATCCAGTCAGCCACCCTATGTCTTTTGATTGAAACATTCAGTCCGTTGACATTTAATGTGATTATTGAAAGGTATATACTTATTGCCATTTTATTACTTGTTTTCTGGTTTTAAAGTCTGACATCCCAGGAAACTGACTCTAAGAATCACACTTGGTTGACTTAATCACAACTTTTTAGAAAAATGTGTGTGACTGATTTATTATTTTTGTGAAATAAGGCTGTATGGCTAAAGTTAAACCCTCTCCTATTCATATTTTCCCATTGTGGTTCCCCTATGTGTTCTGCCACCACATGAACTTAACCCATTTAGAACAGAAAATTGTATTCTCACATGACAAAAATATTATGCTTTCAGTTGTCTCTGAGAGGATTATAATAGTGACTGAAGCAGATGTTGTTTAAATCATTTTTGTACATAATGTTTTCCCCTGATAGGCTCCTGAAAATAAGGTATAGACAGTTCATGGTAATAGCTTGAGATGACAGTTTACCTTTAAACCCAATGGGTTATGTTTTACATAACCAGATGAAATATTTAAAGCACAGCTGCAAATTCATCCTCCTGGGACACAAAATTGGTGACATTACAGAGGGTTAATCTGAACAGAATATGACACCAATTGTTATCTAATTCCAAAGATAGTTACAAGAAAGAATTAGATTCTAGAAGGAGAGTGTTAGGTTAAGGTAGGGTTGACAATTTGACAAAAGATATATATCTACATTTTAACTACAAAACACTGCAGAGAGAAATTTAAAAACCTAGATAACTGGAAAGATATATCTAGTGATGGATCAGAACACTCAATATTGTTAGGATACTTTTCCCCATTTTATCTATAGATCCAATGTATTACTAATGAAAATCCCAGCAGTCTTTTGATTTGTAACAAACTGATTCTAATATTTATATGAGAACGTAAAGGATTTAGAATAGCTAAAACAACTTTAACAAAGAAGAAAAAATTTGGAATTCTTACAGTACACAATTTCAAGGCTTATCATAAAGCTACAATAATCAAGATAGTAAAATATTAGCATAAAGCGAGGGTAAAATAGACCAATGGAATAAACTAGATTCCAGAAATAGATCCACACATATATCATTAATTGATTTTTACCAAACTGCTAGGAAGAGAAAAGATAATCTTTTCTACAAGTGGTGTTTTAACAATTGGATAGTCATTTGGAAAAATTAAGCTTGTTCTTTTCCTCATGTGATAACTTGAAATGGATCATAGACTTTAGTGTAAGAGCTAAAACTATAAAACTATTAGGAGAAAATGTTCATGGCTTTTGGTTTGGCAAAGATTTCTTAAGTACAACAAACAAAGCAAGAAGTATAAAAAGTAAGAATTAACAAATTGAACTTCATCAAAATTAAGAAACTTTGCCCTTCAAAAGACACTCTAAAGAAAAAGAAAAGGGAGACACAGATTGAGAGAAAATATTTATAAAATATGTATCTGATGAAGGATTTGCATCTTTAATATTAAAAACTTTTACAAGTGAATAATAAGTTTTAAAAAACTCAATAAAATGGGCAAAAGATTTGAACCCACACTTCACCACAGAGGATATCCAGATGTCAAATAAGTACATAAAAAGTTCCTCATCATCATTATTCATTAGGGAATGCAAATTAAAAAATACAGTGAAATAGCTATCACTATGCACCCATTAAAATGGATAAAAATGAAAAGATGACCACACTAAACTTTGTGAGGGTGTGAAGCAAGGGGAACTTACAAACATTGCTTGTTGTAAAATAGAATGGAAAAAGGACTTCAGAAGAATTTGGCAGTTTTGTAAGCATACCCTTCTCATGTGATCCAGCCATTCTGATCATAGGTATGTACTCAAGAGAAATGAAAGCATATGTACACAACAAGACATGTACGTGAATGTTTATAGCAGTTGTGTTTATAATAACCAAACAGTACAACAGAAACAACCCAAGTGACCATCAACAAGTTAATGCCTAAACCAATTGTGATATATAATGGAATACTACTCAGCAATAAAAAGAAATCAAATATTGATACATACAACAACATGGATGAATCTAAAATAATTAGGCTGAGTGAAAGACTCTGGACCAAAAAGAGTGTACACTATATGATTCCATTTATATAAAATTTCAGAAAGTTCAAGCAAATATAAAGTGATAGAAACCACTGATAGATTGGTGGCTGCCTGGCAAAGGCAGGAGAAAAAATGGGAAGAAAGGACTATAGGAGTGCTCTAAGAAACCTTTGCAGAATGGCCATGTTTACTATGTTGCTTTGGTATACACTTGTCAAAACTTACCATATTGTCGGAGGTTTTCAAGATGATGGCTCAGGAAGATCCTGAAATCAGTCCTCCCACTGACACAAGAAATCTACAACTATATGTGGAATAATTCCCTCAGAAAAGAGACCTGAAAACTGGATGAGCATAGCTTCCACAACAAAGGTTAAAAGGACAGCACTGAGACACATAGGAGAGGCAGAGAGACAGTCTTGCCAAAGAAAAAAACCACACCCTAGCTGTGGCAGTCCACATCGGGAAGGATCACAGGGTACAAATCTTTTCCCTGAGGAGCAAGGGGTTCAAGCTCTAAATCAGGCACCCCAACCCCTAGATCCTGCACAGGAGAGATGAGCCCCCAGAACACTTGGCTTTGAAAACCAATGGGAAATATGTCCAGGAAAACTATAGAACTGCAGGGAATGGAAAACCCTCTCTTAAAGGGCCCGTGGTCAAACTCACTGGACCCCCAAACCAGTGCAAAAACACCAGATTGAAAAGCTCTTGGACCACAGGTGAAGTGGACCCACCTATCAATTTTGAAGCATCTGCTAGAGAGGCAAAACCCAGTTAGAATGCTCCCCAGGGACTGAGACACTGGCAGGAGCCATTTTTGCAATCTCAGGCTACTTGCTAATGCAGTTGCTGACAGGCACATTTTGAAATTCTCCCTCTAACCTGTTAATGCAAGTGATGCACCCTGCTGAGAGCCTTGCCCACCCCTGCACTCTGGCTGAGCCTCACACACCAATGTGGCAGCAGTCGAGGGCAGACGTGGAAGCTTGTCTGAGGGCAAGCCCCGCCCACTAGCATGCTGCAGCTGCAACCATGGTCCCATCACAACAGGAGGAAATATTATTCAGCCATAAAAAAGGAAGAAATCTTGATATTTCAGACATGGATAGACCTCAAATAGAGAAAGGCAAATACTATATGATTTCACTCATATGTGGAATCTACAAAAGCAAAACAAATGAACAAACAAAATAAAACAAATCTAACTCATACATACAGAACTTAGATTAGTGCTTACCACAGGGGAAGGGTGTTGAGTGCAGGTGAAATGGATGAAGGGGGTCAACTATGTGGTGATTGATGATAAGGAGACATGTGATGGTGATTCCTTTGTATTTATACAGATGTGGAATCATAATGCTGAACACCTGAAACTTATATAGTAGAAACAACTTATCAAATTGCATACTTTGCATACATGTGGTTTATTTTATGTCCATTGTACCTTGATAAAGCTGTAAAATAAACCCGATTAAAAGAAGATTTTCTTCTTGGAAATAAGATCAAGTGACTGTCTAAAAGGACTAATACAATTTTATTGGAAGGGTTAAGCAAATTTGATATTTAATATAATAACAATACTTTGTATTTCATTTTTCATAATAAAAGGTTTTCTCCAAGCCATATAGAAACCCCACGCTCCCTCCCATTTTCCCCAGTGTTCTGTGCAAATAACACAATTGAGTGTGTGTATGTGTGTGTATCATATGAACAAGTTTAGGAAGAACACAGGAAAATGAGTTACCATCAAGTGTTAGCAACTGAAAGATCTGTCTTCCTCCTGTTTTTTTAAACTGCTTTATTATATTAAAGATTTACAGTGAACATGGATTTCTAATAGTTCTGTTTCACTCCAAACCTCTCCACTTCAAACCCTCGAACCACAAGTCTATCCTGAGGGAAGGAGATAGGGTGAACTTCTAAGGAATAGAAGTAAACTTTGAATTTAATAGATTATGAGTTAAAAACAATGTGTTTGTCTTTTAATAACTAACATGAAACTTTCTAGAATAAATGAGATTTTGACTCAAACTAAGATGCCAGTTAGGAAGCTGGGCACCCAGTAGGAAATGAGGTACCTTTGAACATGGAAGGTTCAAAGGTTCAAAGGTTCAATCATTAGATCAAAAGAATGCTTTTCATGTTTATGCCCCAGCAATTTGAGACTCCATAGTAAACCAGTCATACAGATTTAAAGTGTTTTGCAAATTTCATTCCAAATTATTTTGGATAATGTACACATCCTTTCAAATAGTTAAATAATATGAATCGAAACGAACAGGCCTGGATACAGATGAGTATCCAGGATTAACTTCATGCTTCTCCCCTTTCCCTCATCCCCAAACAAAGTTATGTAGGAAATAACAAATTCCAGCTTGCTCCTAACTTCTATGCAATAACACATAACAAATTTTGCCTCCCATTTTGAGGGCATGATTTCAGGACCCAATAATTTTGTACATAGCCAAGATGAATGTCACACAATGAGGATACAGAAAACATATTTTCACATATTTGGAAGGGAGATCAGAAAATGTATTATTCATGAACCATTCTTGAAAATGTATTTAAAAAACTGCTCTAACAGACCGAACCATACATTAATATTAAAAGCTGCAGAGTGGTGAAGTCATAAAGAGACAGCCGATGAGTGAAAACGCAGTCGAATACAGGGTTAAATTCTAAATAATTATAATATATTTAAACAAAATACATGTAAAAACTTAAACGTTTATTATCTGTGGGTTGGATTTTAAACCCTATATCAGTGTTTCTCAAATTATGTTCTGCAAGATACTAGTCTCATGAGATGTTTCATGAAGAAGGCTTCAGTGATTACATAATTTTTAAAGGAGATATCTCTCTAGCCCGTCTTGGATATTCATACTGTATATTAAAGGCTTCAGAAAGCTTGCCTCAAAGCAATAGGTTCAAATTTGTGTAAAGAGTGCGTCTCACATTTATTTGACCTTAGAAAACTTTCTCAAAAAACACTTAACATGTTAGGAAACCCTGTCCGAAATAAAACGTTTTGTCAAAGAACAGAAAGATTACATTAGGGAAGAATAACTGTGCTTAATTACTCTTTTTATTTTGGGACAATCAAAAGTTGTCATTTAGTTCTCAACTTCAATATTAAGTAGGTATATGTGTGCAATAGGCAAATATTTATATGCCCCAATCAATAATCTGGGGGGAATGATGCTTTCATTCATTCATTCATTAAAAAAATTTTTTTTATTTTTTAAATTTATTTTTGGCTGTGTTGGGTCTTCGTTGCTGTGTGCGAGCTTTCTCTACTTGTGGTTAGCGGGGCCTATTCTTCGTTGCGGTGCGCGGGCTCCTGATCGCGGTGGCTTCTCTTGTTGTGGAGCACAGACTCTAGGCGCGCGGGCTCAGTAGTTGTGGCTCGTGGGCTCTAGAGCGCAGGCTCAGTAGTTGTGGTGCACGGGCTTATTTGCTCCGTGGCATGTGGGATCTTCCCGAACCAGGGCTCGAACCCAGGTCCCCTGAATTGGCAGGAGGATTCTTAACCACTGCGCCACCAGGGAAGCCCCATTCATTCATTTTTATTTAATGCTCTGACTTCCACAAGTCCTGTTAGTGGGAATTTCATTAATTCTTCCTTCAGGTCTCCCCAGTCGCAGTTTGTCCAAGAACGTGTCATTTGCTCATGCTATTAAAGTGAGTTGGAGTAGGAGATTCGGCTTACTTCCATACACAAAACACAAATTGAGAGTTGTCATCTAGAAATCCCACTGCTGCCATTACTTCCACGTCCTGTACAGACGATGTTTGACAGATGATACTTGTCTACTGGCTCTGGTGTGTCCTTGCTTGTTCACATCCCTTCACAGAGTCAGTGAGGTTTCTAGATTTCACACTCTGCTGTTGTTCCCTAAATAGAAATCACTGGTACGGAAGCTGTAGAGCTTTCAGCTTGAAGTACACTGAACCCTAGGCCACGAGCTTAGTCTCACTCTGGTCAAGGTAATTTTACTGCAGGTCGCTCTGGCCACCTGAGTGCAAGTTTATTGGTTTCTCTTATTTTAAACTTTAGGTAGCAGGAATTGGGGGACTTTTAATCTCCCAGAAGGCCATGAGTTTCTTAGACAAATTGGCCACTCACTCCATAGACTTGTTTACCACAGAATGTTTAATACCTAACTTGGTCAATCAAAAAGACTTGTGTGTCTTTACTGCAGGTCACAGAGCCTGCTTGCCTCATATTTATGCAACTAAAGTAGACTTCTCGTGTTATTCTTCACAAAGTTTCAAATGGATTTTTTTGTTCTAAACTCTTATCAAAAAGCAGCTCATATCTTTGCTTGCAAAAATAATGTCTACAGGGAAATGCTTATAGTTTCCTATGCTAGTAGAATTGTGTATATGAAATAAAATATGTACATGCAATAAAAATAAACAGTGCATATGTGTGCTCATGTGTGTGTGACAGAAATATCAGGAGTTTAGTCATTATCTCTCTTAAGAAGAAATCTAGGGGTAGGCAAGCCAAGGGTTGTTGCACTTGCTCAAAAACGCAGTCAAGGTTCCAGGCACTTTTCATTTGTCTGCCATCCTTAGCAGATGAAATGTCTGTCATCATTGCAACATATGCTCATGTAAAGCTGTTCCACGGTGAGAAGACAAAGGGGGAAGTCCCAATGGTGAGAAAGATTCCCCCTCTGTATAAAGACGGGGAATCTTTCCTAGAAGTTCCTAGGAATGCTTTCCTGCTGGAGAGCATGCATACTTTAGGCTGCACTGAGCAGAAACGTTTTACACGGTTATCACGTGTGTCATATCACCACTCCACCACTATGTCACGTCACCACCCCAGAACTGTGTCCCATGACCATCCCAGGAATGTTTCTATGGCCATTCCAGAACTGTGTCACATTGCCACCCAGGACTGTATCCCATGGTCCCCAGAGACCTGTGTCACATTGCTACCCAAGCACTGTATCTCATGGCCCTCCCAGAACTGTGTCACTTTACCACCCAAGAACTTTGTCACTTGGCCGCTCCAGATGTGTCACCTCATCACATTGGCACTGCAGGACTCTGTCACATGGCACCCAAGGGCTGTGTCACATTGCCACCCTAAATCTATGTCACGTCACTCTATCTAGCAGCAAGGAAGCTGGAAAGGCTGGTGACTGACATTTTAGGTTCTTGTAGGAGGCAAACTACCCCAGCAAAGAACAGAGGAGAAAATGGGCACCTACTGGGTAGGCAACCAACCCAATTTTGGGTACCACTGAATTGCGTGCGTGTGTGCCTGTGTGTGTGTGTGTGTGTGTGTGATGTTAAAAGCAAGAGGTAGGGAGAGAATGAGTTATCTTGAGATTCAGGAAACATATGTCACAGGTTGGGTTGAATTATGGAACATGCAAAGGCTAATCATTATTATGAGGAGAGAAGAATGAATTTGCTGAAACAGATGAGAGGCCAATAATGGGATAAGGCAGCAAGCAGGTGCCTGTGTGCTCTTTTTCCTACGTTCCAGTCCCTGTGCTTGGATGGACTTCTGGTACGTTCAGGAAAGTTCCCACCCCAATGTAGGACTCCAGGAGTTGATTCCAGGATCTAGGCTTCTTTTGATCAGGGTAACATCAAGATTCCCTCAATTCACCCAGCAGGGAGCATATCAAGTGGCAGTGATGTGGGCTCACCTAGCTCACACGGTTCCCTTTGCTAATGCACAGCGACACAAATGCTTCTTCTCCATTTTTTTTTTTTTTTTTCTCTTGGCTGAGAGCTAGAATCTTAGCAGAAAAGTCAAGAACGTTATCCAGATCACACACCATCCTCCCAGTGGGGAGGGAGCTGAGAAACCCAGTTTGTTATCAGAACAACATTTACCTAGAAACTCAAAGGTAGCGCTCAGGACATAGCATCCTGCTGGACTGGGGCTGGCCTGCTGGCGATCACCTTCCTGAAAAAAAAAAATCAGAGATCTTAATCCCAGTCACTAATTATATTCATTTCTTGTGATGCTTCCTAAATGTGACCGGACTGATATTTTGACAAATTAATTTAAAAAAATTTTAAATTCTTCAACTCATTTTTATTTATACAAAAACTTCCAGGTTATTTGCTACTGGAATTATCTAGTAATTGTGAAAAAAACTCAGCTATATAAAAATGTAGACACGTTCAAAAGACTACTAAGCGGAAATATATTTTTTTCTCTTAACTAATTCAGGGTACCTTTGAAAGGCCACAGAGCTCTCCCAAGGTGGATGGCCGGGGGCAGTTTCAAGGGGGAGTGGAGGGTAAGGTGTTGCCTGCAGCCTCCCAAGATCCAGGGCTTCTGCAAGCCAGCTGAGCAGAGAGCGTTTGAGAAAATTACAGAGCAATGTTCCTGCGAGGAGCCTTCCTCCCTCCCACGGTCTAATCCCAGGCTACGGCGCCCACCGCGTTCTCCTTCGTTTCTCTTCAATGACAGCCTGACTCTCAAAAGTGTCACTAATAAGCCGGTTCCCAGTTAGCTGTGGAGGTTTTTCATGGATCTTGGCAAGGTTCCTGTAGCTTCTGGAGGCTGTTGCTGCCTGCAAACGGAGAATCATTTCTGCTTTGCACGATTCAAAGACGAGAGCTGCTGGGAAGGCAACACTCTGGTTTCATTATGCCTTGCTAGCAGGAGAACAGAGTACGTTGTTTTTAATGTTCAAATATGTCATTTGAGGAAAAAATATGTAAGTCCTCCTGCCTAAACCAGCTCTCTGTTACTTATTTGCGCAAGTGCATGCATACATCCAACAGCCCACGATGTTCTCACAGATGGGTCCTCAGAAAATCGTGCACAGCAATTTAGAGACTGCAGGGTGTGATAAAAGAAGGCCAAGTTGAGGGTACGGACTGAGACTCTAAGTAAGGCAGCAACGGGATCTGCCATTTAGCTGTTGATGAAACAGGGACAGTAGGTCAACCTTGCGGTGCCTTTGTGTTTGACTTGAGCTCCAACTGGGAAAGTCAGCCCCATTTGGGTATTTTAACAGGCGCCATTGCAGGCAGTCCCAGTCTCCCTCCTTGAGCCAAGAGAAAGTTAATCACTGCTTTGCATCTGTGTTTAGTGTGTGCTTAGGACAAATAGGAAGAACGCCTGGTCATTATCCTTGGAAGGTATCAGAGCATGGCTGGTTTGGCATATATGGCCACTACATATAGAATCGAATCTCATTTATCCTCAAAGCACAGCTCAAGTACCCCAGTCCTCTCTGCCAGTGGTCATCATAGATCGTTTCTATGTACCCATATTTCAGGCTCTTAGAAGTTGTATGCAGCAAATATTACTATTTCCATTCACAGATGATTTAAGTTTACATGTCGAATCACGGGTAGAGCATTAACTTACCCACAAATCTAGTTAACTCTAAATTCCATGATCTTGTTACTATATCATCTGTCATCAGCTAGGGATTGAGCCTATAGAGACCTTGGATAGGGTAGGTAGTAAGGAAAAAAAGAAAAGAAATCTCAGCCACTAGTTAAGACCCTCGGCACTTTGCACACCAACTTTTGGGGATGGTACACCAACACTGTACGGGTGGAGTGCATTTTATGATATTCCTAGTCTACTTTGACATGAAAAATAAAATTTAGAAGTAGAAACACATAATCCCTTAGCAGGGGGCTGCTTACTTGTTCCTTGTCACTTACTGAACACTTGGCATGTGCCAAGCCTTGCGCTAAGGGCCTTTAATGGAGTGTATGTAACACGTGCTTAGTAAACATGTGTTCGGTGCTGCTGTCTTTGCCCCTGGTCACTCACACATAAGTGGATGAGATGGACTGCAACCCCCGTGTGTGTGGCTTTTCTCAAATCACACTTCACACATTTCCATTATTTAATTATTTGGTTGAAGTCTACAACGTTCAGAGTGAAAGTTCCATGAGGGTAGGGGCCTTTTGTCTGAGTCTCTTCTGAAGCCTCAGGGACTTGCAGTCTTCCTGAAGCATCGTGAACCGTGGATGAATATCTATGATTGACTGACCTTCCTGTTACACAGTACTAACACATACACATGGCAAGGTGTGTGTGTGTGTGTGTGTGTGTGTGTGTGTGTTGATAGATTCCACAAGGGCTATTGTCCCATTTAACCACGAGTAACTTCGGGGAAAGAGATATATGATTGGAGGTAGGAGGGGGAATCTTCTTCCTTGTCTACTAATTTCATCTTGGGAATAGAGAACAGAATTCAGTCTACCTTTTAAAATATGAATAGTTTTGCCTTGTTCTAGTGCTTCTTGCCCATAATGGAGAATAAAATGAATTATGGAGTAAGAACAAAATTTAAAATGGTGGTTTTCCCTTTTCTTGCAAGTTTACATACTTACTCCTCAATTTTCTCTTCAAGCTGTGCCACCTCAAGCTTACTTTCCTCTTCCTACAAGGCAGCATGTTATAGAAATACAGACTAAATTAACAGATAAGGGGAAAAAAAGGAAAGTAGTCTTTTAGCCCTGCTTATCTTCACCTTTATTCCCTGCAGTGCTCGGGGTCAGGGGAAGCAGAGCTGTTGGAGATAAGCCAGGATCAGAGAGGCCAGCCGATGTCAGAATTCTGTCTCATGTGGGAAGGTCAACACAGCAAAAAACCCATTATGTTCGAATTCAAACAGCTGAATATGTGTCAATAATAGAATTAAACAAATGTGGCCTTTATGGTACCATTACTCATTTGGGAGTAAAATTTCTTTGGTTCATTTTTTTTTTAATATTTAACCTTCTCATCTGAGTATTAACTAAATATTGATAATCGAACCAGTTAATTATCTCTTCACAATTAGCCAGGCGTATATTACATTTCCATCTCCTATTGATTATTTTTTATCTCTCTGTTTTTCATTTTGTTGTCATAATGAACATTATGTCAGGCATGTAATTATATTAGACTGAGTTATTGAGGGAAATTGCCAGGTCTCCTTCAGACGAGCAATTCCAGCATTGATAAGATGATCATATTTTCATTTACAATGCAGGTGGTACACTGGGCGATCATAATATTCCCATACAGTTTTATAGGGAAGTCAAGATTTTATTAATATGTTAGGAAAAATCCTGGTTTTGTGCAATTCCTTTTCTCTAAGGAAAGGCATATTTTCTACACTTTATGAATCTTTGCCATCTCTGTGAAGATCATGTAAGCAAAGATTTCTGTGTTTGCAAATGGGGCAGTCGAAGCACTGAGTGATGAAGGGC
This sequence comes from Monodon monoceros, assembly GCF_005190385.1. NCBI lineage: Eukaryota > Metazoa > Chordata > Mammalia > Artiodactyla > Monodontidae > Monodon > Monodon monoceros. Next base: position 18,313,764 of record NW_021703777.1, on the reverse strand, counting down.
GTGGTTTTACTGAAAACATAATATATTTCTCAATGCAACTTGGGATTTATATTGTCATCTTGCTCACTTTTGTCCAGTCCCTTTGCCTTAGGAACAGCAACAGGTGTGCAGGATGTTCACATTTAATCGGCTACATCATTTGCCAGAAGAAGTGAATTTTCAATTCCCAGCAACATGCAGCAGAGACTGGGAGGCTGGTACACACTTGTATTTTGAGCATCCGTCCCTCACTCCTCTCCCTCCACCTGGGATTTCTTTGTCCTCCTGGGACTTCTTTCAAAGCTGGAAGCTGGAGGGAAGGGTTTCTTGGCCTTCTCTCTCTCCTACCTCCTTTCCATCTGTAAACAGAAAAAAATAAGGCAAGCAGAGGAAATTTCATTTGTTAAATTTAACTCCTCCTTTGCTGGAGGGTTACCTATTGAAGTTTGTTTTTTTATTCCTTCCTAATCGATGGTAAGTTGTTACCAAAATGAAAAAAACATTCGATTTTAACATAATAAGGTTGATACCTTACATTACTAGGTACTTTGAAAATGTAATTTATGCTTAGTTATTGCCTTGAAGTGGGCTCTGTTCTGTTTGTACATTCAGTGAGACTGAATTCATGTTGGTTCCTGGGGAACCTCATCAGGCACCCAGAATGTCACTTTTTTTTTTTTTTTTTTTTGTGGCACACAGGCCTCTCACTGTTGTGGCCTCTCCCGCTGCGGAGCACAGGCTCCGGACGCGCAGGCTCAGCGGCCATGGCTCACGGGCCCAGCCGCTCCGCGGCATGTGGGATCTTCCCGGACCAGGGCACGAACTTGTGTCCCCTGCATCGGCAGGCGGACTCTCAACCACTGCACCACCAGGGAAGCCCCGTTTCCCTCCTTTTTACTTTCATATATTACATATCATCTTCACTTTATTGATATCATTATCCTCCATTTGCTTAACGTCTCTACCAGTAAGGATGTAAAGATCAGTTTACACTGTGGACCTAGTTAGGATTTTTTAGTTTACTTAACAAAACCAAACTCTTTCAAGACTGTCTGCTCTCACAGGATTGAAGGGTGGAGACCCAATTTTAGAAATAGGAAGATCTCCAGCACCCCTGAAAGCTGGGTGCCAGGAGCCATAACTCTGTTATTTTGCAGGAGCAGCTAGTTCTTGAAAGATCTGGGTTGGTGCCAATATTTCTTGGATTCAAAATCTTATTTTGGTTCATCCCATTGTTTTTGTTCTAGCACATCCTCAAGTAACTTCTTAGGAAAGAGAGTATATAAGGTGAAATATCTGAGTCCTTGTGTGTCTGAAAATGTCCTTACGCTTCCCTTCCGCTGAGGAGAAATAAGTGCTGTCAGCTGGCGGCAGGCCTGCTGCTAAGTGACACTTCTTATTAAAATGGACAATTTCGCAGAGCACCACCATCAGAGAAGGTGACTCTGTGACCGTGATGGGGCAAATAAAAAAACAGGATCACTCTGGAATTGTGTTTGCGCACAGACGATAGCAAGAACACAGCGCAAACCATAAAAACTTCCACCATCCTCTCTCCTAGCTAACATGAGTGATTGTTGTTTCCGTACCTCTTAAGCTTTAGACCTACCTGTTCCATTTCTCTTGGTTCCTAGATAACAGTTATTAAGGTACCTTAATCATAAGATCATTCTCACCACCTGACAGCACCCAAATCAAGGCAAACCCTACTTCCTAGCACTCTTTCCAAAATCACTCAACACAGGCCTAAATCTTATAATAAGAACTGTCCTAACACCTGCTTACAGAGATGCCCGTACCTCCCCATGGGGTGAAGACTTCCTTCCTGAGCTACAATCAATAAACTCAATCTTGTTCAACACTCTAGGTGTGTTCCTGGTGGGTTTTGGCTGTTGGATATTGACATACCTTATTTATAATTTGGCTGGATATAGAATTTTCCGTTAAAAATCTCATTCATTGTCACAGAACTTTGGAAGTACTGGTTGCAGTCTGCTAGCCTCAGTCTTTCCGATGAGAAGTCTGGTGCCAGTCTAGTTTTTGTTTCTTTGTAAATGACGTGTATTCAGGTTGTCTGAAAGCTTTAGGGGAAAGAATAACATTAGGTAATGTGTATTGAGTACTCATCATGTTTCAGGCATTAAACAATGCATTCTTCATGGCTTAGTTTATTTAATCTTCACAAAAGCCAAATGAGAGAGCTGCTACCCGAGTTTACTATAAATGAAGTAACTGGCTCAAGGTCACAAGGCTGGTTAGTGGCAGAGCTGGACTCCAGCCCAAATCTGTCCTACTCTTAATCCCTAAGGCTGCACAATTATGCTAATGATACTTGAGGATTGTCTCATGAGCATTCTGGCATAAAGGTTTACTTAGTGAAAGAGTTGAAACTACTGATTAAAATCAGGATTTGAGATTACATATGGCTTTCGTTGGCAAGCAATTCCCAGTTTACAAATGGGCTTCGTTTTAAAATTTCCTCATCTTTAGCTGAATGTAATTCAACCTTGGGGAAAAGAAAGCAGCAAAGAGAATAAAGTATGATGAACTTCGCTCCATACACACACAAAACGTTGGAATCCTTTTGAAACATTGGCATCCCTGACTAGCATGCTGGACCACAAGAGAAATTTGCATTATTAAAACCTAGAAATTTCATGTAGAATGAGCTAAGAATGCTATTTATTTATTTATTTAATGGCATTTGAAATGCAAATATTTGGTTATAACAAATGAGAATGCAAACTGATCCCAAAAAATCAAAATTGATAGTTTACAATGAAAATACAAGAGGTCCATGTAAGGGAGGGTTGGGTAGGAAAATGGCTACTAGACTGCATCTTTTTTTTTTTCTTTTTTTAAAAAATTAATTAATTAATTAATTTATGGCTGTGTTGGGTCTTCGTTTCTGTGCGAGGGCTTTCTCTAGTTGTGGCAAGCGGGGGCCACTCTTCATCGCGGTGCGTGGGCCTCTCACTATCGCAGCCCTTCTTGTTGTGGAGCACAGGCTCCAGATGCACAGGCTCAGTAGTTGTGGCTCACGGGCCTAGTTGCTCCATGGCATGTGGGATCCTCCCAGACCAGGGCTCAAACCCGTGTCCCCTGCATTAGCAGGCAGATTCTCTACCACTGCACCACCAGGGAAGCCCTAGACTGCATCTTTGATGATGAAATCTCTGCATCTGAAACTCTCATCAGGGTGTCCAAGCCAGCAGTCAGACCATGCAAAGGCTGAAAAATGACTCAACAACTCTCATCAAAGTCATAGCAACCTTAGTGTATCTCTTTCCTCATTCCAAGTTTCCTGTGTGGCCTCTAGTTTTCTATGCATTCGTCAAAAGGAAGAGCAAGTGACCAGAGACAGTTTTGGTGACACCATGTTGCTGCAATTTTTAGCAAGAAGGCTCCCATTGCACCTAGCGTTAAAACATGTAATGTCTTTCCAGCTGAGGTAAACAGTGCTATACTTGGCTTTACCATGGCCAAGCAGAAAGGACGTAGAGTTTGAAATATGAGTCATGGCACAAAGAACATGGGCCTACTCGTTTGCTTAGAGCGTAGCATCTCTTACAGAGTGATTCCTCTAGAAACTGTAGAGCAATTATAACCTCCCATTCCCTTCCATCTCTAAGGGGCTTTTAAAAAATGGAATGATAGCTCTTGTTAGTCTCCAGAGTGGGATCACTGTTGTAGAAAATTGTGTGTGTGTGTGTCTAGAAAGAGAGGTTTCCAGACACCTATTCCCATTTCATAGTAGGGTGGTAACTATAGAGGGCATTGTGAGCCAGTGGAGGTAGACGTGGAGGTGAGGATGGCGGTATCTTTGTGAATATCGGTTTGCTGTGTTCCCTAGTGATGGTGGAAGTTCAACTTCAATGCTAATAAAGGTAGCAGCTTCTGCCAAGCCTCAACTGAGTGCACACACTAATTAGTTAAACAAAGTTCCAAACTCCTGCAACCTTTACAGGCAGGTCAACTGACTCCCTCTTATGTAACACACACTTAAGTAGGAATACAGATTTCCCGAAGAAGTCAAGGAAAATGAGGAAGTGAACAGCCTGAATCCCACACTCTTCTGTTCTGTAGGTGGAAAACTCAAGGATTTTTCTTCCCCCAGGAATTAAAAAAGCATCATCATTACCATTTCTACTGAGTTCCTCAGGTCTCTGCTCTTGTAGGTTTTCTTTTGCTCTTCTGCAGGCATCTTGAGATTCAGAAGAGAGAAAACATGGTTTCCTTGAGAACCAAATCTCTGGATGTTTTTAATTGTGTTACGGCTCAGTTTTACTAACAATTTCTGATTCAATGTGATTAGAGCTGAGTATACTTAGATCCAGTGGCCTAGTCACCTCCTCCAGCAATTTGGTGACGCTGGGAAGAGAAAGAAGTGAAGGGAAGGAATTGGAGTGGCTTGTAGGAGGAGGAAAGTTCTGTTTAGTTTCTGCTGACAAAAATGCTGATATACCAAAAAGGAAAATCCACATCACACACAGAGCTGCATGTCCTACTGTTGATTAAACTTCAGACTTCTACTAAGTTTATCTGCTGTTATCAACATGACTTCTCTTGACCAAAATCAAAACAAAAAAGACCCCCCCCACAAAAAAAAATCCAGACAGAATGTCAAATGCTCCATTCTCTCAAAGAATACTTAAATCTTTTTGCAAAATTAAATAGTAATTATTATTGCTCTGAATAGAGTTATACAGGCTCCTCCCTCCTGACATTCATTTCTCTTGTTGATGCCCAATAGTCAGGGTGAAGAGACAGCTACTTCATCATGTTCTGTGTATCAAGATCACTGCCAACGAAAGTTGGTGCATTTTGGTTAATTTTTGTTTTTATTTATTTATTTTGGCTGTGTGGGGCCTTCATCGCGGCATGCAGGCTCTCTAGTTGTGGCGCACGGGCTTAGTTGCCCTGCGCATGTGGGATCTTAGTTCCCCGACCAGGGATCGAACCCACGTCCCCTGCATTGGGAGGCAGATTCTTTACCACTGGACCACCAGGGAAGTCCCATTGTGGTTAATTTTTGATTGAACTATTGGTATGTAGTTAGTCACAAATTCCTGGAAAAGATTGTTTAGACTCATTTTGACTCAGTGATCTTTGTTTTCCAGGATAAGATGCCACTGGTAATCTTACCTTCACTGTCTTTATATAATTTCCCTTTTTACTGTAGATGATATATTCAACAAACTCTGCTACTGGTAGAGTAGCAAGGTGTTCAATGTCAGGTACTGGAAAATCAGGAGTTAACAGATCATTGGTAAGTCTAGATCCAAGCTTTACCATGAAATAGCTATCTGACCATGACCTTACTTTTCATATCTTCAAGACAGGGATATTAATAATATGTACCTCACTAGGTTATTGTGAAAATTTACTGAGGTTATATAAAGTGGTCAAACTCTGTCTTACATAGATTAAGTGGCAAATAAATGATGTGAAGTTTACACCTTAATCAGGGTAAGTGGGATTTGGAAACAATACAGAGAATAGTTGAGACCCTACTTTGGGCTTAATTCAGATTTTATTAACTCTTAGCTATGTTAAAATCTGCAGTAGAACCTTAATGAATGTGGATAATTAACAGTAAAGTTTCTGGAAAGTGGATTGTTTGCTTCTAAGACCTGCTTTCACATCTTTCTGAAACTTGGGGTTTAAAACGGGGAGACCTAACCTCCATACTAGCAACCAAAGTTGTTCTTTCCAAACAGAGGATCTTGCTTTATTAAGGATATCCACGTTCTCCCAAGGTCTTCTCATATTTAAAATGTGTTTGACTCTCTGTCAGTTACTAAAACAATAACAATAACAGCGCTCATATCTGACAAAAGAATTGAAGATGCCTTTGTGAGCTGCCTCTGGATTTGAAAACCCCTGACAATGGTTCTAGCTGATGGTAGCAGTTTTCAGAATGGACCACTGAGATACCTCAATGACTATAAACGACCTTCTTCATGTTTGATTTTCTTCCCAGTACCTAAAAGATTGAACAGAAAGGTTAAATCTTTTACAGGTTTTCCAGCTCCCATTCTTGCAGATAGCCTGGGGTGACTTCATGATTAGAAGGGAGCTCTTTGCAGGCCTGACAACATGGATTGTTGAAGCCATGAATCTTCTTGAATCTTTTAATGTCTCCCTATCAGAAAGGGTCCGTATTTCCAACCATACATACCATATCACCCCCATTGAAATTCCCCTTCTCTACCATCTAATCATTTGCTATAGAATATTATTCCAGTCTGCCCACAAAACCCTGGCTGGCAGTGTGCTTCCACAAAACCCAGAGGGTTCAGACATGAGGAATATGTAAAACTACTGGTAACATAGTTCTCTACAAATCATTAGAAGTCTGAGGTCTTGCCTCAGTGGTGAGAATTCACTGGAACTGGACAAGATGAAAGTACATTTGCAAATAATGAAAAACTGCTAAACATCACTGCAGAATGTCTTTTCTCTTTTATAGCTGCTGTTGGAATTTAAGCATTTCAATAAGAGTGCCTTCTTGCTACTGAGTGAAGCCTGTAAGAGAAAACTGGATTTCCCTGAAGTATGAGGTGTTCCAAACACTCATTGCTTCGATCTACTTGAAAAACAGCTCCCTCACCACTTAGATATATTAATATCCCTCCCCTGTCAGTCCTTTGGGTTGCAGCTAAGCCAAAAGTGAAATTCACTGGAAGTTGTAAGTAACAGAGGATCTTTGTCCTAAGTGCCAGAAAATTATTGTGGGGAAAAGTTATATTTCATCAGCATTTTTCAAAGGTTGTTTCTTTTCATATTTTTCCCCTAAAGAGAAAATAGTTTCATTTCTAGACTGTGGTAAGTTCTCTACTGGCCTGGCCTAGGTTGAGACCTGGAGTTGAGCCAAAAAATTTGCAAGAAGCTTGGAACTTTGTACCTGGGGAAATAATATCCTAATGATCTGAGCTTTAGGACTGTCACATAATAACAAATTATGATTTTATGGCTTTTGGCGTCTCCATTGCTTTGTCATACTTCAAGTAGTGACACCTTTCAAAATATGTCCAGAGTCTTGATGTTTACATTTCCTCAAGTAAATGTTTTCCAACTATAACTCTCTTCTCTTTTTTTTCCATTTCCACAATTGCCCCTGACATTTGTGTAGTATTTTCTTGCTTTCTTTAGTTGTCATCTTCTGTGTTTTATTTGCACTTCATGAGTCCAAAGGTAGAGATTGATAGAGAGAAAAGGAATAAGGACTTACAGAGTCCTTAATGATATTAAGGTTATTGATTTAAATATATGAGGGTCAGCAAAGGCTTGAAAAACTGACCCTGCTGCTCATGTGATTCTATATTAAGGCAGTCTAGCTAATACACTAAACTTGGTTGTTTAGAAATAATGGAGGTGAATGGATTCATGGCTATGATTTAGGTTATGAATTAACATTTACTAAGCCTCCTGAAGCATACTGAAGAAGGGAGTCATTTGTAGTGCAGTTCTAGGGAACCGTATGTCTGGATGTGAGTGTGAGTGCGTTCACAGGGGGATGCTCACTCACATGGCAGAACTGCCTAGAAGAGTACTCGTTCAGTCAACACCAAGTAAGCATAATCAAGTTCTTCTCTTGATACAAAGAAAAATGGCATTTTCCTTAACTTTCTTTTTAAAAATTTTTTTAAATGTTTCTTTCTTATTAGTCATCCATTTTATATACATCAGTGTATACATGTCAATCCCAATCGCCCAATTCATCCCACCACCACCCCACCCCCTGCTGCTTTCCCCTCTTGGTGTCCATACGTTTGTCCTCTACATCTGTGTCTCAATTTCTGCCCTGCAAACCGGTTCATCTGTACCACTTTCTAGGTTCCACATATATGCGTTAATATACGATATTTGTTTCTCTCTTTCTGACTTACTTCACTGTGTATGACAGTCTGTAGATGCATCCACGTCTCAACAAATGACCCAATTTCATTCCTTTTTATGGCTGAGTAATATTCCATTGTATATATGTACCACATCTTCTTTATCCATTCATCTGTCAATGGGCATTTAGGTTGCTTCCATGACCTGGCTATTGTAGACAGTGCTGCAATGCACATTGGGGTGCATGTATCTTTCTGAATTATGGTTTCTCTGGGTATATGCCCAGTAGTGGGATTGCTGGATCATATGGTAATTCTATTTTTAGTTTTTTAAGGAACCTCCATACAGTTCTCCATAGTGGCTGTATCAATTTACATTCCCACCAACAGTGCAAGAGGGTTCCCTTTTCTCCACACCCTCTCCAGCATTTCTTGTTTGTAGATTTTCTGATGATACCCATTCTAACTGGTGTGAGGTGATACCTCATTGTAGTTTTGATTTGCATTTCTCTAATAATTAGTGATGTTGAGCATCCTTTCATGTGTTTGTTGGCAATCTGTATATCTTCTTGGGAGAAATGTCTATTTAGGTCTTCTGCCCATTTTTGCGTTGGGTTTTTTTTTTTTTGATATTGAGCTGCATGAGCTGCTTGTATATTTTGGAGATTAATCCTTTGTCAGTTGCTTCGTTTGCAAATATTTTTTCCCATTCTGAGGGTTGTCTTTCGGTCTTGTTTATGGTTTCCTTTGCTGTGCAAAAGCTTTTAAGTTTCATTAGGTCCCATTTTTTATTTATTTTTTATTTCCATTTCTCTAGGAGGTGGGTCAAAAAGGATCTTACTGTGATTTATGTCATAGAGTGTCCTGCCTATGTTTTCCTCTAAGAGTTTGATAGTGTCTGGCCTTACCTTTAGGTCTTTAATCCATTTTGAGTTTATTTTTGTGTATGGTGTTAGGGAGTGTTCTAATTTCATTTTTTTACATGTAGCTGTCCAGTTTTCCTAGCACCACTTATTGAAGAGGCTGTCTTTTCTCCACTGTATATTCTTGCTTCCTTTATCAAAGATAAGGGGACATGTGTGTGTGGGTTTATCTCTGGGCTTTCTATCCTGTTCCACTGATCTATATTTCTGTTTTTGTGCCAGTACCATACTGTCTTGATTACTGTAGCTTGGTAGTGTAATCTGAAGTCAGAGAGCCTGATTCCTCCAGCTCCGTTTTTTTTTCTCAAGATTGCTTTGGCTATTCATAGTCTTTTGTGTTTCCATACAAATTGTGCAACTTTTTGTTCTAGTTCTGTGAAAAATGCCATTGGTATTTTGATAGGGATGATAACAGATGAAGACATAGTGGCTAATTCTGCCAAGAATATTGTAAGCTCCTTAATTAAATGAGGTCATATGCCCAATTCTGTGGTGAAGGGTCATCATTATTGGGCTAATAAGACTCTATTTAACTATAATTTCATTGTCTGAAAATAGTCAACGATTTCTTCTTAAGAAATGTAAAAAAGTTCAAGACTTACACATATTTTCAAAAATTCAGGTTTAATATTGTGTTGCCAGTTGGCATTAATATTTATTATGGTAGGAATAGTTTAGGTTGAAAAGATTAGTGACAATGTAAATATAAAATATCTCAACAGCTGTGTGTGCTTATGTAGATTGGCTTGAATATATTCTTTTAAAAATATCTAATTTCCTACTTTCTCTTACATGTATGTGTCTGTTGCCCTATCAGTGTCAGTGTTTCAGTTATTTGTTGATGCAAAACAAACCTTACTAAATCTGTAACAACTTAAGTGACTTAATAACAACATTTACTTTGCTCAAGAATCTGAAATTTGGACAGGGCTTGGTGGGGACTATCAGTTTCCATCCCACTGGGCATTAGCTGGGTGTCTCGGAGGCTGGGGGTTTGAAGCATCTGAAGTTTCATTTACCTGCATTTCAGGTGCCTGGGTTGGGAAGCCTCAAACAGCTGGAGGCTGGAACAGGTGGGGCTCCTGGGGTATCTGTCTACCTACGTGTGGTCTTTTCATGCACTTTTCCCAGCATGGTTACTTCAGAGTAGCTGCATATCTTACCAGGTGCATGTTTGCAGAAAGAGGGAGAGAGAAATAAAAAGAGAGAGAGCATGTGTCAGGGGGAAACTGCATAGCCCTTTATTACCTAGTCTCACCAGCAGGCAGCATCACTTCTGCCACATGCTGCTTGTTAAGTAGGTTACAAAAGCTGATCCAGGTTCAGAGTTGGGAGGAAATAGGCTTCACATCTCAATGGGAGAGTGGCAAGCGTCTGAAAGGGCAAGTGGGGATGGAAATATTGTTGTGACCATTTTTGAGAAATACAGTCTGCCACAGTCTTGTTACTGGATTTAAGCAGGTGTGGAAATAGAAAGCTCCTGAAGGAGCGGATTAGAGGTGAAGACTGGAATTTTAGTCACAAGCTGAGAAATGGTGTCAGTGTTGTGAATTAGTGAAAGTGTGCCGACTTTACAGTCCAAAGAGCTGAGTTTGAAGCACAGTTCCCTGACATACTGCATGTGAGGCTTGTAAGCAAGTTACCAAACCTCTGAGAGCCTGGGGTTCCACATCTACCAGCCCATAATGCTTCCTCCTCAGCATTGTTGCAAAGATGAAATTAACATAAGCTCCTAGCCTATAGTTAGAATTCAGTTCTCAGTGGGCTCCTTTTTCTCCTAGTCACTGCTTGCTCCAATTTCCAGTTTCCTCTAGAGATGTTGTTGTTCCTTCCTGCATTTCTGCATCTTTCTGCTTGGACTGCCTTTTCCGCCTCTCCCACTAAAGGAAACCCAGTTGTAAAATGGAGCTCTGTGCTCCTTTAATTACTTCTGTATAGCACCCACTATCAGAAGACAGTGGTGGAACAGACTTTCTCTAAAGGCTGGAGACAATGAAGGAGGATTACTACACACCCCAGCACGTAACTTCACATGTGCTATTAGACATCGCACATCTTAAGAATCCCTCAGCCAACATCACCTCTAGAAAATTTTCTCTGACCGTTGTGTTCTTCACAGACATTACTTTGTATCTTCCCCCTTTCTCCTGTTTGTGGTCTCTCCATCCGTTCCTCCTTATCCTTCAGCAATGCTCCAAATACCTCCAGTCTCTTCATTAAGTATGCCCAGCCCTTGAGTTTCCTCTGTGTGTTAGCCCCTGCAGTATCCACTGGGACACACACTGGTGCACAACCAAAAAGCCAACCGAGGTGGGTTTTCCCAAGCAACGACAGTTGAAGTAAGGGTTTTGTTTCTCCCACTACACTGATTTTCAACCTTTCTGTTATCAGTTTTTTTATGATTTAAATATTAGTATTATATATCTACTAATTTTTCAGAGTGACACAAACACCTATTTGGTCAAGGTAATTAATATCTGACTGTTTAATAGTCACCTAATTTTTTTAAAATTTATTTTTGGCTGCATTGGGTCTTCATTGCTGTGTGCGGGCTTTCTCTAGTTGCGGGGAGCAGGGGCTACTCTTCGTTGCGGTGCACGGGCTTCTCGTTGCGGTGGCTTCTCTTGTTGCAGAGCACAGGCTTCAGTAGTTGTGGCACGTGGGCTTCAGTAGTTGTGGCTCACGGGTTCTAGAGCGCAGGCTTAGTAGTTGTGGCACACGGACTTAGTTGCTCGGCGGCATGTGGGATCTTCCCGGACCAGGGCTCGAACCCGTGTCCCCTGCATTGGCAGGTGGATTCTTAACCACTGAGCCACCAGGGAACTCCCAGTCATCTAGTTTTTCCTGCCTTTAGTCGTAACTTGAGGTCACTTAAAGGGGGACTACAGAATCCAACCAATGAAAAAATAAAATGAATTCTACAGTGTTTTCATTTTCTTACAAGAAACTTTGATAAGCAGAAACTTTTTTCTGGTTTGCTCTTGTTTTCCATATCAATATTTTGGATTCCATTATGAATAATTTTGATCCACCTTTGGTCAGATTTCACAATACCCTTCTATCCTACTTTCTGGTGTCTCCATTTGCTGTTTCTTTATTCTACCCGTTTCTTCATTCTGCCCCTTGCAGTGCAGAGTGAAGGGGGAGTTGATACTTACTGACCATCAATTATGTATCGATACTAGGTGCTACTCCAAGCACTGTGCCTTTGTGTTTGTGCCACTTTGTTTAATTTTCAAAACAGCCTGCGATACATAGGCATCATCCCCAATGTTGTATATGTACGCGGAAACCAAGACCGAGAAGTTAATAAACTTGGTCATCACCGCATAACCACCAGTTAGAGGGGGACAGAGGGACTTAAAATTCAGGCCTTCGGTTTTAGGGCACCTACTCTTTCCACTGATCCAGGCTGAGTGAGAAGGACACAGAACTGGGCTAAGTAGTTTTATTTTTTTCTCTGAAAACTGATGAAGTGTGATGATATTTTATTCATGAGATAGCCTCATCTACAAATCTGAGCAGCTCTTTTTCTCCTTAAAAGTTATCTTTGCACAAGTTTTCATAAGATGTTAAATCTCCACTTGGGGTTTTATTTCCTGTGTGAAAAAGTAAAATCTCATGCATTAACATACCCTTTTCCTCCACTGCACTTATGTTCAATTGGGGCAATTAACTCATCAGGATGTGACTTGTTGTGTGTAATGTTGGTGCTGTCTTTACCATGGATGTCACCGGTGTGCTCAGCCTTCTCACAGAAGCACTGAATTTGGCTCAGGTATTTTTAGCCCATCTTCAGGTTTTCTTTTTCTTTCTTTCTTTCTTCTTTTTTTTTTTTTAACCATGTACTGTGGTAAGGTGGGAACACAACACGGAGGAGATGGAACCGGTGGCAACGAGACTTTTGAGCACAACAAACCTGATGCTCCTCTTTGCACATGTAAATATTCTTGGGCTCTGCCTTGGGAGAGGGTTGCTAAGCAGAGGAAACCATTTTGCCTTCTGCTAGGGTTCTTTCACTTGGCTTTAGCCAGGCCGAGGCCGGAGTAGAAGGGAGAAGCTCAGACCCCGCCTGCCTGGGAGAGTTCTGCTTCCTGACTTCGGAGCTAGAAAAATTAATTACACAAGCCGTATTGTCTGCTTCATAAGCCACAGAATTGTTAAGACAAAGCAGCAGCTCCTGGCAGATCTGAAGGGCCCTGAGTCATGCAGAGGCAGGGGACTGTGTGGACAGGTAGGAGGGCAGGGATGATGCCTGAACAGACCCTCCCTCATAGGCCCTCTTGTTTTGCTTAGAGGCCAGCTTCCATCAGAAAGAATGTGAGAATCAACCCCACTTATTTTATAGCAGTGAGCTTACTAGGATCTTTGAGAATTTAGATACGGAGAGCCAGAAGAGTTTTGTGTTGGATTTGGAATTAGAAGGTCAATGTTTATACCTTATTTTATTATGCTCTTGGCAAGTCACTTAGTTTCACTGATTCTCAGGAATTTCATCAATAAAATGGAAATTGTCTCAATGCCTATTGATACCGACACTCCACACTTGAAAGCACCTTGTTATCTGCATGTGCCGTGCAAGTGTTTGTTGTTATTATAGGTGTTGTTTTTCTGCTTCACTATAGAGCTTCTGTCCCACCAAGTGGAGCCATGCCTGCCCTAATTTTTTAGGGCTCTGGTAGGAAGAAGTTCCCTTGAGGCTTCTGAGCAAACGCCACTGTGAGCACGCACTTGGAGAATATTCCCTGGGCTCTGGCCAATCTCATGTCTGATTCTCAATTAGAGGTGTGAGAGCTCCACAGAGAGCTTATAAGACCATTACCAACCTCATTAGAGGCTCCAAACATACAAGTCACTGGTTCAGTACCCCACAGAGAGAGAAGTAAAACTGACAACAGATTTCAAAAAATCAGTGATAGGTTCTTGAGGCAAAATTGTTTTCCTAATAAATTGACATGGTCTGAGCCCATCTGATGACAGCTATAGGAAATTCCCAGGGCTCGTGAATCAGCTGATTCATGCACTGGCTTCTGAAAACAACTCAGTTGAGGGGTTTCTAGGTTTCAGATTCATCTCCTTCTAGTGTTTACTATTTGACATAATTTGGTAGGTGGTTATAACGGAACCACTCTTTGGCTCTCAAGTGAAGCTCGATGCCAGTATAGAGTAATGAATGAGAGTGCAGGCTTTGGGGTTCACCTGATCTAGAATTCCAGTCCCTAATTATAAGCTGTGTGACCTTGGATAGACTAAGTGAATTAGTTAAGGTGAGATTAGCTGCTGTAACGAATACATCCCAGAAATGAAACATAACGGAAATGTATTTCTCACATAAAATCCAAAATGATTCTTCTTGATCTGTTGGTGGCTTTTCTCTAAGAGTAGTAAGGAAGCCAGGATCCTTCCCTCTTATAGATCCTCCATCTTTAATGTGTAGTTTTCAAGGCTGCCACGAAGGAGGCAAGAGCACAAGGGATGGCACATGGTGGGTTCTAATGGACCAAGTTTAGACGTAGCATAATCTTTGCCTCACATACTCCATCCCACTCAGTTACATGGCTGCACCTAGGCTGTCCACCCAATCTCCAGCTATGTACCAGGGAAAGAGGAAATAGGTTTGGTGATCAGATGAAAGAGAAAGATGAAAATAGGAACTGTCTCAGAAGAGTTGTGAGGATTCTATGTGATTCTATAAGAGAAGGTGTCACATAGCTAATGCTCAATAAATATATTATTAGTATTATGACACCTTTGATTCCAACTAAAATTTTTATATAATAATTTTCAACACTAGGAGTCTAGATTCAAACCTTCATAATTTTCCAGTTGCCATGAGTGAATATTAACATTTCATGGATAGTAATTCTGAAGTAGTAAGAGAAGCTCAATTTTATTAGGCATGCCATATGCCAGATAATGTATTAACATTTACATGCAATTTGTCATTTAATCTTATAAAAACTCTCTGAAGTCAGTATAATGCTATTATGCTCATCCACAAGAAGAAAAAGGTCAGAGATTTTAAGAGGCTTATCCAGAATCACTCAGCTAGTGCGTGGTAGAGTCGGCTGTCAGTACCCACATTGCTAACTGCTAGGCTGGACGACCTCCTCAATGCTCAGAGTATAAGGACATGGGCTCATTTTCTAGCTGTATAATCTCAAGCCAGAGATGCTTTAAATCAATCACAACTATCTGGAAGTATTTCTAACATCTATGTGAATTCAAGGTAGTAAAGCAGAAACAGACCTTCGTTTCTAGGAATCTACAAACCAATGACATGGACAGAAACACACTATTGAGAATATACTTCATACAAATGCATCATATATAAGTGTAGTAGATTACTTTTTTAATAAATTAATCAATGTCCTTTCCCCCCCACCCCACCTCCTTTTACTCCTTTCTTTTGACCTAATTCCAGCAGAGAGTTGGTTCTATTTAATTGCCTCAGCTCAGGGATGAGGACAGGGTAGGTATCAGAAATAGGTTCCTAGTCTCTCGGGCTCTTCTGTTCCAAAAGCGCTTAAGCCCTTGATGGACCTAAGTGAGGACAGATAAGATGACTGGGACAAACAGTGGGAGGAGGGTAGGGTCCACCAAAGCTAGGAAAAAAGTCCTCAGGGTCTGGGAAGAGGAGACAGGCAGACAGGTGATGAGGGTAGAGGAGTTGATAGTTCGCAAGGGGAGGAACTCTGGTTTCTGTTTACCAGGCAGGTTTCCAGGAGGCAATTAGAATGACAGACTGTGGGGAAGCTCAGGCAGATAAGACCACAGACAATAAGACCATAAGCCTCACAAAGATTTCTTCTGCCTTAAGCTTGGTATAGAACTAACATACTGGAGTTCTTCTAACTCTAACATAAAGGTGCCCTGGGGATCTGGTTAAAATGCAAACTCTGATACAGTAGGTCTGAGGTGGAGCCAGAAATTCTGCATTTCCACCAAGTTCCCAGGCGAAACCAAAACTGCATGCTTAGAATAACAATGGCGTACAATATTGCTGGACTTGAAGGGGCCACCTGGGCAGAAATGAGCACCTAGGAGCTGTGTCATCCTTGGCAAATGTCAAATGTCATTTGAGCAAATCCAGCAAATCCAACAGTCTAGTTCAAATCGCCTCCCCTTTGGTCCACACTTTCCTTTGTCAATAAACAACACCTTAAACAGTGACATCCAACAGAGGTCAAGGCCATTAGAATCCTGAGCCTTTGCTCCATCCACATCTGACTTATCCCACGTGAACATCATTAGGGCATCCTCCTATGACAATCTTGAATTCAAGCAAAGGTGCACAGCGCCTTGGAAACCCAGGGAGGCGGTGATGATGGGAAAGCCCCCCACACTCACACTTGTGAACCAGTCCCCAACCACAGTAGTTAATGTGATCACAACGAGCAAAAAGAATAAAGCCTTGGCTCTGGAGCTCAACAGACCAAGATTTGCATTATGGCCTTACCAACTTGCTAGCTGGAAAATATCTTTTCCCTGAACATCATTTTCTTGGTTGATAAAATGAGACTTTTTGTGGGAAGTAAATATGAAGATATATTAGGTTCTTTCTAGTTGTGAGTGAAAACTGAGTCAGGTGGGAATGAGTTTGGTGATTCCTAAAGTCCTCTTAAAATAGTTTGGAAGGGGCTTTTTTTTTTTTTTTTTTTAAACAGTGTTTAATCTCTGTGCAAATTATATTCAGGCAGTTTAGTTCCCAAAATATAGAGTTCCTCTCCTGCCTAATGGTGCCCAGGGGTATTTGGCATAAAATACCTTAAAGGGAGCCAGTTGTAAGCCTTCCTTTTCCATCAATAATCCATTAGTCACTTATCCTACCTCTGCCTTTAGGCCACTTATCTGTAAAACAAGTTCACTTTTAATTCTACTATATAGTTCAAAGCCAAGGCTATTTCCCTTAGTTACCTTGATCTCAAAGGAAGTAATTACTTGCTACCAAGACTTTCTTATGATTCAGATTCAAACAAATCAGATTTAGACAAAATTGCCAGTAAATAGTGTTTCTGGAATCTCTGGAACAAATTTGCTCCCTCCTGCTACTTTTCTGTTTCTGTAAATGCTGCACTTTGTTCCAGAGATTCTGCCACATTTGCTTTAGGGAAGGTTAATTTTGCCATATATACATAATCATTGGCATTTTAAAGAAAACATTTATAATTTTCTCAGTATGTGATCAAGGTTAAAAAGGTGGCTATAAGATCGGAGCAGCAACAAGGATGGCTCCAATGGAGAGACCAGTGACCTGGAAGTTCTGAAGATGTACAAGGTCTCTGTTTTTAAGAGAGCATAAGGTCCTTGCAACAAGAAAATTAGTGACTAGGCATATTAAACTTTCCATGCCATACTAGGAATGAGAATGCTTTGAACATTTTCCTTTAGGACAACTGTATTTTCCAGCTAGCAAGTCTTTCATCTTGTGGCAGCATGCTTACACAGCTCCCACACATAGATCTTGAAATTTTTGGCAGCTATACCAAAAATTACCACTTAAATGTTGGTATCGTAACAATTGGTAATAAGCACGTTTGCTTGACACAAAAGATGAGTTCAAATGGGAATAAGAGATGGTGAAGTTTATGGGTTTCCCTGCTGGCGCAGTGGTTGAGAGTCCACCTGCCGATGCAGGGGATACGGGTTCGTGCCCCGGTCCGGGAAGATCCCACATGCCGCGGAGTGGCTGAGCCCGTGAGCCATGGCCGCTGAGTCTGCGCGTCCGGAGCCTGTGCTCCACAACGGAAGAGGCCACAACAGTGAGAGGCCTGCGTACCGCAAAAAAAAAAAAAAAAAAAAGAGAGATGATGAAGTTTAATTGAAGAAAAAAGGATGGATGTGCTAATAAGAAACTTCTTATCATGGTCGAAAATTTAGAGTGATTGAAGTCTTCTGCAGGTTTTTAGGCAGAGAAACAATATTATCACAATATATTTAAGGAAGGTGGTTTCTGTTGTTGTGTGCCCCATAGATTGATAAAGGTAGAGATATCAGTTAGGAGGTTTTGTTGGTAGACCAAAATGCAAAGTGATCACAATCTTTACAGTAATTGTACCTTTAAAAGTGAAATGATTATGTCTGAGATGTGTTTTAGAAAACAACAACAACAACAAAAAACACCTGCAGAAATATTCCTTGGATTGGATATTTGGTGTGAAAAGCAGAAAGGGCTTTATTCACCATCAGGTAATATCAGTACTTTGTTATTTAAAAAGTGATGGAGAGAATATATTCTTCAGTGAGGGTTTAATGAGTAAAACGAGGGCCATTTGACCAGTTATGGATCATAAAACTGGTATGGGCTAAAGGTAGAATCTGGCTCATTTAAAGGTTTTGTTTGCATAGCACAGTGTTGATTTTCAATGACTGAAGTCAATTCACTACTCTATTGTCTTATGTGTAGTCACAAAACATAATAACTTTACCTACCTGGACTCCAAATGCATTTGAATTTGTGACCTCTGTCTTACACATCCTTTGAGGTCCTGTTTCTCTAGTTTTACAAAGCTGTACTTCTAAATGATAGCAGAATTGCAAAAATTGCCTTTGTCTTTCATCTCGTGGCAGCATGGTTACACAGCTCCCACATGTAGATCTTGAAATTATGCAAACTTTTGGAAGTAGGAAAAAAAAAAGTTGTTTCTCTATCAGTGTGTGGGCTACAGACAGAATATGAGGATTCTCTTAAAATGCAAGCAGAAAGGAGGATGCAGAAAGTAATAAATCTTTGGTCATGGGGTCTTAGTCAAGAGCAATCTTTAAAGAAAATCTACTCCAGTAAACAGAGGGGCAGGAAAATAGGTAAAATCAGAGAACAAGATTTGATGTGGTTTTAGTGAGAAAAGGGGTCACATAAATGACCAGCTATGGCTTGGAGGCCTCTCAGACAAACTTAGTAAGAGGCCAGAGGAGAAACCTAATGTCCAGGAGAGGGCCAAGACAAATCACAGTTTTTCTTTCAGCGCGGCTTCAATTTTCAATTTTACGGTCCTGTCTCATGCAGTTGAAGTGATGAACAGGAAAACTGCTGATGGCGTGCGTATAAAATCTGGAAGGTAAAAAGACACTTAGCCAGCTTGAGGAAAGGTACAGAGAGACCAATATGAATAGGAGGTTGACTCAAAAGATGTTTTGGGCCAATCAACGGAGCAATGCTGAGACTTTTAGGACAAAATGCAGATATAGTTTCCAAAAGGATTAATTTGTTAAAGTACTTCTTCACTAGAAAGAGTCTTGAATACAAATACGTGCATCCTCTCTTTACATGCCCGTAGGACAGCACCTAATTTTCTTTCCAAGAAAGCAAGTATAAAAGCTGCTGTTTGTTTGCTTGTTTGTTTTTCAGATAAAACCTAGCACATCTTTAAGTCGATGTGTAGAGTTTAAGTAAACCCACTGTCCCCCTTCTGTGCCACATTACCAGCTAGTGCATGGGATTTTAATTCCCATTATTTTAACTATTGTTTTCGTTATCAAGAGAACAAGGTAAGACCGAATTTCATACCATTAAGCTACATCTGCCCAGAGGCTGCACAACTTCAGGAATCTGGGTTGGTGCACAGAAACCTTGTGTTCAAAAGAGTATAATTATTTTGTACCAAGGCAGTATGATGGGAGTATATAATGTAATCAAAATTCTTTCAAAGTACCCTATTTAGACACTCAACTTTCTAATACTGTGAATGCTTAAGTGTTATAGCCTCAGTATTGCCTCAGGATCAAGGAAATTTTAGGGAGAGCCAAATTATAGCCTTCTTTCTAGGACAACAAACACATGATTTAGTCGAGAAGAAAGGGGGAACATTGGAGACCTTTCATTTGAAGACGATTTTTAACGATAGCATCTTAATTTGTAGATCTAGTACACTCTTACTTTGAAATACAATCAACACATATTGAGCACTTACAACATATCCAATACCATGATTAGTGCTTTTGCATATTTGGAGTAATTATTCTCTCCTTAGCCCTCTGGGCTAGATATCATTAGCACTGTTCTCATTTTTAAGATGAAAAACACTGATGCTTAAAGCAATTTGCCAAGGATTACACACTTAACAAGTGGCAGAGTGGGAATTAAAGCTCCAACTCTAACGTTTATTCTGTGACATACAGATAAATCATTGTTCAAAATGCCTGTATTTTGGGAGAATTTAGCAATTTCCTGTTGAACAATTTCAATGCACTGGATTTCCAACAACTTTGCTACTTTCTCTAGTTGTATATGCTTCTGATGTGTGTGTGTGTGTGTGTGTGTGGAAGTGTAGCAGAGTTTGGAGAATAAACTATTTTGTGAAACAAAATGCTCAATTTTTGGAAACACTTGCTTAATTGTCACCTACCCCTGATTTAAGTGTGGCAGCTAAATAAATGAAATACTTTCTAAATTCAAGTAAGACCTTTCCTTTTATTTCCAAATATAATGTAACCAATGTTGTTCACCTCACGCATTGACTATTACAAAACTTTCCAACTAGTTTATCTACATCAACTTTTCCCAATTTTGAATGGTGTCAAATTAATCTTTATAGAGCTCTGTTGCTATAATTTTCCTTCTTACCTAAAATGTTTAGTGGTTAAAAAAAAAAAATTCTTCCCATGTGAGACTTCCTAGCTTTCCTCCATTTCCCCTAACTACTAAAAAGATTTTTGTCTTTGCTTGTTTAGTTCCTCCTCCTTCATCCTCTAAGGAAGGAATTTTCAAATCAGGTTTCAGGAGATTATCTAACGAGGGTGGTAAAACCACCATCATTGTTTTCACTATTAAAATTAAACATTTTCAATTACGAACGTAAGTGGCAACAAACAAAAGTAATGTTAGTGATACCTGAAGCTTTTCCGCAATAGAAATATATTTATATATATAAATATTTATATAAATATATACATACACACGTATATTATATATCATATTTTAGTTGTAGATATCTCAAAATATCATTTACACTCATCACTATTTTTTTAATATACATTTATTTATTTATTTATTTATTTTTGGCTGTGTTGGGTCTTCGTTGCTGTGCGCGGGCTTTCTCTAGTTGCGGCGAGCGGGGGCTACTCTTCGTTGTGGTGCGCGGGCTTCTCATCACGGTGGCTTCTCTTGTTGCGGAGCACGGGCTCTAGGCGCGCGGGCTTCAGTAGTTGTGGCTCGTGGGCTCAGTAGTTGTGGCGCATGGTCTTAGTTACTCTGCAGCATGTGGGATCTTCCCGGACCAGGGCTCGAACCTGTGTCCCCTGCATTGGCAGGCAGATTCTTAACCACTGTGCCACCAGGAAAGCCCCACATCACTATTTTTTAATTATAGCGGTTATTAATTCTATCATCAGACCTTGTTATTTAATGTATAGATAAAAGAACATATTATTGTGGCATAATTTTTAATAAGTCATATTTTATTCATCATATTTCAATATATTTGATTTCCTTTGTAGTCTGGTGTATTCTATCTTAGGCGTTTAGAAACATTGTTCTGAGAGAGGGCCCACAGGCTTCACCAGACTGCCCACCAGTTGATGGCCCAAAAAAACGTTACAAGCCCCTGCTATAAAAGTCCGATCTTTTCTAGGGTCTTCAAGATTGCATAAAGCAGAATTGATGGATTGATAGAGGAGGGGTCAAAGAAAATGGAAAGGAGGGACAAGGAGAAAGAAAGTAGGAAAGTGGGGGGAAGAAAATACCAAGTTTTGTGTGAGTTGGTGAAGAAATAGCCGACGAAAGATTAAGGATAGGGAGAAACTATGGAAGTTAAGAAAATAGGAGCAGGAAGGAAAGAGGATTTTTGGAAGTGTTGGTTTCATTGCAAATGGAATCCCTGTTAATGTTCTTAGAAAAGTACAAAAAATATGATTCCTTCCTTCCTTCCTTCCTTCTGTCCGTCCTTCTTTCCTTCCTTTCACTTCTCCTCTTTGAATATGACTCTACTCAGAACTGGGCTATGAGAGCACTGGGATTTATACCTTCAGTGGATTGCCAATGAAGTTCTTCAAGAAAACTTCAAATGAATTAGCCTGGCATCAAATGTCCCTGAATTGTGTCAGCCTTTCAAATGTGTACCCCTTCAGTTCCCAGCATCAGTCTTCTTTTTGAGCCAAGGCGTACTTTTTACTGTCCCTTGATCATCCCCAAGCATATCTTAGGAATATGTCTTTGCTATTTCTAGATTCTCTGCCTGAATTCTCTCCTTTCAACCCTTTCCCTAATTCTTCCCAACAACCTAGGGCCAGCTCTTCTTCTACCCTAATAAAACCTTCTGCAATGACTACACATCAGTAGTCAGCAAACTTAATCTGGAAAAAACCAAAGAGTAAACATTTTAGGCCTTGTGTACCTAAGCAAGTCTCTGTTGTAACTACTCAACTCTGCCCATCTAACAGAAAAGCATCCATTAAAACTATGTAAATGGATGAATGTGGCTATATTCCAATAAAATTTTATTTACAAAAACAGGTTGTTGGCCACATTTGGCCCGTGAGTGATAGTTTGCTGACTCCTGTTCCAAATCATAGCAACTCTTCTTTTCTCTGAATTCTACTAAGCTATTTTCATAACCACTCATTTAGTTCTATTTATAGCCTTATACTATTAGTTATATCTTCTACTATAAGCTTCTTCAGGAAAAATTTGATAGTGTGGACCCTATTGTTGAAGAAACAAATGAACAAAGTATTGCATGTCAGTGAGATAGAATGTATTAGACCTAACACATTTCGAATAAATATTTCTAGTCCCCTATGTCTGTCAATAATATAGCGTCAATCACATTAGACAAACCAATCCCTAGGCTGTCTAGAAACATTAAGAGCTTTTCAAAAACACTGATATTGTTGACTTGCATTTCAGAGAAGAATTAATAACATTTTTCCTACAGTGAAATTTTTTTCAGCTTTTTGTATCTGATTTTAAAAACTCATTAAAGTTACATTATCTGGTTCACTAATGTGTTTTAATGAATTTTACTGAATGGTTTATTATATTTGTCATAAATGCTGTTACCTCCCAGAAAGATAGAGTTTGGAATAAAAAAGCCTAGATTTGAGACGCAGCTCCATCAACTAGCTTTGTGACATCAGGTAAATCATTTAATGTTTAGGATCTCTATTTTACTTTTTTGTAATGACAGGATAATACATGTATTCACTGCCTTTAAGTGGACAATGAATGTGAAAGTCCTTTGTAAGAGGTAAAATAATTAAGTCGCACTTGTTTTTGAAGATGCTATCATTGCCTTCAGGATCTTTTCCTTCAGTGTATTTTTAAAAACTAACTGCTTCTAGAATAGCGTTAAGGAGACTGGTAGCCTCATTGATCTGGCATTCTGGCAGCACTTGGTCCAGAGCCCAAGGAACAGGAACTTGTTGGAGGTAAATGAAAAAAATCAAGGTCAGATCAAGAACTCTCTCCTTCAGGATTTCAATAGGTTCAAGAAAGAGTGAAAAATTCAATCCAAAGACTATGACAATACCTAAGTGGGTCTAGATCAGATGGACTAAATGGGAAACATAACACTAGAAATATAGAAAAGACATATTGGAGTGTTGGGTAGAGAACTTGAATTGATTCCAGAGAATCACTTTGAGAACAATCAGAAAGATTAAAAGCAGGGCTCAACTCTGGCAGGAATAAAGGCTGGAGACAAGGAACAGCTGGAAAAAAATAAATCATGGAACTAGGGTTTTCTGGAACATCACATTTTCCAAGGAAGAGGACAACCATGGGTGGGCAAGACCTGGTAAGAAACCCTTAGCTGGCAGGGGTAGGACACTTCTACGTGTTGATAGAGTTGGTGTAATACAGTGGAAAGAGCAGAGCTCTGGAGCCAAGCAATTTGAATTTCAGATTTGTCCCTTTGCTAACTGTGTAATATCGATTTTCCATAAACTTCATGCTCTTTATCTGTAGATATTGTGAGGAAAGTACGTAATGCAGGGCATGGCATGTAGATTGCATTAAATAAATGTTAGTTCTTCTTAGGACAATCTGCATCCGGATTTAAGACAGTAAAATATTGTTTCCAACCAGCTTTCTCCTTTCATGAAAATTCCTCAGATTTTGCTAGACCAACATATAATGTTTGAATGGACTTTAGGTGACTAGCTGAATATTAAGGGTATTTGGGAGAAATTAGATGGGATAAAGAACATCTAGATTTTAAAAAGATCTTGTGGGTTTCTTTTTTTTTTTTTTTGCGGTACTCGGGCCCCTCACTGTTGTGGCCTCTCCCGCTGTGCAGGCTCAGCGGCCATGGCTCACGGGCCCAGCCGCTCCGCGGCATGTGGGATCTTCCTGGACCGGGGCACGAACCCGTGTCCCCTGCATGGGCAGGCAGACTCTCAACCACTGCGCCACCAGGGAAGCCCTATGGGTTTCTTTTTTTAAGTTTTTGTTTTTAGTTGTAGTTTGAGCAAGACTGATTTCCTGTTTTTAGATAAGTACACCTATTTGAAGATGTGTTAATTTATGCATATCAACTGTGGCCATTTCTTGGATTCAATGTAAATTGAAAATTTGAAAGCCTAGTGTGAGTGCTTTTGTTATACAACAATTTTCCATCTGTTAACTTAAAACTATATACATAGATTTCCTTTCCATTTTTTATTTCTGTCTCCTAGACACTGATTATAAAGAGACTTATTAGGATTAGCTTCTATATTCATTTCCTAGTTTTTGAAGTTTATTTCCTTTTTTGTGGCATTCTTTAACATTCTATGAACTTAATTATTAAGTTTAAAATTATTATCAATAGATTATTTTCTTAAAAGCATCTCTGTGTGGCATTTTCACACTTTGAAGTAGGTATGTTGTTCTATGTATAAAAACTTATGTAAGTAGAAATGTTCTATCAGTATATTAATAGAATATATTGTCACTATGTATTAATTAGACTCTAGGTTGTTTTAGTTGAAGACAATAACTTTTGCTACTTTAAACAGAATGGGAGTTAGTAGAGAATCATTGAGAGATCTGGAGAAACAGGCTTCATGCTTTCCGAAACAACAACAGAACCTCACTTCTAATTGGCCTGCTAGTGATTGCTATTGCCACCACCAAATTCAAAACAACGCCAGCACACCAGCAAAGCTGACGCCTGGCTTCCTGCTTTTTGTAGCTCACTTTCAAATCAAAGTCTCAGCAGGTACTTCTGATTGATGGAACTTAAGGCACATGTCTGCACCCTAACTGGAAAGGAACCTGGAAAATATTTTTTTTCTTAAAATTTTAACCAAAGAGAGTAGGATTCAAAATACAGGAACCTAATCAAGGTGTGGAGAGATATTCAAAGTTTTAGAAGAGCCCTGAATGGCATTAGTCCACTGCACTCTGCTTGGTCTTCTCAATAGCAGTGGAGAAAATTGTTATAGAAGTTTATGTGAAGGCCGAAAAAACTCTTATTTACATAGTTTTCTTTCCATTTTTAGGACTCCTTCTTGCCTGCTCCCCACCCATCCACTGGCCCTCATCATTGTTCTTTAGTTCAGTAAATGGCATTGTTATTCACTGGGAGTCATCTGCGCTCTTTTTCTCCTTCATCACTCTTCCCTCTAATCACAAAATCTTACTAACTCAAATTTTGAAATATGTGTCAAATATATCCACTTCTGTCCATCTGAACTGCCACAACACTAGCCTCAGTCATAATTATCTCTTTCACAGACTCATGCAGGAGTTTCTTCAGTTATCTCTTCTCTTTCCCACTTGTTATTTGTTAAGATCACTCCTTCACCAAAGAAGGTGTGTTCCTTCTATATGCTCACGTGGTACCCTTATTTTTCCATAAAGAACTTTTCCAATTATATTTTTCTACACTTATAATTTAATAATTATTTTTGCAAGTTATAAAATATCTGTCTTTCCCACTGGACTATAAGCTTCTGGAAAGCAGGGACTGTGATTATTCATTGATATGTTCCTTATATATAACATATGTGTGGTTTAAAAAATGTAGAAATGAGGTTAACATTACGTACTAACTTTGGAAGATTACATAAACTTTGCAGAGGCTTCTCTCCACAGCTTTAAAGGTCCTAAAGAATCTTTACTCAATGCTTAATCTTTTGAGGAAATGACAATATTTTTAATATAAAGATCTATCCTCAAGGGAGGAACCAGGAAGAAAACTTACTTATCCTAGATAGACCAGCACATGGCTTTTGCTCATGAACGGGCCTCCATGACTACCTAAATCAGAGTTACCTACAATGGGAATTTTATTCTTTTTTTCATTTACATGTTGAGTCTTTACTATGTGCTAGGTAGGCACTGTGTCCAAAGCTAGGGGTGCAAAGATGACTCAGACATCTCAAAATTGCTCACAATCTAGTGGGAGGAGAAGCTTTAACAACCTCTTTATAGGATTATCTAATAAATGATCTATCTCTAATGGAGAGTAAACAAAAGCCTTGATAATAGAATGTTTGATATTACTTGCAGAATGAAGACCAGGCAAGATTCAGCTTGAAGAATAATCACAAACCAGGAAGAGTGTTAAAGAAAGATATTTCAGACAGAGATAATAAGAATAAAAGTATCAGTGCTTGAGTGAGTGAAGATGGTTGTGTCTCCTAGTCAGTGAGGGAGGATTAAAAAAAAAAAAAAAAAAAAAGACCAGTTATTCCTCAGGCTAGATGAGGGAGAATGGCTTGACCACTCCATATTAAACTGCTGTCCTACAGAGACTGTTTTTCATCTACTGACAGTTGGTCCTGTGCTGTAGGTCAGTTTTGATTAGTGTTGCTAGGTTTGTACTTCTCTGTCCATTCTTGCTGACCCCACCCCCTTTGTGATAGACCACAGAAATCATAATATGGTTGGCCAAGGAGAAGATGCCATATGAGGTCATTAAACACAGGTTGCCACCTTTCCAAGATCACCCTCACCTCCAGCCTTGTCAGAGGCACATGTTGTGAGTCTCATCCCATCAAGGCCAGAACAATATGGACTCAAGTTTTAATCCTGCCTCCTTTTCTTCTCAAACCAATCACTAGCACTTGTCCACAGCAGAAACACTGAATGTAGAGTCAGACTGATCCACGTAGAAATCCTGGCTTGGCTACTTATGACTTTAGGAATGTTACTTATCCTCTCTTAGATGATTTCTTCAGGAAAATGAAGATTGGGAGTATTTCCTTACAGAGTTGTCATCATGATCACTGGAAGCAGGATGAGCAAAAGTGCACATGGCAGGCAGTCCGTACTGGTTCCTTATTTTCATGTTTCTCCCTACATTATAGCAACTCTTTTGTAACCTAAGCAATCCATGTGATAAACTACCCCATCCTAATACTATTACTAGTACCCATTAGATTAAGACAGTCTCAGTGGTCCTTTAACAGTTAGCATAACCTCAGTAACCTTAGGTCAACCTGACCTTTGAAATCCAGGGTGCGGTAGCCCCACAATCACAGCCTTAGATCTCTGAAAACACCTGATTTTTCGGTCAGCAACATGAACTCTAAAGAGATGAAGTTAACTTTGTATTTCTCCACTGTGCCACCAGTGTATGGTTTATGTGAAAGAGATGTTCAATTTCTGTTAATAAATGACATTTATACACACATCTTCCTTTTCCAGTCCTAAGCAAATGCAGTATGCTGTGGCTATGAATTGCTATAATGCACCAACTCTCCCTGGTACAACTAAAATGTAAGAAAACAAAGAGAAGTTGTGTTTGCCCTCATCAGTACACTTATGCAAACTAATTACTCTCTCCTTCCTTCCTTGTGCCCTCTCTCTCCCCTCTACCTACCCTCTTGTATTTATGAGGAATGAAAGCAAGACCCAGCCCATTTCTTTTGAGTTTATTATTCTGACTGGTAGGCACCTGCTTCCTGCAGTTCCTTTTGTGTAGAAAGCATTAAGCCTTTCTTCCATTCACTTTAAGATGCTTTAAGAGTCACATCAGTAGGATGTAATTAAAAAAGACAAGAACAGCAGGGAAAATGCCAGACAATTACTAAGAGACACAGGGTAAAATCAAGGTTGAGACAAACTAGTCTGTATCAAAAGGAATTCTGATTACCACCATAGTTATTATTGGTATTTAACATTTATTGGGTACCAACATGGAATTACGCACTGTACAGAACATAGAATTAGACCCTTTCCTAGCCAGGCAGTAATATTTAAAAAGCTGTGAGATTCTTCTAAAGCTGCTAGTCTTAGGTGATACTCTCCTGTGTGGAGAATTGGAGGCTTGTGATCCTATGCAGATCTTGGAGTTATTATAGGGGAAATAAATGAGATAATAAACTAAAAAATGACAATTGTTTACAGTGAGAACTCAAGAAGAATTGGTACAGAGGGGGAAGGCAGGCTTAATCATTCATAACAGCATTAGGTTCCTAAGTGAAGCTGCTGGCTGCCTGGAGAATGTTGCTTTCCCCATGTATAAAGCTGACTTCTTCCAGTTGTGCTTTACTTTCAGCAAGTCCCTGTAAAAATACTGTTTTCGTTTTTCTTGAGAAAATGTTGGGGCATTTTTCAAAGCACTCGAATAGTATTATCAAATGTAAATATTTAACCCTAGGCAAGCCAGCTAATAGCCCAAGTATTTTGACTTGGCAAAGGCTTATTTTTTAAAAATCTCTGTAGATCTTGTACCAGAAAGAGTACTGGTAAATAATAGGTGCTGATGGAACGAGTTAAGGAATAAATGAGTGAAAACAATGAAAACATATTTAAATAATCAAACTACCAAAACAACTGGGCTCTGAATTTTCCGTACAGGAAGCTGTTTAGAAAAAATAGCCTTTTAGTCAGTCATACCAAGCTGCGACAAGGCCGTAAATTGTAACCGATACATGCTGTGTCAGTGATGTGACACGTGGGAGCCAAGAAACTGTCTTTCTGTTATATTTGCTATTAGCCCAACCCTTGTTTAAGTCTAGTTAATTTGCATTTATTTGCTTACTTTCAGGCATGAGCTGATTCTTATACGTGCATTTTCAGACAAATAAAACTTACTCTCTTAAGTCCTAAAACTATTTTGGATGGATATTTTTCCAAAATACGTATACATTGCCATTCTTTCTGAAGCAGAGCATATTCTGTTCAGTTTTGATCTGCACATTTTTGGAGTAATGTTGGAAAATTGGAGCAGATTTAGAAAATAACTTTCCACAAACTTTACAGCCCAGGACACAGATCCTGAGCTTGTTGCCTTCCCAGTTTGCAACTCTGAGACATTTGAGAATTCAAAATTCCAATCTGGTGTTCCAGGTGGTTTTAAAGGATATTAGTTTAGGTAGGAAGATAAAATATGTTTTTTTAATTAGTGATTTTTTTAAAACTTGATTTTTTTTTTTTTTTTTGTGGTACGCGGGCCTCTCACTGTTGTGGGGATGGCCTCTTCCGTTGCGGAGCACAGACTCCGGACGCGCAGGCTTAGCGGCCATGGCTCACGGGCCCAGCGGCTCTGCGGCATGTGGGATCCTCCTGGACCAGGGCACGAACCCGTGTCCCCTGCATCGGCAGGCGGACTCTCAACCACTGCGCCACCAGGGAAGCCCTAAAACTTGATTTTTATGTTTTAAATTATTTGGACTCTGTTTGTATTCTTATCCCAGGGTCTGCAAAAGATAGACTAGATCAGTAACAAGTTTGTCAACGTGAGCCATCCTCAAGATAATAGAGAAAAAAGGAGTGTGAGTATCCATCCATGTCATTATAAGTAAGCTCCTTTCTCCCTACAATTTCTAATGAATCAAAAGTGACTGAAAAAAACCTGGAAATTAATCCAGTACAAACCATCTTTACCATGGACATATTTGAATTTAAATGGAACTCTTGAATGCTACCACGTCTCTAGTTCTGTAGAGTATGTTCTGTTGGCTATGACTGCATAACCTTTGGACAAAAGACAGTAGGAAAGGCAAGCCTTGGAAAAAACAATTTATCAGGGTGAAATCCATATTATCGTTAATCATGAAGGTTTCCCTGAGAATATTTGCCAGTTTTGTTTTTTTTTGAGGATAAACCTGGGATATCAATGCTTGCTATTCACTTAAAAACAGGATAAAGTGACTATTTTCTTTCTCTTTTACATATAAAAATGGAACAGATCAGATAGCTCTGATTATCTCGGATAATTAAGTAGATGGAACTTGAATGCCTATAGCGGTGTTTACGATACGATTTACCCTGAGCTTCGCTGCCTCTGTTTTCTTCCCACACTCTCTGGAGCACTCACTGGTAGTTGAATGTAAATGTAGACTTCACCAAGCAATATATTTCTCCCTCTTGATGGCTTGGCTTAATGATACTTGCTCTTAAACTGTCCTCAAGACTCAAATTCAGGCCACACAATCTACTATTCTAAGAAGAATCCCCTCCCAAGAAGGAGGCCTGACTTCTCAGTTTTTTTTCTGAAGCTGGGTCATCACCTGAGGTGCCTCTTTTGCAGTTTGGAAACTTGCAAAACCAAGTGCTGTTCCCAAGTTACTTCCTTTATTTAAAAAAAACACTTTCTCGGATATTATTTGCTGAAGATGTAATATGAAGGAATAGAAAAGTGCTTTGAATACAGTTTGTATCTCTTTGGTGGAGATTAAACATTTTTCTAATGAACTGTAAACACTTTGAAAGGGGATTGGAAGAGCAATTTTCACAGCCAATGAAAATGTGTGAAAATTATTTTTACTGCATTAGTTTGTGCTGCTGCAGTATTTTGAATATTTGCCAAACTGTGTGAATAATTAGTGTGGTTTAATAGCCAAATATGTTCATTCAGTCATGTGTGAGAAATAAATTTATCGTGCATTGCTTTTTTGTTCTTATATTCTTACGTATAGTAAACCTAGTCTAACCAACTAAAATATTGCTATGTGATCTACCACAGGTGGTCCTAGACTCATAGGATCATAGATTATGCTTAGCTGTTCAACCCATAACTAATTAGTAGCTGTGACAGCTTACACAGCAGCCTGCTTTAAAGCAGAGAAGTCTAGGTGGTAAATGTGAAACAAAAGCCAATTTAATAAAGAAACTTTGCATTTGATAAGGGTAGGACATGCATAGGGATTTTGTTCCTCTTGCTTTGACAAATGTGGAAGTAATGTTGTTGATCCAGACCCGCAGCTATAATTACTGCAAAAATCATTTAAAAGTCCCAAAGGTTGCTGTTGACTCTCCCATTGTTGCACTGTGCTCACTCATGACCTGTTTAGTCTTCCTTCAGTTGAACTACTAGACTGAGCACTCCTGCAGGGCAACTGTAAGACATACTCACCCCTGGTCGATTCTTGAAAAAGTCTGTTGAATGTAAAAAAAAAAAAAAAAAAAAATCCCGAGGGTTCTCATGGCACTTGGGACCATGTCCTAAGCATGTGCACCATTGGTTGAGTTTCCATTCAGCCATGAGCTTTGAGATGAGGGATTCTGTTTCAGGGTCAGCCATCTAACTTTAATCAAAAGACTTCAGACGGCAAGAAAGACGTCACATTCTTTTTTTTTCCCAGATAATTCTATGGTTGGAAATAAGTTTTAAGAAAACATTAAGTGAATGTGGTAAAAGAACGGAACTTGAAAGATGAAAAGGATGATTGTGGATCATCAGAGGCAACTCTGTCTGATTTAGAGATAGATGTGAGATTCAAAGGCCAGTGTTATGTATTGGATATAATGGTGTTACGTGTTGGAGTCAGGCAGACCTGTGCTTGGACCCTGGCTCTGCTCACTGCTAGTTGGCTGACCTTGGGCAGTTACTTAACATCTCTACACCTTACTGTCTTCAGTATGCACAATAAAATCTATAGAATAACACTAACTAGACAGATTTATTGTCAGTATTAAATGAAATAAGGTTCAGTACTTAGAATAGACTAGATACTCAGCAAGCCGAAGGTATTTTTTTTTACCATTAATATTAACATAAAGTTAAGAAAATAAACCCCTGCCAAAATTTGAATAAATCTATTCTTCCTAAATCCGAGATGGCTGTTTAAATTGACACAGAGCAAAGAATATCTTTTATATCTCTGGTGGGAACATCATATTTCAAAGTTTAGACCATTACAGGTAATAGGAGGGCAATCCATTCAGGAAATTTAGTTCAGTCGAAAGTCATTTCTGTAGACAATTTTAATCTTTTATGTTGTTAATCATCTCTGTAGACCTGGAACATGTTGAAAATTTATTATATTAAAATTTATTATATTAATGGATATGTTTTGCTTATTCTGGCAATCTGAGTCAGTTTCAGTAAACTGTGAAGTTGTAGAAATCATGAAAATAATACAATATATGTAGACCGGAGCTCCAGTGGGTAACGTTTAATAACAATCTAGGCAACTGCCTGCAAACCAAGCTTGAAACCCTGTCAGCGATCAGGGAACATGGGCTGTGGCTCTTATTTCCTTTGTGACTCAGCTGAAAGTATTATTTGTAGTTCTCACAAACATAAGTGCACCACATGACCTTTACGAGAAGTGCAGTTCATAATATCTTTCACATTCATCTTTTTCTTCCTCCAGTGTTTATGTATCTTCCATGTCTTTTCCCGTCGGAGTCTTCCCTATTCATGAATAGCCTATACTTTTCCTTCCTGCTTTTAGTTCATCAACTTTCTCCACCATTATCATCTATGAAAGACCATGTCGTCATGTCAGCAAATCCTTAAAGTTGGGGTTTGAGATTTATGATTCCATTGTAATATCCTGTTTTATCCAGCAATAGTCTATTACATTGAAATCTAGATGGAAAAATATTAGCTAATATTCATATCCTAACCCTTCACAGTATTATTCACCCTTGGTATCTCAATGTCTTATAAATACACAGAGAGGATTGGATGATATCACCAAAGCTCTCTCCATCGAGGAGTTGATGGTAAAAAGGGACATAGAAAAATGAAAGCATTACTTTAGTGAATCGCAAAATATCTGCCTGACGTTCATTTTCATGCACCATGTTCATAAATACATTTCTAGACAAGGCAAAACACTAGGGCATTATAGCTCCTCTAGACTCTTTTCTGATGAATACTTGTCTTCTTTTTAATTTAGGTTGATTATTAGAATTATTAGCACAAGAAGCACAGACTTGCTAAATCACTTCCCTGTGATCACACAGAATAAGGCAAAAGATGTTAAGAATAGAGCTGAGGACTCTTGATGTTTAGTTTCTTGCACTAGTTATTAAGCCCATTTCTTCTCTATTAGCTGTACAAAAGGCATATCTGGTGTCAGTAAGTAAACCCTATGTTTATCAGACAGAAAATGTGCATCATAGTTTCTCTCCTTCTACTGTCAGAGTGCTTAAGGGTACAGTTTTGGAACAGAAAAGATTCAGAATGCCATGAGGCTGTTGCAGCTACACCAGGCTTGGAGCCCTGAGGTTGAAGAGAGGAAAACGCGGTGGTTAAACGAGCTTCCTAAACAGTACAGCCTGATATTTTATCCCCTGCCTATTGGCACATCCTATGGAAATAAGGATCAATCTGGACATGCAAATAACTTAAAGATGTGTATATTATTCTGACTGATTTTATAATGCTGTCACCTATTTCCCACTCATCCTTTTTAGTTAAAATAATATGTGGCAGTGAGGCTTTGAGAAGCAAATGATTACAGGGTACGTTAACAATAATACCCCAGTTAGAGTCTGGTGGTTTGTTAGAACAGGGAACACCCTCAGCTTTGCTTTGAGCTATTAATTAACCAACCGGTCATTAACTGCTGCTAACAGTTGATTTAGAAGGAATTATTGCTTAAATAGCAGGAGGTATTTAAGAGGAAAATAAATTAAAACAAAGAACTGCTGGATCCTGAGAAAAAAATAGGAGTTCTTGAAATATACAGAATAGCTGCAAGGACTCTGTAATTATCAAGTGATAAACAATCATTGGGAAGCACATTATTTTTTTTTTTCCAGAAATAGTGACAGTGTCTTATAATCAAGGACTTCACTGTCTTTATGAACTGAATGATCCAAAATGAATGATGTTATTAGAAGCATAACTAAAGTAGTAAATTGTCATTTAAATGAGTTACCAAAACATTTACATGGATCACAGATATACTGTCTTGGCAATGTATTATGGAAGTTTAGTTTACAAACAAAATTTTTAAATAAAA
Source organism: Monodon monoceros (assembly GCF_005190385.1). Classification (NCBI taxonomy): domain Eukaryota; kingdom Metazoa; phylum Chordata; class Mammalia; order Artiodactyla; family Monodontidae; genus Monodon; species Monodon monoceros. Next base: position 18,279,950 of record NW_021703777.1, on the reverse strand, counting down.
AAAACAAAGCAACAACGTATCTATTGCCCATAAGCTGAATCACAGGAGAACTTACTGCGTGACTTCAGGGGCATCATATTCACCCTCTATCTGTCCTTGGGCTACTTTATTTTAAAGGCATTAGCCTCTCCTGACGATTATCCTTCTCCTATTACCTTAAGAATCGAGTTTACGGGGGTTACTGGTTTTGATGTAAAGTAGCAATAAGAAAACTCATAGTAACCAAAGGAACTAAAGAAAATCTGTAGTTTTTTTTTTTTTTTTTGCAATACGCAGGCCTCTCACTGTTGTGGCCTCTCCCATTGCGGAGCACAGGCTCCGGATGCACAGGCTCAGCGGCCATGGCTCACGGGCCCAGCCGCTCCGCGGCATGTGGGATCTTCCCGCACCGGGGCACGAAACCGTATCCCCTGCATCGGCAGGCGGACTCTCAACCACTGTGCCACCAGGGAAACCCAATCTGTAGTTATTGAGTGAATTATTTTCTATTTTACTAAAGTCAGCTTTAGGAAATACTCTAACCAATAATCACAATAATATTTTTTAACCAAAATCGTTTATCTGCCTTAGATTTCAATCAAGTTTATTGAGCACCTACAATATATGAGGAACCAAGGAAGTCTTTCTCCCTATCGGAATTGCTAACTGACCAAGATCTTATGAATAATTTTAACTTGAGAGGTAAATGTCAGTGTTTCCTAAACTTTAGGTTGCTTATTTTGTTCACTCCTATGAGAAAAATAGGTGTGAAGTTTAATTGTAATAGAATTTTAAGTGGGTAGTTTTTGAGGTAAGTTTTTAAGGCTGTACGTAGTAATTTCATTTGACAGTATCCTGCTTCTTTAGAAGCCCGTTGGAAATTTGTGGGGAATTTTTGTTTATCACAATATGAGGGAAGGGGTTTGCTACTGACGTTTAGCAGACAGGCATCTAGGGATATACATATAAACATACAATATTTTTTGTACATTTTAATATATACCAGATTTTCCAGGAATGCAAACACCGTGAAAACCAAGAAAAGATTGTTCTTTGTTTTGTTTGGAAATTTCCCAAGAGTGATTTACAATTTTAGAAGCTCACTTGGCTAACAGCGATGCTATTTGTGGTATTAGGACTGCTAATAGGTACACATACTTCAGTTTACGTTTGTAGCTGTCACAGTCAATACGTACAGGCAGTCCTTGCTTTACACAGCACCATGTTAATTGAAACCTGTGCATATTGGAGCTGTGGCCTCCCTTTACATGATTCTGAAATGCATGGCTTCAGTTAACACAGTAAAGAAAGGACTGTGTAAAGCAAGGACTACTTATGATGAAATTCAAAAATTAGAGATTTCCTTAACAGACTAACTTAGAATTAACATTATTAAATGGGTAGATAGACAAAATATAGGGATATCATGAAGTTTCATGAATAAAATCTGTTTAAAAATTTCTTCTTTTTTTCCATCACATACTTTTTTAATTTTTTTTATTTTTGTGGTACACGGGCCTCTCACTGTTCTGGCCTCTCCCATTGTGGAGCACAGGCTCCGGACGCGCAGGCTCAGTGGCCATGGCTCACAGACCCAGCCGCTCTGCGGCATGTGGGATCTTCCAGACCGGGACACAAACCCGTGTCCCCTGCATTGGCAGGCGGACTCTCAACCACTGTGCCACCAGGGAAGCCCCATCACATACTTTTTAAATGTTGAAGTCACATGACAAGAAACATGAAAGTTACATGAAAATAATTTATTTATTTATGATTGGGATGTTTCTTGACTTGACTGTCTTATGTTACTTTTTCTTTTCTTCATTCCACCATCGATTTCCCATTGTTTATTGAAGGATATGACTTCCATGATTGTGATGGTTAATTTTATGAGTCAACTTGGAGGGTGATTTCAAATGAGATTACTGTTTAAATTTGTGAATTTGGGGTAAGACAGATTGCCCTTCATAATGTGAGTGGGCCACATCTAATCAGTTGAAGGTCTGAATAGAACAAAAAGACCAGCCTCCCTGAACAAAAGGAAATTCTTCAGCAGACTGTCTTCATATTTCACCTGGACAATTGACCCTCATTGGTCTCTGGATTGTCAGCTCACACTGCAGCTTTGGACTTGTCATCCTCCATAATCAAGTGAGCCAGTCCTTATAATATATACACACACACACACACACACACACACACACACACAACACATCTTATTGTTTCTGTTTCTCTAGAACCCTGAGCAATGATTTAAAAAGAAATTAACATGCAGTAAAGTTGCTTTTTTTTTTGATGTATAGCAGTATGACTTTAGCACATGGATAGATTCAATGTGAACACCACCACATCAGGAAACAGAATAGACACATTACTCCTAAAAACTCCCTGAGGCTGCTACTGTGGAGTCATGCCCTCTCCCCACTCTGAACCCCTCTGACAATGAATAATCTGTTTTCCAGCAAGGTCAATATAACTTTTATCTTTTACTCAGGATAATGCCTTTAAGATTCAACTGAATTTTTGCATGTATCAATAGTTTGTTCCTTTTTATTGTTAGCAGTTCTTCATTGCATGCCCAAGGTCTTGTTATATACAAGAGATATATTTATGCATTGATATGTATGTGAGATTTCAAAAAGAAATATGTTTTCTGTGATAATTTTTTTTTACTCTCAATAACATGTTATAAAAAGTGAATTATTCTGACATAAGAGTTATAAGTAAGGTCCAGTTTATTTGTGAAAAATATCATATTTCTATTTTTTCTTTTATGGACAGTCTGCAATTTATCTTATGTTATCACTACCTTAGTTAAGGTTATTTTTCTCTTTATCATGTTAACAAGTCTGCTCTGTTATTATATGTCTTATCACTTATTTTTACTCCAGTAGCCTCTGGGATCTCTGAACTTTCATTTTCTTGTACTTCTTTTGAATTATGTAGGTGTCTTCAAGTACATACAATTACATATTGAAATACATGATATTATAATAACATTGAAATATATATTACCTTGTAAGTTACTTTCCTTTTATCTCCTTTTTATAATATTTAGCATATTGTTTAGAATTGTTTAAATGTTATGTGGCTATTAGCTCTACAACAATGCTAAAGGAACTTCTCTAAGTGGGAAACACAAGAGAAGAAAAGAACCTACAAAAACAAACCCATAACAATTAAAAATCTGGTAATAGGAGCATACATATCGATAATTACCTTAAAACTGAATGTATTAAATGCTCCAAACAAAAGACACAGGCTCGCTGAATAGATGCAGAAACAAGACCCACATATACTGTCTACAAGAGACCCACTTCAGACCTAGAAACAAATACAGACTGAGTGAGGGTGTGGAAAAGATACTCCATGCAAATGGAAATCAAAAGAAAGCTGGAGTAGCAATCCTCATATCAGATAAAATAGACTTTAAATAAAGAATGTTACAATAGACAAGGGAGGACACTACATAATGATCAAGGGATCAATCCAAGAAGAAGATATAACAATTATAAATATATATGCACCCAACATAGGAGCACCTCAATACATAAGGCAACTGCTAACAGCTATAAGAGAGGAAATCGACAGTAACACAAAAATAGTGGGGGACTTTAACACCTCACTTACACCAATGGACAGATCATCCAAACAGAAAATTAATAAGGAAAAACAAGCTTTAAATGGCACAGTAGACCAGACAGATTTAACTGATATTTATAGGACATTCCCTCCAAAAACAGCAGATTACACTTTCTTCTCAAGTGCGCACAGAACATTCTCCAGGATAGATCACATCTTGGGTCACAAATCAAGCCTCAGTAAATTTAAGAAAACTGAAATCATATCAAGAATCTTTTCTGACCACAACACTATGAGATTAGAAATCAATTACAGGGGAAAACAACATAAAAAACACAAAAACATGGAGGCTAAACAATACATTACTACATAACCAAGAGATCACTGAAGAAATCAAAGAGGAAATCAAAAAATACCTAGAGACAAATGACAACAAAAACACAACGATCCAAAACCTATGGGAGGCAGCAAAAGCAGTTCCAAGAGGGAAGTTTATAGCAATAGAAGCTTACCTCAAGAAACAAGAAAAATCTCAAATAAACAATCTAACCTTACACCTAAAGGAGCTAGAGAAAAGAATAAACAAAACCTAAAGTTAGTAGAAGGAAAGAAATCATAAAGATCAGAATCATAAAGAGCAGAAATAAATGAAATAGAATCAAAGAAAGCAGTAGCAAAGATCAATAAAACTAAAAGCTGGTTCTTTGAGAAGATAAACAAAATTGACAGACCATTAGCCAGACTCATTAAGAAAAAGAGGGAGAGGACTCAAATCAATAAAAGTAGAAATGAAGAAGGAGAACTTACAACAGAAACTGCAGAAATACAAAGCATCCTAAGAGACTACTACAAGCAACTCTATGCCAATAAAATGGACAACCTGGAAGAAATGGACAAATTCTTAGAAATGCACAACCTGCCAAGACTGAATCAGGAAGAAATAGAAAATATGAACAGACCAATCACAAGTAATGAAATTAAAACTGTGATTAAAAATCTTCCAGCAAACAAAAGTCCAGGACCAGATGGCTTCACAGGCAAATTCTATCAAACATTTAGAGAAGAGCTAACACCCATCCTTCTCAAACTCTTCCAAAAAATTGCAGAGGAAGGAACACTCCCAAACTCATTCTATGAGGCCACCATCACCCTGATACTGAAACAAAGATACTACAAAAAAAGAAAATTACAGAGCAATATAACTGATGAATATAGATGCAAAAATCCTCAACAAAATACTAGGAAACAGAATCCAACAACACATTAAAAGTACCATACACCATGATCAAGTGGGATTTATCCCAGGGATGCAAGGATTCTTCAATATACACAAATCAATCAATGTGATACACCATATTAACAAATTGAAGAATAAAAACCATATGATCATCTCAATAGATGCAGAAAAAGCTTTTGACAAAATTCAACACCCATTTATGATAAAAACTTTCCAGAAAGTGGGCATAGAGGGACCCTACCTCAACATAATAAAGGCCATATACGAGAAACCCACAGCAAACATCATTCTCAATGGTGAAAAAATGAAAGCATTTCCTCTAAGATCAGGAGCAAGACAAGGATGTCTACTCTCGCCACTATTATTCAACATAGTTTTGGAAGTCTTAACCATGGCAATCAGAGAAGAAAAAGGAATACAAACTGGAAAAGAAAAAGTAAAACTTTCACTGTTTGCAGATGACATGATACTGGACATAGAGAATCCTAAAGATGCCACCAGAAAACTACTAGAGCTAATCAATGAATTTGGTAAACTTGCAGGATACAAAATTAATGCACAGAAATCTCTTCCATTCTTATACACTAACGATGAAAAATCTGAAAGAGAAATTAAGGAAACACTCCCATCTACCACTGCAATAAAAAGAATAAAATACCTAGGAATAAACCTACCTAGGGAGACAAAAGACCTGTATGCAGAAAACTATAAGACACTGAGGAAAGAAATGAAAGATGATACAAGCAGATGGAGAGATATACCATGTTCTTGGATTGGAGGAATCAATATTGTGAAAATGACTATACCCAAAGCAACCTGCAGATTCAATGCAATCCCTATCAAATTACCAATGGCAGTTTTTACAGAACTAGAACAAAAAATCTTAAAATTTGTATGGAGTCAAAAAAGACCCCAAATAGTCAAAGCAGTCTTGAGGGGAAAAAAAAGAGCTGGAGTAATCAGACTCCCTGACTTCAGACTATACTACAAAGCTACATGTAAAAGAATGAAATTAGAACACTCCCTAACACCATACACAAAAATAAACTCAAAATGGATTAAAGACCTAAATGTAAAATTGGACACTATAAAACTCTTAGAGGAAAACATAGGAAGAACACTTTTTGACATAAATCACAGCAAAATCTTTTTTGATCCACCTCTTAGAGTAATGGAAATAAAAACAAAAATAAACAAATGGGACCTAATGAAACTTAAAAGCTTTTGCACAGCAAAGGAAACCATAAAGAAGACAGAAAGACAACCCTCAGAATGGGAGAAAATACTTGGAAATGAAGCAACTGACAAAGGATTAATCTCCAAAATATACAAGCAGCTCAATATCAAAAATACAAACAACCCAATCCAAAAATGGGAGGAACACCATTGTAAAGCAATTATACTCCAATAAAGATGTTTAAAAAATAAAATGGGTGGAAGACCTAAATAGACATTTCACCAAAGAAGATAGACAGATTGCCAAAAAACACATGAAAGGATGCTCAACATCACTAATTATTAGAGAAATGCAAATCAAAACTACAATGAGGTATCACCTCACACCAGTTAGAATGGACAACATCAGAAAATCTACAAACAAGAAATGCTGGAGAGGGTGTGGAGAAAAGGGAACCCTCTTGCACTGTTGGTGGGAATGTAAATTGATACAGCCACTATGGAGAACAGTATGGAGGTTCCTTAAAAAACTAAAAATAGAATTACCATATGATCCAGCAATCCCACTACTGGGCATATACCCAGAGAAACCATAATTCAGAAAGACACATGCACCCCAATGTGCATTGCAGCACTGTCTACAATAGCCAGGTCATGGAAGCAACCTAAATGCCCATCGACAGATGAATGGACAAAGAAGATGTGGTACATATATACAGTGGAATATTTCTCAGCCATAAAAGGGAACGAAACTGGGTCATCTGTAGAGACGTGGATGGATGTAGAGACTGTCATACAGAGTGAAGTAAGTGAGAAAGAGGAAAACAAATATCGTATATTAATGCATTTATGTGGAACCTAGAAAAATGGTACAGATGAACCGGTTTGCAGGGCAGAAATTGAGACACAGATGCAGACAACAAACGTATGGACACCAAGGGGGGAAGGTGGCAGGGGGGGTGGTGGTGGGATGAATCGGGAGACTGGGATTGACATATATACACTAATATGTATAAAACGGATAACTAATAAGAACCTGCTGTATAAAAAAAAAAGTTATGTGGTTATTTGGCCATAACATATGAATTTCAATTTAACGTATTAAAGAACTGATTTTTTAAAATACAGAACATTTGGACAGATAGTTTTGGGAGCCACTGCTTTAAACCTTATACCTACAGCTACTTAAATACTTTTTTTTTCTTCTCCAGGGATATTAGAAATTTCTAGTTTGACTAGATGGCCTCTAACTTCCCTTTGCATTCAGAGAATTTAGAATATGCATTATAGGCATGAATGTGGTTTTTTTTCATTCATGTTCTATCAGTCAGTTTAGGCTGAGTTATTCTGCAGTAATAAACAGCCCCTAAATCTTTTTTTTTTAGCATCTTTATTGGAGTATAATTGCTTTGCAATGGTGTGTTAGTTTCTGCTTTATAACAAAGTGAAATAGTTATACATATACACATAACCCCATATCTCTTCCCTCTTGCATCTCCCTCCCTCCCACCCTCCCTATCCCACCCCTCTAGGTGGTCACAAAGCACCAAGCTGATCTCCCTGTGCTATGCAGCTGCCTCCCACCAGCTATGTATTTTATATTTGGTAGTGTATATATGTCCCTGCCATTGTCTCACTTCATCCCAGCTTACCCTTCCCCCTCCCCACATCCTCAAGTCCATTCTCTAGTAGGTCTGCATCTTTATTCCCGTCCTGCCCCTAGTTTCTTCATGACCATTTTTTCCCCCTTAGATTCCATATATGTGTGTCAGCATATGGTATTTGTTTTTCTCTTTCTGACTTACTTCACTCTGTATGACAGACTCTAGGTCCATCCACCTCACTACAGATAACTCAATTTCGTTTCTTTTTATGGCTGAGTAATATTCCATTGTATATGTGTGCCACATCTTCTTTATCCATTCATCTGTCAGTGGACACTTAGGTTGCTTCCATGTCCTGGCTATTGTAAATAGAGCTGCAATGAACATTGTGGTACATGACTCTTTTTGAATTATGGTTTTCTCAGGGTATATGCCCAGTAGTGGGATCGCTGGATTGTATTATAGTTCTATTTTTAGTTTTTTAAGGAACCTCCATACTGTTCTCCATAGTGGCTGTATCAATTATATTCCCACCACCAGTGCAAGAGGGTTCTCTTTTCTCCAGCATTTATTGTTTGTAGATTTTTTAATGATGGCCATTCTGACTGGTGTGAGATGATACCTCGTTGTAGTTTTGATTTGCATTTCTCTAATGATTAATGATGTTGAGCATTCTTTCATGTGTTTGTTGGCAATCTGTTTACCTTCTTTGGAGAAATGTCTATTTAGGTCTTCTGCCCATTTTTGGATTGGGTTGCTTGTTTTTTTTGATATTGAGCTGCATGAGCTGCCTGTGAATTTGGGAGATTAATCCTTTGTCAGTTGCTTCCTTTGCAAATATTTTTTCCCATTCTGAGGGTTATCTTTTCATCTTGTTTATGATTTCCTTTGCTGTGCAAAAGCTTTTAACTTTCATCAGGTCCAATTTGTTTATTTTTGTTTTTATTTCCATTTGTCTAGGAGGTGGGTCAAAAAGCATCTTGCTGTGATTTATGTCATGGAGTGTTCTGCCTATGTTTTCCTTTAAGAGTTTAATAGTGTCTGGCCTTACATTTAAGTCTTTAATCCATTTTGAGTTTATTTTTGTGTATGGTGTTAGGAAGTGTTCTAATTTCATTCTTTTACATGTAGCTATCCAGTTTTCCCAGCACCACGTATTGAAGAGGCTGTCTTTTCTCCACTGTATATTCTTGCCTCCTTTATCAAAGATATGGTGAACATATGTGCATGGGTTTTCCTCTGGGCTTTCTATCCTGTTCCATTGATCTATATTTCTGTTTTTATGCCAGTACCATACTGTCTTGATTACTATAGCTTTGTAGTATAGTCTGAAGTCTGGGATCCTCATTCCTCCAGCTCCATTTTTCTTTCTCAAGATTGCTTTGGCTATTCGAGGTCTTTTGTGTTTCCATACAAATTGTGAGATTTTTTGTTCTAGTTTTGTGAAAAATGCCAGTGGTCGTTTGATAGGGATTGCATTGAATCTGTAGATTGCTTTGGGTAGTAGAGTCATTTTCACAATGTTGATTCTTCCAGTCCAAGAATATGGCATATCTCTCCATCTATTTGTATCATCTTTAATTTCTTTCATCAGTGTCTTATAATTTTCTGCATACAGGTCTTTTGTCTGCCTAGGTAGGTTTATTACTAGATATTTTATTCTTTTTGTTGCAGTGGTAAATGCGAGTGTTTTATTAATTTCACTTTCAGATTCTTCATCATTAGTGTATAGGAATGCAAGAGATTTCTGTGCATTAATTTTGTATCCTGCTACTTTACCAAATTCATTGATTAGCTCTAGTGGTTTCCTGGTAGCATCTTTAGGATTCTCTATGTATAGTATGTCATCTGCAAACAGTGACAGCTTTACTTCTTCTTTTCCAATTTAGATTCCTTTTATTTCTTTTTCCTCTCTGATTGCTGTGGCTGAAACTTCCAAAACTATGTTGAATAATAGTGGTGAGAGTGGGCAACCTTGTCTTGTTCCTGATCTTAGTGGAAATGCTTTTAGTTTTTCACTGTTGAGGATGATGTTGGCTGTGGGTTTGTTTTATATGGCCTTTATTATGTTGTGGTAAGTTCCCTCGATGCCTACTTTCTGGAGGGTTTTTATCATAAATGGGTGTTGAATTTTGTCAAAAGCTTTCTCTGCATCTATTGTGATGATCATATGGTTTTTCTCCTCCAGTTTGTTAACATGGTGTATCACATTGATTGATTTACGTATACTGAAGAATCCTTGCATTCCTGGGATAAACCCCACTTGATCATGGTGTATGGTCCTTTTAATGTGCTGTTGGATTCTGTTTGCCAGTATTTTGTTGAGGATTTTTGCATCTGTGTTCATCAATGATATTGGCCTATAGTTTTCTTTCTTTGTGACATCTTTGTCTGGTTTTGGTATCAGGGTGATGGTGGCCTCTTAGAATGAGTTTGGAAGTGTTCCTTCCTCTGCTATATTTTAGAAGAATTTGAGAATGATAGGTTTTATCTCTTCTCTAAATGTTTGGTAGAATTCGCCTGTGAAGCCACCTGGTCCTGGGCTTTTGTTTGTTGGAAGATTTTTAATCACAGTTTCAATTTCAGTGCTTGTGATTGGTCTGTTCATATTTTCTATTTCTTCCTGGTTCAGTCTCGGAAGGTCGTGCATTTCTAAGAATTTGTCCATTTCTTCCAGTTTGTCCATTTTATTGGCATAGAGTTGCTTGTAGTAATCTCTCATGATCCTTTGTATTTCTGCAGTGTCAGTTGTTACTTCTTTTGCATTTCTAATTCTATTGATTTGAGTCTTCTCCCTTTTTTTCTTGATGAGTCTGGCTAATGGTTTATCAATTTTGTTTATCTTCTCAAAGAACCAGCTTTTAGTTTTATTGATCTTTGCTATAGTTTCCTTCATTTCTTTTTCATTTATTTCTGACCTGATCTTTTTTCTTTCACAGCCCCTAAATCTTAATGGCTTTCGATAACATGATTATTTCTTGCTCGTGTTATTAGTTCATGGGTCAGCTTGATGCCTTATTTTGTCTTCATTCTGAAACCAAGGATGAAAGAGCAGCTTCTATATGTTATGTGGTCGTCTTGCAGTAGAGAGAAAAGAGCTGATCGTAGACCAAATGATGCCTCAAACCTTATTCTGAATGTGTTTCATGTTAATTCCACTTACCTGTCATTGACTAAAATAACCATGTGCTCAAGCCTGAAGTATAATCCTCCTATTAGGGAGGGTCAGCAAATATTTTTGAATAATGTTAGAATTTACCATATGTGGCTTGCAAGTATTATTTTATTTTTACTATTTTATTACATGAATTATGGATATATATGGAGCTTAGGCACTGTCTTAAGTTATTTTGTATCCTCTTTACTTTCTTTATCACCAAAGTAACCATAAGAGATAGCTAATATCTGCAATGGTTAAGAATTTGCAATAAAATCAGCTTCATCTTAACAAATTTTATATAATCCTAGACACGGACTCTCAGTAAACTGTCTAAGGAGCTATTTTTCATGGTTCACTTTTTAATTGTAAGCCTATAAAAATGTCTAGGCAATTTATTAAATACTCTGCAGAATAACGTCACAAGCAATTAGAGACTTTATTGAATTTTTTTTCTTTTTAATTTCTCTATAGAGCTAGGAGTGTTTTGATGAGACAAACCATCTTTGAATCTTCATTGTAGCCCATGCTGTCATTTTCTTGTCTTTATCTTCTCTGCATGCCCACCAGAGCGCTCCCAATTCTTAGCCTATTGACTCTTGGCGTTTGTCTTCCTCTTGTGACAGGAGTCCACTGGTCTATGTGCTAGACAGGCTGGAAGTGCCCAGGAGGTAATACCTCTCAGGAGAAACAACTTGCCCCTGGGTTGAAGCGACTCTGAGACATGTACTATACTGGCTCCCAGAGTTCTTGGGGGTTTGAGCCCCATTACCCTGAGTAGTAACCTGCAGCATAACCCGTTTTATTAGCTTCCTTTCCTTCTTATCTCACTTTCCCACTCCCCTTACTGATACTTTCTGGAATCACTCAAATGAACTCAAACTATTTACACTCATACCTTTTATCTAAGGGTCTACTTCTGGCGGGACCTGATCTAAGATGCTTATCATGTGGATTAAGGCCTGGCAAGTAATGGGTGCTTAGTAAATGTTGGTCATAATGGTTAAAAGAAGGTAGGAAAGGAAGCAGATATTTTCCTGAGAAATATTGCTCAGTGGACACATGTAAAACCAGTTTTTAAATTTAGCATTTCTTTCAGTGTATCTACCAAAGTCACCTGCTTATAATTTAACATTTAAAAATTTTCTCATGTCTTATATTTTCACATTTCTGATAAATTCTTCTACCTGGTATCCTTACTCTACCAAACTCCCATCTTATTCCAAATTTTAAAGTCCTACAAAAGACCATGCCATGAAACTTAATAATAATGTTATTAATTATAACAATAGTCAGTATTTGAGTGTTTGCTCTAAGTACTGTCCTAAGGGCTTTACATGTATTAATTCATTTAAACATCACAACAAATCCAGAGCCACAGTATTATTATTTATCTTCCCATTGGTTAATTAAGGAAGACACCAATATTGGGTTAGCCGAAAGGTTCGCTCGGTTTTTTTCTGTAAGATGGCTCTAGTAGCACTTAGTTGTCTTTAACTTCATTCGAAACAGTTTTGTTAGATTGTATGTGACAGCTGTCACATCAGAGTGCATTTAAGAAAAGACATCAAAATTGGTGAATTTTTGTGTAGCCGTTTTAATGCTGAAGATGGAAGAAAAAAGCAACATTTTCAGCATATTATGCTTTATTATTTCCAGAAAGGTACAAATGCAACTGAAACGGAAAGAAAGATTTGTGCAGTGTATGGAGAAGGTGCTGGGACTGATTGAACATGTCAAAAGTGGTTTGCGAAGTTTTGTGCTGGAGATTTCTCTCTGGCCAGTGCTCCACGGTTGGGTAGACCGGTTGAAGTTGATAGCGATCAAATCAAGACATTAATTGAGAACAATCAACATTATACCACGTAAGAGATAGCCGACATACTCAAAATATCCAAATCGAGTGCTGAAAATCATTTGCACCAGCTTGGTTATATTAATAGCTTTGCTGTTTGGGTTCCACATAAGTTAGGGGAAAGAAACCCTCTTGACCATATTTCTGCATGTGATGAGAATGCAGAAACATAAAAGTAATGAGAATGTTACTTTTTTTTTTTTTTTTTTTTGCGGTACGCGGACCTCTCACTGTTGTAGCCTCTCCCGTTACGGAGCACAGGCTCCGGACGCGCAGGCTCAGCGGCCATGGCTCACGGGCCCAGCCGCTCCGTGGCATGTGGGATCCTCCCGGACCGGGGCACGAACCCGCGTCCCCTGCATCGGCAGGCAGACTCTCAACCACTGCGCCACCAGGGAAGCCCCCAATAAATCTTTTATTAAGGGCTTGTATGTTTGAGTGTCTGGGAAATGGGGAGCACTATTTTGTAAGTCCAGAAAAAACTACACAGCCATATAAGTAACAGTTACTGAGCCCCTACCCTGGGGGCAGGGTTGTGTTTAATGTTTTATAAGCTTTTTTGTTTAATCTTCAAACAACCCTATGAAGTCACAACTAACTATTATGTGGGAAAATGACTCACCCAGCCAGGTTGGTTGAACCTGAGTCCATGCTCTTAACCAGCAGGCTGAAGTTGTTCCAAGATGTCTGGGTAAAAGAAGGTGATTTTCCTTTTACTTTTGTTCTCAATTTTACACATCCAGCACCTTTTCCCTGGTGTAGGCTGTACTTCACATATGGGTGGGATTTTGATTTTTCTCTAATGTTTGTAAGGCCAAAGGATTCAAACTTATAGAAATACATTTACCCATCAGTCTTACTCTTTCTGTAGTGCCTTCCTAATCTTCATCTTTTTCTAATATTGACTAAGAAATTTATTTTTATTTATTAAAAAAATTTTTTTTAAACTTTATTTAAAATTTTTTATCTTTTTGCCTGTGTTGGTTCTTCATTGCTGTGTGCAGGCTATCTCTAGTTGTGGCGAGCAGGGGCTACTCTTCGTTGTGGTGTGTAGGCTTCTCATTGTGGTGGTTTCTCTTGTTGCGGCATGCAGGCTCTAGGCACACGGGCTTCAGTAGTTGTGGTGCACGGGCTCAGTAGTTGTGGTACACGGGCTTAGTTGCTCCGCGGCATGTGAGATCTTCCTGGGCCAGGGATTGAACCCATGTGCCCTTCATTGGCAGTTGGATTCTTAACGACTGCACCACTAGGGAAGTCCCAAAACTTTTTATTTTATATTGGAGTATAGTTGATTAACAATGTCATGATAGTTTCAGGTGTATAGCAAAGTGGTTCAGTTACACAAATACATGTATCTATTCTTTTTCAAATTCTTTTCCCATTTAGGTTGTTACATAATATCGAGCAGAGTTCCCTGTGCTATGCAGTAGGTCCTTGTTGGTTACCCATTTTAAATATAGCGGTGTGTACATGTCAATCCCAAACTCCCTAACTATTCCTTCCCCGCTGGTAACCATAAGTTCGTTCTCTAAGTCTGTGAGTCCGTGTCTGTTCTGTAAATAAGTTCATAAGAAATTTTTATATACTTAGCTGTGTTTAATACTTAAAGTGGGGTATACACTATTAGCAAAGCAAACTGTTTAATTATATCTGTATTTATAAGAAAATATGTGTACATTTTTCTATTGAGGAAGGTAAATTACCCATTAAGAGGTCTTCTGAGATCTTTGATAATAGCCATTAATTGACTCACCTATATCTGAGGTTTAAATCAAATATTTGAATATTTGATAAAAACTAGATTGATGATAATTAAAATTTTAACCAAATGGGTGGCATCATATGTGTAAACGTATTTTTTGTTTTGAAAACATACAGCGGTAAGCAAGATTTGCAAGAATACTGGAGATATGAATTAACAGTTCATTTTATGAACAATATGAACAATAAAAATGATTAGTCAACCAAGAATTTCTCTTTCAACCTTCTCCAAGTTAGAATCAGCTCCACAGACTGCAATTAATCTTAGCTAGATTCCACCTTAAATACCTGTGCTTTCAAATGGAAGTTGTGGTTTGGCAACCTTTTCCTCAGTCTAGGAGAACCTTCTGGGTGTAGCAATATTGGAGTAGGACTTGGCCATGTAGTTAGCTATGGATGGTCCTCAGGAAGTTTTAAGTCTGTGCTTCTCAAGTGTGGTTACCCGACTAGTATGTGAAGCTACATGTTAGAAGTATCAGTTTTATCCAACGGAAGGTAAATGAAAGAATAATTTTTATGTTAAAACAAGCATGCATATATGATGAAGCAGAAAGCAAAAGTGGTACACATTTTTACATACTGTATAACATAGGAATTTTAAAAATTGTCAATTTGGAAGGCCTGGATTCAAGCTTCACTTCTGTCTGCCATTTGAGAAATAATTGAGGTTATTGTCTAAGGCCCAGACTTAACCAGATTTCTATGGTTTGAATCCTAGTTTTGCTATTTCCTAACTGGGACTTTGGGCAAATTATTTAACCTCTGTGGGTCTCAGTCCCACTCTTGGTAAAATGAGGATAACGCTAGTACCTGCTTCATGGGCTTGTTATAAAGATTACATGAGTTAATATTTGTAAACTGCTTAGAACTGCCCCTGGCACATAAGTAAGTGCTATCAAAGTATTTGTAAAATAAATTAAATGAACTTAAATTGGTATCGCAGTAGTAAGTTTTGAGAACATTTAGTTGCTGTCGACGTGAGAGGACCGGCTGTGAGAATGAATGGGTGATTTGTCTGAGACCCCATTTCTGCTGCCTCTGTTTTGATTTCCTTTCTCTCCTTCACCTGGGAACTTATCTGTGAGTATATTTATACTGCCACCCTCACCAAGTACTTGATCCCATTTTTTAATTTCAAATCCTTTGTCCTTTCAATTGTCCCATGTATTCCAAAGGGTATAAATGTCTCAGAGCATTACTTCTCAAACATTTATGTGTATATAAATCACCTAGGGTTGTTGCTAAAATATGTTGCTAAAATATGGTTCAGAAAATCTGGGTTATGGCTTCAAATCCTGCATTTCTAACACGCTCCCACATGCCCCTGCTTCTGGTTCTGGAATCACATTTTGAGTAGCATGTCCTAGTAAATTTTATCATCTAAAAAAAATTATCTAGCACCAATTTAAATATGTGCTTCGACTTCAGGTCCCAGGCCAATAAATAATTATTGCATAGTATTGTGGTGGAGAGAACATTCTCTTCTGCTTTTTAGTATCTCATGGTTATGAGGAAACTGGCTAGAATACAGCAATGATATTTCAAATGTCCACCCATCCACTCCTTTTCTTGTACACTGTGCTGGGGAGTGAGCAGAACATTTTGAAAACCTCACCCTCAAGGTGATTGGCTCCGTGAACATTTGACAATGGAATTTTCAGAGAATTTTTATTTCAAAATTCTAGGCAGAGAATCTTTCCTGGATCCAGCAGCATATGGCAGGCCTGTGAGCAGTGCCCTAGGTGGGTGGGAGAAGTGTGATTCTCTGACAACCACGCGCAGGCTTTGCCATCCTGAGCAGGGCCCTCAGCAGAAGCAACAGCGGGGGGTTGGGGGGGTGGAGTCAGGAGGAGAGATAGAGGAGGAACCCCTTTCCCTGGGCTCTGCCAGCATTTTGGTGCTTTGCCCAGGGTTGAATTAGTAACGCAGTCCAAGAGAAAACATTCAGAGACGTTCCCTGGGGGAGACTCCCAGGAAACTCTTTTCCTGCTCTCCACCTGCTCCCAGAGTTCTGTGAGAACGAACTGACAATGCTATGAGGTTAATGAACCCATCAAATCATCATTCGTTTTTCAACTTTTAAAATTACATGCAGTCATTGGCTCTTCAGATGTTTGTCAAGGGACCAGCAGCCAAAAACTTCTTCCCAGGAATAAGTTTTCTTCCAGCAAAAAAAATGGAACTCTCACCTCCAAAATAATATTTTTCTTCAAGTACTTAAATATTTAAGGACTGTAAAGAAATCTTTTCAGGAAAAGTAAAGATACAAAAATAAAATACAGATTTAGAAAACATATATCAGGGGATAAAGAACCTTCTAAGCACTGGGCAAACTGTACTGAAACTGATGTAATATTGTTTTTCTTGATTTGGGGGCTTCCTGGGGTTGCCCAGATTAGCTGAATCTAGGGAGTAATAATGAACACTGCTGGGCTGTTCTTTGTGAGTAGATGTCCCAGACTAATGGGCATCCATGTCAGGCAGCTGCCATTTGCTGCTCCTTGGCAGTGATCAAGGTTGCAGGTTGAAGTCCTTCTTCAACATCCTGGCTCCCGGGTCTCCCCGGGCAGGGCGCTGGCACAGGTGGCTTCACCACAGCTTCCTTTCCTGTGCCCTGGATTCTGAGCAGATTCTGGGAAAATTTGATTCCTGCTTCACCATCTTTAACCACTTGCTCTGATTGCTGTTATGGCTTTGAAACCATCTAGAATGTCATCCAAAGTGTAAAAGGCCATTCCTAAAAAAGACCAGAGAACTCACAAACTGAAACCTCTCTGCTGCTTTATGATACCAACTTATGAGTCAGGGCTTTCTCTTTCTTGGATCATTTTGGGGGGGACCATATTGTCTCTTTTATTATTTCTTTTCACTCTACTTCCTTCCCCTTTACCCTTCTGCACTCTGCCACTCCATGACCCACCTCATCACTAAATTATTCACTAGTGGAGTAGCTTCTCATTAAACCTCTTAGAGCCTCAGGTTTGGTATTTATCAATAGGGATAATAATAACTATCCTACAGTATGATTTCACTGAAATCACTCTGAAAACGGTCATATGTTCAAATATTAATTTTTGATTAGGAAACTATAAATAGAAAATCTAAAATATTTAGTAATTCTGGAAATTTCAAGAGAAGTTGGAGTCTCTAAAAATGCTAGAGCCGCACATAACCTTTCACTGATGATGAATATTCTGGAATAGTTATATTTTCTTTGATTTGCTCTTTTTCTACCTCCCTGCTTTCTTCCTGACGTTTTTTATCTCCCTCTTTCCCCATTTTTCCTTATCATCTCTCTCCCCAATCTCTTGCTTCTTTCTCCTTAGAATAAACATGGGGAAAATTTTCCTTGGCTTGAAGCAGTATTTTTGAGTGATTAAATGAATTAAGGGTAGGTTATGTTGTTCCAAACAATCATTATGTCTCTATGGAAGTCATTAGTGCAGCTTCCCAAGTATTTCTGGTTCTCTGCATTCTGGGGATGTGGTAGGATTGTGCTTTCTAGGCCCTTGTCATTGGATAGGGCCACATAACTAGTTCTGGCCAATGAGTTGTGAGCAGATGAGAGGTATGTCACTTCCAGGCTTGTGCATCTAGTGGCCAATATGAGACCCTCCAAGAACGGTATCCCTCTGGTACAGCAACTGGACATGTTTGAGATGATACCTGTGCTATCAGCCTGGGCCCATGAATGACCGCAAGGAGCAGAGCCCAGTAACAGACACGTATCATGAGTAAGAAATAAAGCTTTGTTGTTTTAACACACTGAAATTTTGGAGATTTTTTTTTCAACCACAGTATAGGTTAGACTATACTGACTGGTGCATTTACTAAAATGTGGACTTCTTTAGGGAAGAGAAGAAAAGAAAGAAGAAGGGAAAGTGCTTTTACTGAGAGGTTATTGTGTGTCTCTGCTAGGTGTTCTCATAATGACACATTAAATTATTATTGATTATTCGCCCCCAAAATTCAAGCTATAACTACTTCGGTATTTAAAATATTGATTTGTAGTACTACACATCCATTAGCATCTTTAACATAATGGTCGTCAACACATAGGTAACTAAGATAATGAACAACCTCCAAGTGGAAGATCTAGATTGATAAATTTGGGCTCTTGTAGCACCAATCTAAATCTCAACAGAGAATCCAAAGGGCAATGGCTATCATTTATTCATTCAACCATCTATTCATTGTCAAATATTTATTGACTACCTAACTTGGTCAGGCACTGTGTTAGGTGCTTAAAAAACAAAACAAAAGGGCTTCCCTGGTGGCACAGTGGTTGAGAGTCCGCCTGCCGATGCAGGGGACACGGGTTCGTGCCCCGGTCCGGGAAGATCCCACATGCCGCAGAGCGGCTGGGCCCGTGAGCCATGGCCGCTGAGCCTGCGCGTCCGGAGCCTGTGCTCCGCAACGGGAGAGGCCACAACAGTGAGAGGCCCACGTACCGCAAAAAACAAAACAAAAACACCAGTAACTACCTTAGATAAACCCTTTACTGTATTCAGAGCAGTTTTCCTTATATTATCTAATTTTTCTTCATAATAGCAAAATGTTCATCCTGCTTTTTTTTTTTTTTTTTTGGCTTCACTGTACAGCTTGAAGGATCCTAGTTCCCTAACCAGCGATTGAACCCAGGCCCCTGGCGTTGGCATTGGAAGCTCAGAGTCTTAATCACTGGACCGCTGGGGAATTCCCCATTCTGGTTTTTTTTTGTGTGTTTTTTTTTTTTTGCTGTATGCGGGGCTCTCACTGTCGTGGCCTCTCCCGTTGCGGAGCACAGGCTCTGGACACGCAGGCTCAGCGGCCATGGCTCACGGGCCCAGCCACTCCGCGGCATGTAGGATCCTCCCGCACCGGGGCACGAACCCGTGTCCCCTGCCTCGGCAGGCAGACTCTCAACCACTGCGCCACCAGGGAAGCCCCCCTATTCTGTTTTAAACATGAGGAAACCAAGACACAAGGAATGAAGTAACTTATCAAGCTCACTCAGGTAGGCAGTAATAAAACTGGGTTTTAACCACTATTTTCACACAATTATCAACAATTTATTTAACACTTATAAAAGACTATTGGGGAAAGATTAGAAATGGAAATTTGATCATAAAATGTATAATTATTTGCATATTGAGAAAAGGAATTTTTAACAGAAGTACACGGATGCCTTAATTTGTAGAACCTCAAATTGTAGACAGTGCTTAGAAGATCCTGAAAGTAGTTGATTACCTAAAAGCATTAAGAAAAATTTCTCTACAATTATATACTTATTAGACTAGCTAGGAGACAAAAGAACTACATTTTCGACATTTTATTTCCCAGGAAATCCAGCATTAGTGAGGAAATAGTAATTACATTTTGTCCTTTCATTTGTATTTGTAAAATTTAAAAAAAATATATAAAAGGCAAGTCAAAATTATTTGAAAAATTTTCTCTATATTTTATTAATGACGGAACTGGAGGAGGCATTCTTGATTTAATTTTCTCTTTTGTAGAATTATTGAATAGTGGAGATGAAAGAGAATATAAATCATCTGAGCCCTTCCTTTGTTTGGAGACATATAAACTAATACCCAGAGAAAGAAGCTATGGAGCCAGTGATGGGGCTGAGGCTAGACCTCAGGCCTGAAGACTGCCCTGAGTCACTCTTTTATTTTTCTTTAAAAGGCGATGTATATAAAACAAAGATCACTTTATTTTTCTGATAAGTGTTAGCAACTTTGTGTTTGCTCCACAATCCATAGGAAGAAACTTGGTTTACTTCATGTCACTCTTATCCAAGAATTTTTTAAGGTCAAAACAGATAATGTCCAATCCAAAGCCATCTTTGAGCCTAAGTATCATTTATGACCAATTGCAGTCCATTAGCAGCTAAGAACTGTATGGTCTGACTCTCCCTCTTGTCTTTTTTTTTTTTTTTTTTAAATTGGGGTCTAGTTGCTTTACAATGTTGTGTTAGTTTCTACTGTACAATGAAGTGAACCAGCTATATGTATACATATATCCCCTCGTCTTGGACCTCCCTCCCACCCCCACCCCCCATCCCACCTGTCTAGGTCACCACAGAGCACTAAGCTGAGCTCCCTGTGCTATACAGCAGGTTCCCACTAGCTATCTATTTAACACATGGTAGTGTATATATGTCAATCCCAATCTCTCAATTCATCCCACCTCTCTACCACACCACTGTGTCCACACAACCATTCTCCAGGGTCTGCGTCTCTATTCCTGCCCTGCAAATAGGTTCATTTGTACCATTTTTCTAAATTCCATATATATGTATTAATATACAATATTTTTCTCTTTCTGACTTACTTCACTCTGTATGACAGACTCTAGGTCCATCCACCTCACTACAAATAACTCAATTTCGTTTCTTTTTATGGCTGAGAACTATTCCATTGTATATATGTGCCACATCTTCTTTATCCATTCATCTGTCAGTGGACACTTAGGTTGCTTTCATGTCCTGGCTATTGTAAATAGAGCTGCAATGAACATTGTGGTACATGACTTTTTTGAATTATGGTTTTCTCAGGGTATATGCCCAGGAGTAGGATTGTTGGGTCATATTGAGTTTTATTTTTACTTTTCTAAGGAACCTCCATACTGTTCTCCATAGTGGCTGTATCAATTTACATTCCTACCAACAGTGCAAGAGCGTTCCCTTTTCTCCACACCCTCTTCAGCATGTGTTGTTTGTAGATTTTCTGATGATACCCATTCTAACAGGTGTGAGGTGATACCTCATTGTAGTTTTGATTTGCATTTCTCTAATGATTAGTGATGTTGAGTATCCTTTCATGTGTTTGTTGGCAATCTATATATCTTCTTTGGAGAAATGTCTATTTAGGTCTTCCACCCATTTGTTTTTTTAAACATCTCTACTGGAGTATAATGGATTTACAATGGTGTTCCACCCATTTTTGGATTTGGTTGTTTGTTTTTTTGATATTGAACTGTATGAGTTGCATGTGTATTTTGGAGATTAATCTCTTGTCAGATGCTTTGTTTGCAAATATTTTCTCCCATTCTGAGGTTGTCTTTTCGTCTTGTCTATGGTTTCCTTTGCTGTGCAAAAGCTTTTAAGTTTCATTAGGTCCCATTTTTTTGTTTGTTTGTTTTTATTTCCATTCCTCTAGGAGGTGGGTCAAAAAGGATCTTGCTGTGATTTATGTCACAGAGTGTTCTGCCTATGTTTTCCTCTAAGAGTTTAATAGTGTCTGGCCTTACATTTAAGTCTTTAATCCATTTTGAGTTTATTTTTGTGTATGGTGTTAGGGAGTGTTCTAATTTCCTCCTTTTACATGTAGCTGTCCAGTTTTCCCAGCACCACTTATTGAAGAGGCTGTCTTTTCTCCATTGTATATTCTTGCCTCCTTTATCAAAAATAAGGTGACCATATGTGCATGGGTTTATCTCTGGGCTTTCTATCCTGTTCCATTGATCTATATTTCTGTTTTTGTGCCAGCACCATACTGTTTTGATTACTGTAGCTCTGTAGTATAGTCTGAAGTCTGGGAGCCTGATTCCTCCAGCTCTGTTTTTCTTTCTCAATATTGCTTTGGCTCTTCAGGGTCTTTTGTGTTTCCATACAAATTGTGAAATTTTTTGTTCTAGTTCTGTGAAAAATGCCATTGGTAGTTTGATAGGGACTGCATTGAATCTGTAGATTGCTTTGTGTAGTATAGTCATTTTCACAATATTGATTCCTCCAATCCAAGAACATGGTATAACTCTACATCTGTTTGTATCATCTTTAATTTCTTTCATCAGTGTCTTATCGTTTTCTGCATACAGGTGTTTTGTCTCCTTAGGTAGGTTTATTCCTAGGTATTTTATTCTTTTTGTTGCAATGGTAAATGGGAGTGTTTCCTTAATTTCTCTTTCAGATTTTTCATCATTAGTGTATAGTATATAGGAATGCAAGAGATATCTGTGCATTAATTTTGTATCCTGCTACTTTACCAAATTCATTGATTAGCTCTATTAGTTTCCTGGTGGCATCTTTAGTATTCTCTATGTATGCTATCATATCTTCTTCAGTGACACTTGTACTTTTTCTTTCCGATTTGGATTCTTTTTATTTCTTTTTTTCTCTGATTGCTGTGGCTAAAACTTCCAAAACTATGTTGAATAATAGTGATGAGAGTGGGCAACCTTGTCTCCTTCCTGATCTTAGTGGATATGGTTTCAGTTTTTCACCATTCAGAATGAAGTTGGCTGTGGGGTTGTAATATATGGCTTTATTCTGTTGATGTAGGTTCCCTCTATGCCTACTTTCTGGAGAGTTTTTATCATAAATGGGTGTTGAATTTTGTTGAAAGCTTTTTCTGCAACTATTGGGATCATCATGTGGTTTTTATCCTTCCGTTTGTTAATACGGTGTATCACATTTGTTGATTTGCGGATATTGAAGAATCTTTGCATTCCTTGGATAAACCCCACTTGACCATGGAGTATGATCCTTTTAATGTGCTGTTGGATTCTGTTTGCTAGTATTTTGTTGAGGATTTTTGCATCTGTGTTCATCAGGGATATTGGCCTGTAGTTTTCTTTTTGTGACATCTTTGTCTGGTTTTGGTATCAGGTTGATGGTGGTGGCCTCACAGAATGAGTTTGGGAGTGTTCCTCCCTCTGCTATATTTTGGAAGAATTTGAGATGGATAGTGTTGGCTCTTCTCTAAATGTTTGATAGAATTCGCCTGGGAATCCATCTGGTCCTGGGCTTTTATTTGTAGGAAGATTTTTAATCACAGTTTCAATTTCAGTGCTTGTGATTGCTCTGCTTATATTTTCTATTTCCTCCTGGTTCAGTCTCAGAAGGTTATGCTTTTCTAAGAATTTGTCCATTTCTTCCAGGTTGTCCACTTTGTTGGCATAGAGTTGCTTGTAGTAATCTCATGATCCTTTGTATTTCTGCAGTGTCAGTTGTTACTTCTTTTTCATTTCTAATTCTATTGATTTGAGTCTTCTCCCTTTTTTTCTTGGTGAGTCTGGCTAACGGTTTATCAGTTTTGTTTATCTTCTCATAGAACCAGCTTTTAGATTTATTGATCTTTGCTATAGTTTCCTTCATTTCTTTTTCATTTATTTCTGGTCTGATCTTTATGATTTCTTTCCTTCTGCTAACTTTGGGGTTTTCTTTGTTCTTCTTTCTCTATTTGCTTTAGGTGTAAGGTTAGGTTGTTTATATGAGATTTTTCATATTTCTTGAGGTAGGCTTGTATTGCTATAAACTTCCCTCTTAGAACTGCTTTTGCTGCATCCCATAGGTTTTGGGCCATCCTGTTTTCATTGTCATTTGTTTCTAGGTATTTTTTGATTTCCTCTTTGATTTCCTCAGTGATCTCTTGGTTATTTAGTAGTGTATTGTTTAGTCTCCATGTGTTTGTATTTTTTACAGATTTTTTCCTGTAGTTGACCTAGTCTCATAATGTTGTGATCAGAAAAGATACTTGATATGATTTAAATTTTCTTAAATTTACCAGGGCTTGATTTGTGACCCAAGATATGATCTATCCTGGAGAATGTTCCATGAGCACTTGAGAAGAAAGTGTATTCTGTTGTTTTTGGATGGAATGCCCTATAAACATCAATTAAGTCCATCTTGCTTAATGTATCATTTAAATCTTGTGTTTCCTCATTTATTTTCATTTTGGATGATCTGTCCATTTGGTGAAAGTAGGGTGTTAAAGTCCCCTACTATGATTGTGTTACTGTCGATTTCCCCTTTTATGGTTGTTAGCATTTGCCTTATGTATTGAGGTGCTCCTATGTTGGGTGCATAAATATTTACAATTGTTATATCTTCTTCTTGGATTGATCCCTTGATCAATGTAGTGTCCTTCTTTGTCTCTTGTAATAGTCTTTATTTTAAAGTCTATTTTGTCTGATAGGAGAATTGCTACTCCAGATTTCTTTTGATTTCTATTTTCATGGAATATCTTTTTCCATCCTGCCACTTTCATTCTGTATGTGTCCCTAGGTCTGAAGTGGATCTCTTGTAGACAGCATATATGTGGGTCTTGTTTTTGTATCCATTCAGCCAGTCTATGTTTTTCGGTTGGAGCATTTAAACCATTTACATTTGATGTAATTATTGATATGTATTTTCCTATTACCATTTTCTTAAATTTTTTTGCTTTGTTATTGTAGATCTTTTCCTTCTCTGTGTTTCCTGCCTAGAGAAGTTCCTTTAGCATTTGTTGTGAAGCTGGTTTGGTGGTGATGAATTCTCTTAGATTATGCTTGTCTGTAAAGGTTTTAATTTCTCCATCGAATCTGAATGAGATCCTTGCTGGGTAGAGTAATCTTGTTTGTAGGTTTTTCCGTTTCATCACTTTAAATATGTCATGCCACTCCTTTCTGGCTTGCAGAGTTTCTGCTGAAAGGTCAGCTGGGATTCCCTTGTATGTTATTTTTTGCTTTTCCCTTGCCGCTTTTAATATTTTTTCCTTGTTTTAATTTTTGATAGTTTGATTAGTATATGTCTTGGAATATTTCTCCTTGAATTTATCCTGTATGGGACTCTCTGCGCTTCCTGGACTTGACTATTTCCTTTCCCATATTAGGGAAGTTTTCAACTATAATCTCTTCAAATATTTTCTCAGTCCCTTTCTTTTTCTCTTCTTCTGGGACCCCTATAATTCGAATGTTGATGCGTTTAATGTTGTCCCAGAGGTCTCTGAGATTGTTCTCAATTCTTTTCATTCTTTTTTCTTTATTCTTCTCTGTGGTAGTTATTTCCACTATTTTATATTCCGGGTCACTTATCCATTCTTCTGCCTAACTTATTTTGCTATTGATTCCTTCTAGAGAATTTTTAATTTCATTTGTTGTGTTGTTCATCATTGTATGTTTGCTCTTTAGTTCTTCTATGTCCTTGTTAAAACTTTCTTTTATTTTCTACATTCTATTTCCAAGATTTTTGATGATCTTTACTATCATTACTCTGAATTATTTTTTCGGTAGACTGTCTACTTCCTCTTCAATTGTTTGTTCTGGTGGGTTTTACCTTACCTTTCTCCTTCATCTGCTGCATATTTCTCTGTCTTCTCATTTTGCTTAACTTACTGTGTTTTGGGTCTCCTTTTTGCAGACTGTAGGTTCGTAGCTCCTGTTGTTTTTGGTGTCTGCCCCCAGTTGGTAAGCTTGGTTCAGTGGGTTGTGTAGCCTTCCTGGTGGAGGGGCTGGTGCCTGGGTTCTGGTGGATGAGGCTGGATCTTGTCTTTCTGCTGGGCTGGACCACATCTGGTTGTGTGTTTTGGGGTGTCTGTGAACTTAGTGTGACTTTAGGCAGCCTCTCAGCTAATGGGCGGGGTGTGTCCCTCTTTTGCTAGTTTTTTATCATGCGGTGTCCGGCAATGGAGCTTGCTGGTTGTTTAGTGGAGCTGGGTCTTAGCATTAAGACAGAGACCTCTGGGAGATCTCTTGCTTGTTTATATTATGTGGGGCCGAGAGTTCTCTGGTGGTCCAGTGTCCTGAACTCAGCTCTCCCACCTCAGAGGCTCAGGCCTGACACCCGGTCAGAGCACCAAACCCTGTCAGCCACACGGCCAGGTACATGAAGGGTTTCTTGCCTTTTGGGAAGTCTGAGGTCTTCTGCCACTTTTCAGTAGGTGTTCTGTAGGAGATGTCCACATGTAGATGTGTTTTTGATGTATTTGTGGGGAGGAAGGTGATCTCCATGTCTTACTCCTCCGCCATCTTTTTCTTTTTAACATCTTTATTGGAGTATAATTGTTTTACAATGGTGTGTTAGTTTCTGCTTTATAACAAAGTGAACCAGCTCTACATATACATATACCCCATTTCTCCTCCCTCTTGCGTTTCCCTCCCACCCTCCCTATCCCACCCCTCTAGGTGGTCCTAAATCACTGAGCTGATCTCCCTGTGGTGTGTGGCTGCTTCCCACTGGCTATTTGTTTTACATTTCGTAGTTTATATATGTCCATGCCACTCTCTCACTTCGTCCCAACTTACCCTTCCACCTCCCTGTGTCCTCAAGTCCTTTTTCTACGCCTGAGACTTTATTCCTGTCCTACCCCTAAGTTCTTCAGAACCTTTTTTTTTTTTTTAAGATTCCATATATATGTATTAGCATACGGTATTTGTTTTTCTATTTCTGGCTTACTTCCTTCTGTATGACAGCCTCTAGGTCCATCGACCTCACTACAAATAAGTCTCCTCAACCATCTTGAAGGTCTTCCCTCTTCCTTTTTATGGCTGAGTAATATTCCGTTGTATGTATATACCACATCTTCTTTATTCATTTGTCTCTCACTGGACACTTAGGTTGCTTCCATATCCTAGATATTGTAAACAGTGCTGCAATGAACATTGTGGTGCGTGTGTTTTTTTGAATTATGGTTTTCTCAGGGTATATGCCCAGTAGTGGGTTTGCTGGGTCATATGGTAGTTCTATTTTTAGTTTTCTAAGGAACTTCCATACTGCTCTCCATAGTGGCTGTATCAATTTACATTCCCACCAACAATGCAAGAGGGTTCCCTTTTCCCCACATCATCTCCAGCATTTCTTGTTTGTAGATTTTTTGTGATGGCCATTCTGACCGGTGTGAGGTGATACCTCATTGTGATTTTGGTCTGCATTTCTCTAATAATTAGTGATGTTGAGCATATTTTTATGTGTTTGTTGGCCCTCTGTATGTCTTCTTTGGAGAAATGTCTATTTAGGTCTTCCACCCATTTTTGGATTGGGTTGTTTGTTTTTTGATATTGAGCTGCATGAGCTGTTTGTATAATTTGGAGATTAATCTCTTGTCAGTTGCTTTGTTTGCAAATATTTTCTTCCATTCTGAGGGTTGTCTTTTCATCTCGTTTATGGTTTTCTTTGCTGTGCAAAAGCTTTTAAGTTTCACGAGGTCTCATTTGTTTATTTTTGTTTTTATTTCCATTACTCTTGCAGGTGGGTCAAAAAAGATCTTGCTGTGATTTATGTCAAACAGTGTTCTTCCTTTGTTTTCCTCTAAGGGTTTTGTAGTGTCCAGTCTTACATTTAGGCCTTTAATCCATCTTGAGATTATTTTTTTGTATGGTGTTAGGGAGTGTTCTAAGTTCATTCTTTTACATGTGGCTGTTGAGTGTTCCCAGCACCACTTATCGAAGAGACTGTCTTTTCTCCATTGTATATTCTTGCCTCCTTTGTCATAGATTAGGTGACCACCGGTGTGTCAGTTTATCTCTGGGCTTTCTATCCTTTTCCATTGATTTATATTTCTTTTTTTGTGCCAGTACCATACGTCTTGATTACTGTAGCTTTGCGGTATAATCTGAATTCAAGGAGCCTGATTCCTCCATCTCCGTTTTGGTTTCTCAAGATTGCCTTGGCTATTTGGGGTCTCTTTTGTTTCCATACAAATTGTAAAATTTTTTGTTCTAATTCTGTTAAAAATGCCATGGGTAATTTGATAGGGATTGCACTGAATCCGTAGATTGCTTTGCCTCAGTTCCCTCTTGAGTCCATTTGAGAAAAATTCTTCCTCCCCATTCTCTTCAGTTATATTCACAAGGCATATCACTACATTTCCAAACATTTTACTAGACATATCAGTAAATTAGTATCTGTGGTAGTTTAGGTATTGAAGTCATTTAAAAATGTGTTATACTTGCAGTAGAAAAATTAGAATGCTGAAATATAACATTACCACAAAAGGTATGAAGGCAAAAAGGAAACCGTTTGCTCTGTGTCATGAGTAACCTTCTTTCTGATTTCATATATATATCAAAGTCCTTCCTGGTACATATTGATAAATACAAAATTAATTTACACATAAAATTTGCATTAAAATCTAATTTACATACTTTACTTTCCTCTCCCTTTTATAAGCTAATAACGCTGAGACTGACCTGGAACTCTGGAAGGAGCTGTGAGTTGGACCTCTCATCCAGAGACCTCAAGGGTAGGTCTAGTTCATTCAGCTTGATTAGTTGCTAGTTGTGAGAACTTGGGCCATTTTACTTCACAGAACCTAGGGTCCCTTGTTCTTAAATTGAAGACATTGGATTCCCTTCCCAGGATGTCTTCAAGCTCTGACCTTCCCTGATGGCTTATTAGTCAAGTTTCAGGCAGGGTACAGAATTTGCCCCAGATGGTTCACATAAAGAGACTGCAGTGAGAGGACTACTTTCAGAGTTTGAGCAAGCAAATGGTATGAGGTACCCAGGCACTAGCAATAGTGGGAAACTTCTACCAACCCAAAGTTTGAAGGGAAGAGGTGAAAACATATTTGCCAGAGACTGAGGAGTGCTGGGACTCTGGAGGCCAGGCCGCCAGGTAGGGGCTATAAGTGATTTGTATGAAGGATGCAGCTACTGCCAGAGGTGCAGCCTCAAAACAGAGAGGAGTCAGGGAAGAAATATCCTGACTGTTCTCTCTAGCCTTCTAGCACTGTGCTCCTCAAAGGATGAGCTCCACCAGAAGCAAGAAGCCTGGTGATGCATTCCCCAGAGGCTAGCCCCCCAGGGCAAAACCAGGACAGGGAGAGATGGAAAAGGCTGCTAATAGTGGGGGAGGGAGACAAACTAAACTGCACAAATTCTGATATTAAAAAAAATTATTCTCATACTTCTTCTCTTTGCTTGCAATTTAAATAAATTTCAGTGAAATGTTTTCTCCAATCATTTATTACTGACTGCAGCATTCCTTGAAAAGCATATCAATAAGAAAAAAAGTATTCATGAAGTGATAATTCTACTGTATATTTTGTATGTTTTTCTTTGCTATCATTACTACATTTAGTTCCTCCTGTTATTTAGCTCACTAGTGAAGTCCTTTTCTCTCTGATTTAGTTCACAAAACCGTGGTTTTTTACATATATTTTAATTTTACCCTGGTCATAATCCAGGCACTATTTCTACAAAACTTTATAGAACCAGCACGTTAAAAAAATCATACCCCTACTAAGGGAAAAAAAAAAAAAGACATCTTTGAAATTTAAATAGTTGTAAAAGCAGCAAAGGTGGGTGCTGTTTATTCTGATTGTATTACAAGTTTGTCAGATTTCATTTGTTTTTTGGAACTGGGATGATGTCATGTTAAACCTCAGATCGTGCATTTTGTGCATTCCAGGAGGTGGCACACATAAACACCATGTAGCACAGAACCCATCTGAGTGGGATCCCTTCTACTGAAGGTTCCTGCAGGGAACAACCCTGGCTCCAATGGAGGCAGGTTTTTCAAGGATCATATTTTATCTCTTACTTTGATTCAACTCCCTGCAAACATTTCTTCAGAACACAGGGTCACCCTAACAGGTCAGACAGGGTTCTCCTGTCAGGTAGGGTGCCATGAAGAAAATCTGGCTTTGAGTGTGAACCAAGAATAACAAAGTAGAAACATGAATGTCAAAGGACTGGAGAGTAAATGCCAGGTGTCTCAATAGTTATCATTAGCATCAGTATTTCATGTGTGGTGGTTTTATTCAAGCTCACACAAGATAGAGAAGTCATTGTCAATAACCTGGAGACTAATACAGAGCAAATGTCATCTTGTCCCTGGATCAGCTCCAGAAAGGTATGCACAGTGGGAATAACTTCTTTGCTTCACACTTTTGGAGGGGGCAAAGAGACTAATGCTGAAGTGTGGAGACAGAAATTGAATTTGTAGTCAGAGGGCAAAGGATGGAGCTCTATTTTTAATAGGTTCATATAGGCGGGCCTTTGGAATTATGCAATTGAGTCTATCTCTGGTTTCCCCCAGGGATGAGAGGCATCCAGCTTGCTGTACGTGAATCTTATAATTTGATTTGTGCTCTATAGAATACAGTTCAGCACAGGAGTGGGTTCTTAACTCTCTGAAGAAGTAGTGGTGTTTGTGACCTCCACAATTATTATGCTGGCATACTTGTGCCTTTTCTCACGCAGGATGGCCATTGTCCTTTGAGTAAAGTGAGAAGAATGATTGTTTCATGTTTGTAGTTTTAAATAGATTCTGCATTTTGAAAAATTCTATTTTGAAATGAGGACTGACTTAATTAACATATTTTTTTCTCTATCTTTCTCTGTGAGCAATTGGCAATTTCAGACTGTCCTGGAGGTTGGCCATTCGATCAAAGAACAATTAGGAAATAAAATGTCAATCTGTAGTTTTAAATAAAGATACTCTAATTCCAATTTAAGATGGATAGGCAGGCAGTTATGGGGTGCAGTATCCTCTTATCTGAACCATACAACCTTATATTCTAGAATGTACTCTCTGTTTCTGTTGGTTCATTCTCCTCCTTTCCATCTCCCTCTCCCTACCCAGCATGTTTCCTTCACTCCTCGTCCCCAGACTTTGCTTATGATGTATTCTTTGCCAGGAATGGCTTTCTCCATTCTTCTACCCATCAAAATATTACTTCTTTGAAGACTAAATTCAAGCCCCTTTGCATTCATAAAAACTTTCCTGATCCACGGCAAACCACTGAATCTATGAATTCTGTTCAGACTTTTAGTTAGCACTAAAACATTCTCTAATAATTTTAGGTGTTATTACTTATTTCCTTTAGTAGATAGCAAGCTGCAGGATATCTAGGTATGTGACTATATTATTATTGTATCTACTATGGGAAATAGCCCAGTGTAAGGCACAGGGTAGGTGATATTAATTACTTATTATTTATTTTCCTATCATACTATCTTTTCAAAATTCACATATGATTCCAGACTATTTCTTCATCACATCATCCTATTCTCTACCTAAGTCTTCCTCTAATAACCAACACTTCTATTACCTTAGTCCTGTCTTTGCAAGAGCAAACAGAGAAGCAGATTTCTTTTCTAGCACCTGTGTGTGTGTGTGTGTGTGTGTGTGTGTGTGTCTTTGTGTGTGTGGTAGGGGTGTGGGAAGAGAGAGAGAAATTGACTGAATGCTTGTTATTTGGATGACGGTAAGGATGGTGGTCAGAAATGAAAGAGCTAAACCTTTGAGAATTCTCCAAAAGTAGATGGAGTAACAATCAATGGAATTCTTTTTTCCATCAAAGAAGGAAAATTAGGTTTTAGGTAACAAATGGGGGCATTTTGACTAAATGTGATATTTTTGATTTGGGGAACAGAATTGAGTAAATGAAACAATTGAAAAAAATTAGAGAATGGAAAATGAAAATGTAGATACTTGACAGCCTTGTCTTGTCCACATTTTAAAATGACAGAAGTTGTATAAGCTCCCTGAGGACACAGAAGAAGAGCCTGGATATTTTAAGGATTAGATTATTTATATCTATTTATTAAAAATACATTGTGACATTTGGGTTTAATGAATACAAAACACTAGTCATAAATATCTGGCAAAAGAGTTAGGTTAATTTTGGAACTTAAAGGGATAATTTTGTTTGGGTCATAAAATCCAAATGTTAGATCCTAGTGATGCTACTAAGAGGGTATTTAAGGAAATCATAGAATCTGCAAAGACTGTCTTTTCTCTGATCCTGAGATTACTGTATATTTCCATTTTATGTAATAAAATGTCTTAATATGGAATGTGGTTGTTAAGATCAATTACCTAACCCGTATAAGAAGAATATGTATTTTTTCCTGTACCTGAACCAGTTTTCTGGCTAAGTGTATTTTCACCTATACATAGACATATCTTTGTGTGTGTGTCTGTGTGTGTGAAACCACACAATTTTCCCTCAGTAAAGTCAACTGAGATAAAAATGCACAATGTCAGATCTATGAGTTTCAGTTTTATCTGGGGACTTGCTGAGGACTACAGCCCCAGATACAGCCTCTCAGGTAGCTCTGAGGAACCGCTCTGAAGAGGTAGGGGGAAGTCATTATATATGTGATTTTGGTGACGGGAGTATATGCACTCAAGCACACATCTCAGCGGAAAGTTGCCGCTAGTCACGAGGAACAGGTGTCTTAGTTAATGATTTTAGTGCTTTTCTATGTGTGGGAGTTTGGGTTCATAAAAATTCTCTTCTGAAAATATCTAACTATTTGAAGGCCTGCCTTGCCAGTTTTCCCAGAGCACTGAGGGTCTCATTCCTGATCTCTTCCCTGAACTCCTTTCAGGGGGTGTTAAAGGTCAGCGACTGCAGTGGCTAACGACTCAATCCTTGTAGAGCCAGATGGCGAGCGATGTTCTTTAGCTGGCAACAGCTTGAGACCAAGTTTGGAATATTTTGGAAATTACATAACTAATTGTTCATAATTGGATATCTAGGTTGTTGAGAGTGTTCCTAGGCTGAAGGCTAAACTCCCAGATTCAAAGAGAAAAATACCTGGTCAGATATGTTTAATAAGACGAACAGGCCTGCCATTAACCTCTGTGGTGCCATTTGCTAATTAAGAAAAGGCACCCTCTCCGTGTGGGTACAGCCCTGAACGCTACAGCTTGGATCCTGGACGTGGGTGGATTTCAGCACCCCCCTCAGCCCTGCAGCCTGGTGTAGTTGCACAGCACACAAACTTTGCAACAGAATGTGGGAACTCTGAATAGTAAGATGTTGAATGGTTAGCACCAGAATAAGCCCACGGGAGATTCTGCTTACATTTTTATCCAGAGACCAGTATTACTGATAAATTAATCATTGGCCTTAGATACTTAAACCACCCAAGAGATGAGTAGGAGAGGGGCAAAGGTGTTCTCAGTCCTTTCCACCAGCAAAGAATCCCCTGTATTGTTTTTCACTCATAGGGCTTATATTCGGAGATAATTGGTCTAACAAAATAACTGAATTCCTTAAGTAACTGTTTGTTTGCGTATTTTGATCTTCAAGCAGATGTAGCTGCCAACACAGCTTCTGATGAGCACGTGATGAGTATTGTTACATCGGATTTATGTGATTTTTAGTTCAGACAAAATAAAGTCGTCCTTTTATTTAATCTGTGTGTCTGTGCTCCAAGTGAATGTATGATTTTCACATGGCTTTTTGCTTTTTGCCTGATAAAGGAGAAAATTGATCATCTTATCCATTTATTTTTCATAAATTGGAAGGTATGTAAAGTAAGAGCCCCAGCATGCTCTAATTCTAATAAAGTCAACAGGACCCTGAGTGAGTTGACTACATAGAAAGGGAGAGAAATGGATCTCCAGGGAAAATTTTGGGGACAGGAAATAATATGATTGTGAATAAGAGTTATGTTTTACTTATGCAAATGCCTTTTAAAAAATACATGTATAATATTTATTCTAGAAATATATGTATGCATTCTAGAAAAAATATTTGTATGTGGTGGTATTGTTACCCACCCTTTTGGGTCAGACTCCAACAAGGGTGTTTCTACCGAGTGTAGCTTGAGTCAATGGAACAACACCAAGTTCAGAAGCAAAGGAAAGCTTTATTCTCTGAGCAAAAAATGGGAAGGTGCGAGCTCGGGCTCTAGAGCACAGGCTCTCCTGGAAAGGTCATGGGCGGGACTGCTTTTTAGGGGTCTCAAGAGTGTGGGGGGGCAGAGTTCCGAAGGAACGGGGTGGAGCTCTAGCGGGGTAGGCAGTGCGCTGTCCCACTCCAGATTGCAGGGAGGGGTGCAGCGTCTGTGCACACAGCCCGCGGCCACCATCTTGGATTGCAGCGTCAAGAGTGGAACTTCTGCCTGTGGCCCCGAGCTGCCGTGTCGGGCGCATCTCTTTCACACTAGGAGCTCTGGTCTTAAGTGCCGGTTGCGAAGTCTCTTCACATGGCCCCCTCTGAGCAAATGAAACTAGACGAAGCACAGGGGAAAAAAAAAAGGTTAGGCTTTATTTTATTACCCAAATTCTATTTTTTTTTGTTCCCTGGGAATTGTTAACGGGCTTTGCTGGTGACAGTATTGAGCCTTTGTCCTAAATTAAAAGCAAATATCATCAACACCTTTGTTCCCAAGGAAACATTTGGCTTTGGATAATAGGTGTCAGGGATTAATCATATTTTTATCCTTTCTATTTAGGAAGAGTAGTGTAGTAATACGTGAAGCAGAGGCTGGCGGTACCCCAGCAGGTCGCCTCAGATCCCTCTGTCTCTTTCTGCGTGTCCATCCCCTTCTTTCAGCATGCTTGGCCTTAGAGGCTGGCCCCTGTGACTCTCTCTGGAGGAGTGCCCTAGGGCTACTAGTACCATGGTGCCTGCCAGCATCCATGGAGTTGGCATGTCCTCAAGGATGGCTCTTACCAAAGATGGTCTGGCACTGGTCATGAAAGCTCAGCAAACTTGCCTCAAGTTGGGAACAACCCCAAGGTAGAATTTAGACCCCAGAGCTCCCCTACAGGATGAGGCTGAGGTTGAGTCTTCGTCTGAAGTTGTGCCCTTGCTTGTTGCCGCACATCCCTTGTTCCTTCCCAGGTTTCTCTTGGGAGCCCATCAGTACTGAATCACTGTCACACCTTGCTCTGTTGTCATCTTCTAGGGCAGCTGACCTAAATCAATATTCAGATATCACTGAGGTTAAAAACTGTTCACATGCATGTGAAGGTTTATTAAGTTTTGGATGCCATGCTAACTTCAAGGTAAAATAATGATGGTACCCCTCCCTACCTTCCAGCAAGGACTAGAAATCGTGGCTGATGTCTGGTAAAGCATAAATAAAGCCAACTTTTCACCAACTAGAATCATAGGTTATGGTAGTAGTTGTCTTTGATTATAGACTTTCCAATATATCAGTGGCTGCATTAATCCACAGAGACTTAAGTGACCAAATTTATGAAAATAGGTAATTCATAGGCAACCAAGATCAAAAGAACTAGCCAGGTAATTTATGTTTCCTTTGAGAAGAATGCAGTAGAACTGGGGAGAGATATATAATGAGGCTAAGAATTTATTTACATCTGAAAGTCACTGAACTGGAGGCAACATTTGGTTCTAGCCCTGGCTCAACATCTCCCTGTGAATTCCTGAGCAAACCATTTTGCTCCTTCTCTAGACCTCAGTGTATTCAACTTGCACTGCCTTTTGTGCTTTCAACTGAGTATTTTACATGATTCCATTTTCTCTTTTTTCTTAGGAAGTAAGTTATATTTCTTTTTTATTACTTTTTTTTTATTGTTGGCCTAGAGTTTGCAGTATACATTTACAGCTAATCCAGGTTCACTTTCAAATAATTCTATACCACTTGACAGGTAGGTGAGTACATTATGATAACAAAATAATCCTAATTCCTCTTTTCTGTCCCTTGTATCATTGCTGTCATTTGTTTCACTTACGTATAAGCATTCATAAACCTGTGCATATATACATATGTACTCAAGCATACGTAATTGAATACATTGTTGGTACTATTCTTTTGAACAAACTGTTGTCTGTTAGATCAATTAAGAATAAGAAAAATAAAAGTTCTTATTTTACCTTCACTTATTTCTTCATTAATGCTCTTCTTTACTTTATGTAGACCAGAGTTTCTGACCTATATTATTTTCCTTCCCTCTAAAGAATTTTTCTTGCAAGCCAGGTCCAGTGGCAATAAATTCCCTCAATTTTTGTTTGTCTGAGAAAGTTTTATTTCTCCATCACTTTTGAAGGATACAGGGTACAGAATTATAAGTTGATGTTTTTTTTCTCTCAACACTTTAAATATTTCACTCCATTCTTTTCTTGCTTGCATCATTCCTAAGGAGAAGTTGGATGTAATTCTTATCCTTTTATTCCCTATAGGAAATATGTTTCGTTCCTCTGGCTTCTTTGTACTGAGTGATTCTGTGATTTTGTTTGCACAGTCCCGAACAGCCAAAGGAAAAACTATATGTGAAGCTTCATAAGCTGGAAAGTTTAATCGAATATCACTTACAATGAGTTATACTTCCCTACATCTGAAAGGCATTGAGGGGGCACTTGCTGAGATTATTAAGGATTGAGAAGAGGAGTATTAAATGGCTAAGAAAAAAAGGTACCACATAGGTCACTGGTGAACCAAAGCAGAATTTCATGGCTTAACCTCATTCTCACCAGGAATCTATCATAGATGCAAGACCTTGGAAGACTTCAGATTTAAGAATGGCAGGGATAGAATAAAGGGGGAGAAAACTGGTCTCAGAAGAAATGGAAACAAAGAGAACAAAATGTAAATGTTGTTTAATTTTAGGGGAAACACAGCCTAAGGAGTCTTATTTTTTCCTAGCCTGTAATCACTCCGGAAGTGTCCAGGGGATTTTAAATTCCCTGAGCTCTGGTTCGTGTGAGGCCTGTGCCCTACAGCAGCTCTTAAAGAATCACTTTCATATTACTCATAAATTATTCAAATTCTCAAGTGTATCATATAATTGGGGTAGAGCCATTAAAATTTTGAATCTATCTTTAAAGTGTCAATGACAGTGCTGACTCAAGTTACCTTCGGCGTTAGGCACAGAGCTTGTGAGAAAAATATAACTCCTCATCCTTGCCCTTTTATTTCATTCTTTTACCTTTTGGAACAAGGGTATGAGCAGTTGAAGTCATTCTGAGAACAGACTTCCAGAAAAAGTGTGAGAAATTCTTTTTATATCATTAAGATATTTACAATCAGAAATACTTTTATCAAAAACTGCAAACCATTCATACTTCCCAAGGATGTAAATTGATTCTTCAGATATTAGGACTTCAGGAGTATATGGAAATTCAAACCTATTTTTTGTACCGACGCTTTATTTAATTTTTAAAATAAATACATTACATGGCACAAAATTCTAAAGTACAAAATGAGATTTTTACCTCTTGCCCTTGTTCACTCAGTATTCCTCTGTGGCGATAACTAATGTTGCCAGTTTCTTAGTATCTTTTAGAGGTATCTTATAAAGCAAATACTCTCTGGTTGTGTAAATGTGTGTGTGTTTTATATACTGTTTTGTACCTTCTTTCACTTAATAATATAAATTAGAAATTATTCCATATTAGTACTAAAGAGATCATTTCATTTTAAATATAGTTCAACACTCTACACTCCCTATCTTCCTTCCTTTCTTTCCAAAAACAAACTAATCATCATCTTTTATTTGTTTATTGCTTCTGACGTCCAACTGGAATATTAACTACACGAGAGTAAGTATTTTCAGCTCTTTTATTTACTGCATCTCCAGTGCCTAGTAGAGTGCTTGGAACTTAGTAGACACAGGATAAATACTTAAACTTGCTTAATGAATGCATACTTTAGCTTTTATAGCTATATTTTATTCTACCGCATGTACTTAAAGTTTATTTAGCAAGCCTCCTCTTGATAGACCTTTAAGTTGTGTCCAGTCTTTTGCTATTACAATCTCTGCTGCCATAACCATTCTAGTACATACATTAATTAATCCACGAACCAGTGTGTCTTTAGGGAAAATTCCTAAAAATGAAACTTCAGGCTCAAAGGATGTGGGAATTTTTAATCTTGATATATAATGCCAAATTGTTCTCTTTGGAGGTAATACTAATTTATACTTCTATCACCAAAAGTGTATGCATAAGTAAAATTATATTTAATTTACTTAAAAGGAAAAGATACTAATTTAAATTGAAATGCGCACATGGTGCTTTTCTCCGTTTGGGGAGTAAGTTGGAGACTTAGCTTTAATATAAGATTAATATAGCTTATTCTTTGCTTTTAGAGAATAACAACTCTATCCTGAAGCCTAAAATAAATGTTAATTTATTGTCAAATTTAAGAATTCTATATTTCAACTCCTAAATAAAAAATTATGATTCCAAAATAAACACATTGTGTTCCAACAGTAACATCATAGCATCAAAAATCTGAGCCAAGGAAAATTAATTTGTCTTGTTATTAATTATATTCATTTATAAAGAAATCTAAAATCTCAAAGTTTCTCCTGCATTTCACTCTTCTTTATGGAGAATTTGAGATTTCAGTGTAATCTAAATTCAACTGGGAATACATATTTGGCCTTATCTCTATTCAATATCCTGAAAATGCACTTTAATGTTAGAGGCTGTTAAACTATAGCAAGAGGGGAGATTCAAATCTTATAAGCAGCAAAGTGGTGGAAAAAGACAAGATATGTCATGTGCAAAGGCATAGGTACCTTTTACCAAAGCAGTTTGTCTGGTCTATAATTAGGTAGATTAAAATGTTCAGTAAACTATTTCCAAAAGGAAATAGGAGAAATCTTGATTAAGAAAGTATTAGTCAAAGAAGGAAGTTGCTGAGCATAGGCCCCCTCCTTGTCCCAAAACTCTGAAGGAAGGAAGTCTTGTTTTAACCTGGACACAAGGAGCAAACATATTATTCTCTCTCTGAGTCATACTGGAAATGGGTAGAAGGAGCTCTTTAAAACTAATCACAGTTGCTCATAATGCTTCAAATAGCATTATTTCCTTTCAAATGGCACATCACCAGGCTGCCTTGGGAGAGAAAACAGTTTTTGCTTGGGATGTAAGCAATGAACATGGGAAATGGTTACACAGGGAACCCAGAACTAGTTTGAAACCCACTGATTCGAAATATGAAAACAAGTGTTTAACGTGAAGACTTCTTTAATGAGGAAATGCCAGTATTTATTTTTGGAGATGCCAGAGAATTTAAAAGAAACTTCAACCCAAATTTAAAACAAGTCTAGTAAACTTCAAAAAGAGAAAAGTTTTCCTATTGATGGATTGAGTTCTTGATGTAACTTTAAAATAATGTGATGTCTTTATTTTTTAATTTTTTTAAAGATTTTTTTTGATGTGGACCGTTTTTAAAGTGTTTATTGAATTAGTTACAACATTGCTTCTGTTGTTTATGTTTTTTGGCCATGAGGCATGTGGGATCTTAGCTCCCCAACCAAGGATAGAACCCACATCCCTGGCATTGGAAGGAGAAGTCTTAACCACTGGACCGCCAGGGAAGTCCTGAGTGTAATTCTTTAAAGACTAACTTGAATTTAGTCTTCCTTATGGAGAGGATTTGCCAAACATGAGAAGAGGCAGAGTCAGGACTTGAAATGTAGTACGACTAGCTAAACTCTGAAAGTTTAGGATCTGATAAATCAATAGAATTTTCAAGGGCCAGAAAGTAGGTGTTAAAACTAAATTTTGGTACGTAATCAAATAGGTAAACCAGTGGATTATTGGAACCAGAGGTGATAGATCTAGAATGTGAACAGGTTGAGGTCCAGGTATAATATACACCAGGGAGATGTGGCAGTCTTAGAGGGAGATAATCTCAGAGACTGAGGAGGAGAGGTAAGATTACTGAACAGAACTAGGCAGGCCCTTGGAGAAGTGAAATGACAGACTAGGGCAAAGATTTTCAGAAGAAAAGTGCAGCACATCAAATATGAATAAAAGACAGCCTCGGGCTTCCCTGGTGGCGCAGTGGTTGAGAGTCTGCCTGCTGATGTAGGGGACACGGGTTCGTGCCCCGGTCCGGGCAGATCCCACGTGCCGCGGAGCAGCTGGGCCCGTGAGCCATGGCCACTGAGCCTGCGCGTCCGGAGCCTGTGCTCCGCAATGGGAGAGGCCACAATAGTGAGAGGCCCGCGTACCGCAAAACAACAACAACAAACAAACAAAAAAAGACAGCCTCAGCAAAATTGTTTCTAATTTGTACAAGTGTTTTATTTCTATTGTTGTTACTTCTAGCATCCACTCTTCCCCCTTTTTTGGTTCTACCCACTCAAACTACTGGAACAGGGTCATGGTTCCTGTACATCTTTGGATGTCTGACCCAACTTGGCCACAGATCGCCCTTCTCTTGATTCTGTTCAGTCTTGACCCACCTAAGCTCAGTGGTGATTCTTTGGATACTGGAATCTAACAGAATAGTGGCCTTGCTGCTGGACTATCTTCTTTTAACTCACTGTTGTTCATGGGCTTCTGGCTTAGGGAGTTCGAGATTTCTCATTTTCAGGGCCCTACTCACTCATAATTTATCTCATGATCTCACTCTCTGAACTGTCTCCCGGACCTGTTCCCACTCCCAAAGCTACAGACTGCCTTTCCCTGGATGTATCCAAAGATTGAGAGTCATTCAGATTCTGGGGAAATAGGACAAGGACCCAATTATTGTATAATTTACATAGGTAAATATTGATGATAATGATAATAATAATGGCTGAGGAGCTAGATGCTGTGCTAAGTGCTTTTCACAGGTTTTCAAATTTATTTCTCACAGACTTCTAGGGAGTTCAGTATATATATCATTCCAATTTTACAGAGAAGGAAAGTGAGGTAACTTGGCCAGAGTGCATAGGTAGCAATACAGAAGGCCATCCAGGCAGTCTGTCTCCTGGGCCCACCATTTGAAACAGGCACAAGATCACAGCTGTAGTAAGAGAACACTTAACTTCCTGATGATAACTTAGTGATCTGGATCCCTAAAATTAACTCGAGAGGAAGCAAGATTGATCTCAGAATTCTGGGTGTGCTGAACCTTCAGGCAACTTCTAGATATAGGCAGCCTTAGACTTAACCCAGCTGAGCCTCCAGGTTTTTGCTGGGTAGAAACAATGAGAAGACTGCTGGACAATTTATCAGGAACTTTTACTGCATGTACCAGTGAGTAGAATATTCCTTTTTGGTCTCATCAGAATATAGTGTGCCAGAGTCTTCTTAGGTGCTCACCAATCCTTCTTCCTCTTCTTGGACTCATAAAAAGGCCATATTGCACAGCCTCCATTGTAGTTAGGTTGGGGATATATGACTGGGTTCTGGCCTGCAAGGACCTTAAACTGACGCTAGCCCTTCATGCAAGTACATGCCCTAGATGACAGCTCACAGAGTCACGAGCAGATAATATGACTCCCCCAACAGCCCTTGTGATCAACAGTCTCCACTGCCTCCCAGTGTCTATGTGCCTTATAGGCTCCTTAGATAAAACCCCACTCTTTTGATTTAAATTGAGCAATCTGCCCCAGCCTGGGAACCCCAAAGCACTCCACCCATGGACCCTAATATAGGCTTGTGCTCCAGGGCCTGCCTCTCTTTGTCTGCACTCTGCCTTGACCTCCCTGTGTGGCGTTCAGTGTACCCCCTCCAGGACCTGTGATTAACAAACTCCTCTGCTTCAGTTATTTTAATTTCTCTTGTAGTTTGTTGTTGAACCCTGGGTCACCATGTGGCACTCTGTGCTCTAGTCAACAAGAGTTAACAAAGTCATAACAGAAGGTCGGCAGTACTAAGGAGAGAGAGACAGAGACAGAGAGGTAGAGAGAGAGCAAGAAAGGGAATAACTTATAATTTGTAGTTACTGTTCTTGGGTATAGTTTTAAGATGACTTATTCCCAATGGAAAGAAAACAAGCTATTTTCTTTTAGTCCCCCAAAATAAAAGATTATCTGTGTCTAAACTTAGGAATGAATGCAAGTCAGTTGTGTGAAGTAAGTCCTCTCCCAGGCAAAGAAATGGCTGTAAGTGCAACAAAGTCTTTTATATTCCTTCATGAGTGCATTTCCTTATTCTAGTATTAGAATCAACCATAGGGCTAACAGAGTCTTACAGGGCAATAATTCAGTAAAT
This sequence comes from Monodon monoceros, assembly GCF_005190385.1. Lineage (NCBI taxonomy): Eukaryota > Metazoa > Chordata > Mammalia > Artiodactyla > Monodontidae > Monodon > Monodon monoceros. Next base: position 18,238,267 of record NW_021703777.1, on the reverse strand, counting down.
AGGAGATATATTGTCTATGCTTAATTGTATTAAGAAAGAAGACATTTGGTGGCATAAGGGACATAATGAGCTGGAACTTTAAAAAACAATAAAGTCAGGGTTTAAAGAAGGCAATGCAAGAACTAAACTCTTTAATTAGCAAAATCATGCCTTAACCTGGAGCATTTATATCAAAGATTCCGAAGTGCTGACCTGACATTTACTTTATTCTTTCTGACATGTTCACAGGTGCCCTTGGAAGAGCACATTTCAGATACCACAAGGGCAGATGTGATCAGCAAATGTGAGGGCTTGACTGACATACTATTGATATCTTGTTATTTGTAGTCTCAGTTTTAGCTGCCAAGGGAGAGTTTTACGTATTCTTTATGACTCTTAACATTCACTCTGCTGATTGGACATATAGAATTCCCTTGCATATCATTTTATGAATATACCATAATATATTTATCCACCATGATCCATATTTAAATTGTTTTAAGACATTTGCTATTATAGATGATCTCATAATGGACATTGTTGTGTATATTTCCTTGTGTACGTGTATAAGAGTTTCTTAAGGATACATACTTGGAAGTGTCATTGCTGGACTGCAGGTAAGCACATTTGCAACAAATTTAGTGAAAATTTATTCTCCAATGTGGCTGAACAAATTTATTTCTTCAGATATCTCAGTATCTCTGCATGGTTTTACTTGAAAACTTTTGCCAAGGTTATATTTGCATCTCTTTGATTACTATTGAGGTTCAATTGAGAATCATTGCACATATTTATTAGAAATTTGGGCTTTATCTTCTGTAAAGAGACTATTTACATCTTTTGCCCTTTTTTCACACCAGATTAGTGAGATTTGCAAGAATTCTTTTCTTCGTAGGATTTGTAGGAATTCTCATCTTTTGCCAGTTACATGCATTGCAAGTATCTTTTCTCAGTCTGTTTTGTCTTTTAACTTTGTTTATGAAAGCATCTCTTTTATGTGTTTATCATTTTAATGTGATTAACTTTATTAATCTTTAATTCTGGGATTTGTACTTTTGTGTCTTAAGAAATTTACTAATTGTCTTACTGTAAATTTACAAGGACAAGTAGAATTAGATTTAGTATATTGTGCAATGATCTGATTTTATTTGATTTGCTTTTTCATGTGGACCATCAGTTGTCCTAGCACCACTTGTTAAATAGCCTATGCATTCCTTATTAGTTTAATGCCTTCTTGAACATATGTCAGATTTTCTTATTCATGTGGACTTATTCCTGGGTTTTCTATGGTATTTCATCAGTTTTCCTTGTCTATCACTATGCCAAGATCACACAGTCATAAGTAATACAGTCTTGAGAATTTCTAGTGGTTTTGCCATTTCACATGCACACCAGCAAGGCATAAGAGCTCCTACTGTTCACATCCTTGTCAGCTTTTGGTGTTTCTAGTGCTTTGGCTTTGGATTTTGACCATTCTAATAGATATGTAGTGTTATCTCATTATTGTTTTAATTTGCAATTCCTTAACAACATAAGAGGTTGAGCATCTTTTCAAGTTATTTGCCATCTTTATCTTTTTTGGTGTCTTTGACCCATTCTTTAGTCAGGATGTTTGTTTTCTTATTGTTGAGATGTATGATTTCTTTTTATATTTTGGTTACAAATTCGTTATCAGATATGTCTTTTGCAAATATTTCCTCCAAGTCTGTGGCTTGTCTTCTCATTCTCTTTACAGTATCTTTCACAGAACATAAGTTTTTAAAAAAAATTTTTATTTTATATTGAAGTATAGTTGATTAACAATGTTGTGTTAATTTCAAATATACAGCAAAATGATTCCATTATATATATACATGTATATTTTAATGAAATTCAGCTTATCAGTTATTTCTTTCAGAAATTGTGCCTTTCGTGTTGTTTCTAAAAAGTCATTGCCAAACCTAATGTTATCTAGATCTTTTATGTTATCTTCTAGGAGTTTTATAGTTTTGTATTTTACACTTAGGTCTGTGAGTTAATTTTTGTGAAAGGTGTAAGGTCTGTGTCTATATTCATTTTCTTTTTGCATGTGGGCATCCAGTTGTTTCACCAGCATTTGTTGAAAAGTCTAGATTTTCTCCATTGTATTGCCTCTTCTCCTTTGTCAATGATCAGTTGACCAAATTTATGTGGCTCTAATTCTGGATTCTCTATTCTGTTCCATTGATCTATTTGTCTGTTCTTTCACCAGTACCACACTCTCTTGACTACTATAGCTTTATCGTAAGCCTTGAAGTTGCGAAGTGTTAGTCCTCCAACTTCAGTCTTCTTCTTTAATGTTATGTTGGTTATTATGGGTATTTTGACTCTCCATGTAAATTTTAGAATCAGTTTGTCGGTATCCATAAAATAACTTTCTGGGATTTTGATTGGAATTGCGTTGCATTTATAATTAAGTTGGGGAAAACTTGCATCTTGTCATTAAGTCTTTTTATCCATGAACAGGGATATCTGTTCACTTATTTAGCTCTTTAATTTCTTTTATCAGAGTTTTGTAGTTTTTCTCATATAGAGCTTGTGCATATTTTATTAGACTTATACCTAAGTATTTCAACTTTTTGAGTGCTAATATAAGTGCTGTTGTGTTTTTAATTTCAAATTGCTGGCATATGGGAAAGTGATTAATTTTTGTATATTAACTTTATAACCTGCAACCTTGTTATAATCACTTATTCTTTCCAGGAAGTTTTTTTGTTGTTGATTCTTTAGGATTTTCTACATAGATAATCATGTCATTTATGAACAAAGATAGTTTTTTTTTTCTTTTCATTCTGTATACTTTTAATTTCCTTTCCATGTCTTATTGCATTAGCTAGGACTTCCAATATGATATTAAAAAGGAGTGGTGAGAGGGGACATCTGTACCGTGTACCTGATCTTAGGGGAAAGCTTCTAGTTTCTCAGCATTAAGTATGATGTTAACTATAGGGTATTTTTTAGATTTTCTTAATCAAATTAAGGAAGTTCCTCTCTATTTCTACTTTGCTGAGATTTTTTTTTAAATCATTAATGGGTGTTAGATTTTGTTAAATGCTTTTTCTGCATATATTGAAATGATCATGGGATTTTCTTCTTTAGCTTGATGATGTCATGGATTATATAAACTGATTTTCAAATGTTGAACCATGTTCCAAATGTTGCATACTTGGAATAAATCCTATTTAGTCATTGTGTATGATTCTTTTTATACATTGTTGGATTATATTTAATAATATTTTATTGAGGATTTTTGAATCCATGTATGTGAGAGTTATTGATCTGTAGTTTTCTTCTCTCACAATGTCTTTATTGGTTTTGGTATTAGAGTAATGCTGGCCTCATAGAATGAGTTAGAAAACATTCCCTCTGCTTCTGTGTTCTGGAAGAGATTGTAGAAAATTGGTATAGCTTCTTCCTTAAATGTTTGGTAGAATTCCCCAATTTGCAGTTTAGGTTTTTCCGCCACAGCACTGGTTCTGATGTGGGTTGATGCTCATGGGTTTCTGCAACAATAAGTTATGATTCTTTGTATATGCTTATCTGTCTCTCCATTGGTTTGGTGCAGTGGTTTTCCCTGTGACCTCAGTTTTCTAACGTATCTAAGAAAACTTGTTGATTTTCAGTTTGTTCAGCTTTTTGATTATTGTTAGGATGGTGTGATGACTTCCAAGCTCTTTATATGCCAGACCACAAACTGGAAATCTTTAGCTTTATTTTTAACATGAAATATTGGATACTATATTTTTAAAGTTAATAAAATAAGTTTTACAGTGTTTTTTACAGTTTATTTTTTCCAGTTAATAGTTAATTAATCTAAGTAACCTCTTTTTAAATTTCTGTGGACAGCATTCTTTCTTGTGTCTCCTGATTTCCCTCTGGGTTTGACTTTTTTTTTTTTTTTGCTCAAGTGCATCCCTTAATTAATTTTTTAAGAAGGGACTGTGGGTGTTAAAATCTCCTGACTTATTTTAATAGCTGACAATATGTTTATTTTCCTGGATTTTTTTTTTTTTTTTGGCATAGCTTTGGGAAGAACCCAGGGCTGCAAGTGTGTTCAAAGTGTTGGTGATCAGTGTGTCCTGTAATTTACATTAATTCTTGAAGCTAGTTGTCTTCTTCATCTGCCCATGAGCTGAGTGATCAACTGCTGAATTGTATTGCCTTGATTTTTAAATGATAGTATAACTGGGTTTATATTTCTAATTTGATAGTTATTTTCCTTTAGAAATTCAAAGGTATTATTCCATTTGTTCTGGCTATTTAGTTCCTGCATGATATTAGGAGTATTTCAAATCTACTCATGTATGCAAGAAATGGCTTGATTTTTTTACTGGTCTGAGCTTCAGGCAGTAAATCTAGGGCTGGTCCTCCTGACTTGGAGCACTTATGAATATGAAGGCTTATAGACCAATGGCTTCAGCCATGCTCTCTATTTTTTTTCCTGTTTTATTTTTTCTATTTGAATTCACAAAACTGTATATTTTTTAAAATTCCAGCATTTTGGTTTGGTTTTATTTAGTCTTCTCTTTTCTGTCATTTCCACATACTTGATTTAGAAATTTGCCTCAGTTTAGTAATCCATCTTTGGCAGATTTTGAATTATATTTCTAAAAACTATATGACCATGCTACACTTCTGCTTAAAATATGTTTTGACTTTCCTAGAGATTCATGTTAATAACTTTTTTTTTTTTTTTTTTTGGCCACCCGGCCGTTAATAACTTTTAATATGGCACACAAACCCTTCAAGGTCTGACCCTGGGTAAAGTTTACATGTTCATCTCATACTGTCCCCCTATATCCATGTTCCATTCTAGCCATATTAAGTTTCCTCCTAGTTCCAAAATACACATTATGTCAAGCACCTGAGCCTTGAAACATGTCAACATTTCTGTCTCCAATGACCTTCCTTTTCCTCCTGGCCATCTTCTACTTAATCTTGTTTGTATTCCTCTAATCTCCCCAAGCAAAGTTATATATCACTGACATTATGTGCTCCTTACTTAAGACTGTCATCACTGTATTATCTTACAGACATGTCAGTTTTATTATTTAGAGCCTATGCTATCTAATAAAACTTTCTATGATGATGTTAATGTTCTATATCTACACTGTTCCATAGAACCTTGAGTGATGATGGAAATGTTTTACATCTGTAATGTCTAATGTGGTAAACACTAACTACTTGTGGTTGCTGAACACTTAAAATAGGTTTAATGTGACTGATTAAATTTTTATTTTAATTTAATTTAAATAGTGATGCATAGTTAGTGGTTAGTGTATTGGAAAGTACAGTTCAAGATTTTGGATTGTTTTAAAGGCAGAGAAGATGAGTTGACTGCTTTCTTTGTGATGTCCAATAACTAGTCCATAGTGGACACTCATTACTCAGTGATTATTAAATGAAGAAATAAGCAAATTCTGGAAGTTTAAGAAATTAATGTTTCTACTGAGAAGCTGAGCAAATCAAGGGAATACTTTACTACTTTAGCAGAAAATAAGCTCTTATTCTTTTTAGTTAGATCTAAACTATGTCAGTGGTTCAGTTTTTCCAGGGTTCTGAGGGGGGAAAAAAGTATGGGGATAAAGACTAGGGTGGTTGGAAAGTCCACAGAAATGTGTTTCTCACAACTGAGAGATTATTTCATGTTGAGTTTTCTCTTATAATGGTTTTAGAAAAGGTCAGTACCAAACATAAGAGTAAAGTGATGTTGTGAAGTTTTCTTTATTTAGAAACCTGATTCCTGGCAGGAAAAAGCAGCTGTTTTATATCCTCACACATAACATCAGTTGTCCCTCCTTCAGTCTACACTTTAAAAAGTTCTTTTATTTCTAGGTTATTCAATAGAGAAATCTGAACTCCATTTGGGACTGGAGCACCAAATTTTTTTAAAAATTTAGTCTTTTTTTTTTAATGTCCAGAAAGCAAATGGGGAGAGCTATTCAGGAAAAACACTAACATTGAGTCAGCCTCTTCATCAAGTTCACAGGTTGACTTATACTGTAGGAATTTTTAATCCTATGAGGATAGCAAGAACAATATGAGGTTGCTTTGGCGGAAATAGCATGCGGAAAGAAATGCTACTGGGGAGGTGAGCCAATAGAATAGATACTTACTAAATTCTCTTGTGTGCCTGCCAGAGTTTCAGAGATTGCAGTCCAACCATGAACTGAGGTCCTCTGGGTTGATCACGATTTTACCAGACATTTTTAATGCATCCACTTTCCTTTATTGAAGTATCTAAGAATTTTAAAGAAAGCAGAGCTACTATAGAGCTTCATTAAAATTTGCATCTGGAGCTATGGTTCGTCTTGGGAGTCTTATGAGTCATTGGATACTGTAAAGTTTTTGGCTGCACCGTCCAGTGTATCATTCAGAATGAGCTAAGTTATGCAGCCATAACAAATAGCCCTCAGATCCCTCAGATTTGAGGCTTAAAATCCAACAAAAGGTATTTCTTGCTCACTCTTCACCTCCTGTAGGTAGCAGGGGGCTTATAGGCATTCCCTGACCCAGGTTCTACTTTGACCCATGCTTGCAGGGAAAGGGAAATGTGGCAAATGGCACAGTGGCCCGTAGAGCTCAGCCAAGAAATGCCATAGGTTATGATTGCTGCACTTACCTGGACAAATACAGATGATTTTGTGATTTCAAACTTTAAAAGAAGTAAAGAAGTGTAAATCTATCATGGCCTCACATGAGGGGAGAAGAAAATATCTGTGAGCAGCCCAGTGGCGACCAGAATATGTACCCAGATATAGTGGATTCCAAGGTCCAATGAATTGGGGAAATTTGGGTAAAATTGGCATATATTTCTTCATTGTGTGATTGTTAGTATTTAACACTATAAAGTGATTTTGAATATCTAAGAAGGGGTTATAATATGAGGTGTTTCCCAAGTTCACTGAAATCCCAAATACTCAGGGATTTTCTTCTTCATAGGGTATCTGGAGAAACACTGTTTGTCTAGCGGTCTTTTCAAGAGGGACTAGATGGTATACTTTCTGAGCATCTCTCCAATTTAACTAATTTCTCTTTATTTATGGATTGCTTATCTGATATTTGTTTTAAAAATAATAAAAATCAAATATTTGATATAGAAATGTAATAAACAACTTCTCCAAATAAAGATCGTGGATGGCTAACTGGATCTCTTTTTTTTCCCCCTGAAAAGTTGTAAATTAGAATGCTATTGATGAATGTTAAAATCTATAGTAGAAGATAGACTATAAAGTCTACTTCAGATGTCTCTGAAGTGCTGAAGTATTGTCCGAGGCTTTACCCAAATCATCTGAATATGGTACTTCTAAGTTAAAAGTTTGGGAGTGATTTAGTTTTTAAAAGCCTGCAAGGTATGACTTATCTATGAGGGCAGTGAGTTAAAAATTAATAAATACTGTTCTGTATGCTACATGGTTGATTAAAGTTCATTAACTTTTGCTCAGAATAATACATTCTGCTAATTTGGAGAAAAATATAACATTTTTAGTAACTGTTACATGGCATACTGAAACTGGAATTGGAAGTCTTAGGGAAGATAACAGGTTTTCAAATACTTTTAACATCATAAAAATATTTTATTAAAAAGTGATACTTTATTTCAAATATAAAGAATTATCACATTTAAAAATAAAGTTAAATAATGGGAGCAGTATTAGAAATAAGTAGAGTTAATGAGTCACCTATCCAGAATGCCTATTCAGTAATTTCACCTCTTAGGAATACGTTGTGCATCGAAAAGCAAGTTACAAAAATTTATCTGAAGAGAAAATCAGAGTCACAGAATCCCTAAAATAACGTTTATGAATTCTTTAGTTACAAACTCATTTCTAAATTACCCTTATTTTGCGAACAACACTAACTAGGGTAGTTGTTTGGTTTCTAATTACAGAAACTGGGAGCAACATATGAAAGAGTGGAAATTGCCAAAGAGGAGTATATATTGATGGCAGTGAAAAGTGAATGGGTGGTCCAGACAAGTGACTGGATATTCTACTGAGTGAAATACGGAAAGAATGCAGCAATCTGGGATGAGTTTGCTTAGGGCCAAATAAGCGAGTAGAATAATTCATACTGATGAGTACCCTTCTTAGTCATCAAAAAGATGTTAATTATTTTCAGTTCAGCAGCTGAGAAATCAGGAACTTAATATCTTCAAAAAAGCTTTCTGTCCAAAGTTAATTTTTTTAAAAAAGAAAAAACGTGGGTGAAAGCCTGGATCCTAAGAAGCTGTCAAACTCAACTATCCAGGATGATCTAATCTCCAAGGGTTTTTAGTTCTTGGTCTTGAGAAACACACCAAAAAAAAAAAAAAAAAAGAAATCATTTTGACCTATAGGTGGCAACATTGGTATAGTTCAAGTCAAGCACAAAAAGATGGGGTGAATAAAGGGACATAATTTAATGGCTCAACAGAGAAGATGATCAAATCTGAAATCCATTTTTGAACATAAAATAACTTGAAAAAATAATTCAATTCAGCAAACCTCATGAAATTGGCTCTTACATGTAAAATACTCCTATTGGATTATAGATTTGAATTTGGGGGAAAAAAAAACCCTCTTAAATATTTGGCTTGAATAATGAGTTCCACTGTTATCATACTTTGAATGTATTTTGTTTACTCATAGTGGTTTGTTAAACTATGAATAAAACCAGTTTTTCATAACTATAGTACTAGCACCTTTGTTTTCATTTAAGAATATTAAGGTAAAATCCAAATTATATTGTCCATTATATACAACTTGTAATTGTGTCAGCAACTCTGTGGAGAACGCTGGGACCACCCAGCAGTTGGTCCCTAGAACATTCAGTGAATTTCTGATGTCCCTTGAGATAATGGTTATGTGCACGCTGGCTTATGGGGTGAAAAGAGCCCTCAGCACTTTAGTAACAATGTGTTTTAACTGTTTTAAAGTTAAGGTAGTATTTCTTTTTTTTTTTTTTTTTTTCGGTACGCGGGCCTCTCACTGTTGTGGCCTCTGCCGTTGCGGAGCACAGGCTCTGGACGCGCAGGCTCAGCGGCCATGGCTCACGGGCCCAGCCGCTCTGCGGCATGTGGGATCTTCCCGGACCGGGGCACGAACCCGCGACCCCTGCATCGGCAGGTGGACTCTCAACCACTGCGCCACCAGGGAAGCCCTAGGTAGTATTTCTTAAAGTTAGTAAGCCCACACACCAATTAGTTCAACATAAAAATCTCATAGCCTCTCTCCTCTTCCTTCCTAGATTCTGATACTCCTCCTTGGGAACAGGTTCAAGTTTCAGTTGAGAATCATTTGTATCCCCCAAACTCTCCCTCCAATTTACTTTCCTACAGTTTAGATATAAGTATTTTTCATTTTCTTATAGAACTATAATGTTTATTATAAAACTGTTTTCTCTTCCTCACTCCAGAAACTCTTTGTGTCTCCAAGTTGATCATCACAACCCTGAGGAAAATGAGTTTACGTTGATGAATAATACATGGAATAGAAAACAAAGAGGTGTGTGCATGCATGTGTATGTGTGTGTGTGTGGGTGGGTGGGTGTGCCTGTATGTGAGAGAAAGAGAAATAGAGAGATAGATGCAAGAGTTCAATATCATGACATGAGAGAAAGATTGACTAACAGACTTTGGAAATCTTTAACTAACAGAAATAAACAGCATTCAGTATCTCTCACCTTCTAGACCTGAGATATGCAATGTGGTAGCCACATGTGGATTTTTATATTAAAATTAAACTAGATTAACCAGTTAATTCCTCAGTCACACAAGCCACATTTCCAGTGTTGAATATGTACCCGTAGCAACTGTATTGGATGGAGCAGATAGAGAACATTTTCATCATCACAGAAACTGGACAGTGCTGCTCTACACTGTAAGTTCTTTGGATGATGACCCTCTTATCTTGGCATTTCCCTTGTGGCTAATGCAACCTTATATGTCAGAGGTATTCAGAAAATATTTGCTGATTAAAGATATAAAAGGAGAATTTTAGAAAAATGTTGTAAAAAACATCCAAGGTTGATTTGTTTATTTGGTTTCTTATTACAGAGAATATGTAATATTACATATATAATATATGTAATATACAGGTATATGCTGTCTTCAGTGCTACTTCTAGTCTTATCTCTGGCTTCCGTTTCCCATTCTTTACAAAGCCACCATAGCAAAGCCTTTTCTCTGAAGCTATATGCTGCAAAGGGTCAGCTTAGTCCCAACAGTGGCTTTCCACACACTCCAAATATTGACCTGGCATCTTTGTTCCATGCTGTAGTCTTTAATTAACATTAATCATTTCACTCCCTTTTTGAGTTTTCAATTTGCCTAAATGAGGCATTATAAATTAGAAAATGTAGCATATTCAGATTACAATCTAAAGGGCTCTCAGCTGATAGTTAATTAGGTTGACTCAGGAAGGATAAACCAAAAGAATGAATTTTTAATGTTAATTTAAAGGACGTTAGTTGCTATGGGCAGAATGATTAAAATGCCACTGTCTGAAGCAGAAAAATTAGAATGCAACAGCAGTGGCAACCATAGATGATCAGTGGTTTTTGTATCTGTGCCAAGATGGTAAGACATTCCATCACCTGCCCACAAAAAAGCTTGATGAGCTCTGGAGGGTTATTTTGGTCTGACCAGGACATATAGTGGGCATATCATGAATGCTCTTACCTTTTAGCATGGTTCCATCCATTTCTCTTCAGGAATGTATTAGAACAGAGTAACATGTTAGAATGAGATGTATTTACCTGGCTTGATGCACTCATGGCAGGCAGTGGTAGGTTGATACCAGACTGTCCTTCCTTTCCTGTTTAACAACCACTTGTATAGCATTTGTTAGGTGCCAGGTGCTGTCCTAAGCATTTTACAAACATTAACTCAGTTAATCGTCATAACAAATCAATCAGTTTTGTACTATGATCATCCCTGATTCTTCAGACAGAAAATTTAGGCACAGAGATTTTAAGTAATTTGTTCAAGGTCACACAGATGGTAGGTGGCGGACCCCAGATTTGAACACAGGCAATGTGACTTCAGTGACTCTCCTCTTAAATAGAAAATAATTCCAACACAGATTATTAGCAGTGAAAGATGGGCTCCCTGTTAGCAATAAATGTACTGTTATCACCGTCAGAAGATTATCATCAAAGATGCTGAGACAGTCTAGAACACAGACATAATGAAATGTAAGAAGATGAGGACCACTTACTCTATATTTAAAGATTCTCAAGAGGATCAGCAAGATGTCTCTAATGCTGCCAAATAATTAGCAGAAAAACAAAGGCATAAAACTTAAAATAAGATTATTCCCTTTTTATTCAGTCGTTCAAATATTGGAAAAAAAAACTTAAAACAGGCCAGACACTAGTCTGAGTGTTGGTCATACTTGGATGAAAAGGGCTCCCCCTGCTCAGCAGCAGCTTCCAGTCGGTTGGGGAAAAGGACTTACGCAAAGGCAATTTTGCTATATAGTATGGAAACCTCAAAGAAAGGACACCGAATCAAGGACTAAAAGGGAAAAGAGTAGGGAGAGCTAACTTCACTCATCCAACGAGGAATACAGGGCAGGCAGGTTTTCAGAGGTGAGATTTGAACTGAAACTTGAAGACAAGAATCTTGAAGAGATTGCAGGGTCTCCCAACCTTGACCCTGCTGGCGTTTTGGACTGGGTGACCTTTTGTGGAGGGGGACTGGCGTGTGCATTATAAGGTGTTTAGCAGCACGCTGGCCCACCCACTACCTGCTGGTAGTTCCTTTCTCCAGGTTATAATTACAAAAATCTTGAGACATTGCCAAATATTTTCTAGGGGAGAAAATTGGCCCAAGTGGAGAACTACTGAGCTAGGGGCAAATGTGCTGGTAACTGGCTGGGAAGAGTAGAGAGTGAGAGACACCTTCAGGGAGAGGCCACACTGGGAACAAAGGCATGCAAATAAACGAACTGGACGGACGTGTGAGGTGCAACGTGGCAGTGAGTGGTTTTGATGATGATGGAGGAGGAAAATATGTGTGGTGACCTGGAGGGAGCCTGTAGCAAACACAGATGGGCAAGAGATGTAACTGAAGGATACTGTGAATCACAAGTTTGAACGAGGCTGCCTCAGCGGACTGTGGAGAACCAATGCCGGTATACACACCAATTAGGGGGTTGCGAATAGATCATGATGATGCATTCTGAGCAAAAAAGTTGCATTCTTCTGAAAGGCAAGCTGGAGGCTTCCTAACCATCATACAGCTCTTTTCTAAAGGGAGCCAGACGTGGTCCAGCATGGGGAGGGGACTGTGGAGTTCACCTCAGTCTTGAACCCATGCCCATAGACGGCATTAGACTATGTGATGGAATTTCTTCAAATTGAACAGCATCCGTGTATTTAGCAAGGCCTCATTGAGAACTAAGATTGTTGATGAATGAGCTGCCCTATTTAAGTAGATTTTTCAAGATAGTTGATGAATATCCTATTTAGTGCTTCAGTCCACCCCTTTCGAACTTTATTTACTTAATTATTATTATTATTTTTTTTTCTTTCCTTGCGGTACGCGGGCCTCTCACTGTTGTGACCTCTCCTGCTGCGGAGCACAGGCTCCGGATGCGCAGGCCCAGCGGCCATGGCTCACGGGCTCAGCCGCTCTGCGGCATGTGGGATCCTCCTGGACCGGGGCACGAACCCGCGTCCCCTGCATTGGCAGGCAGATTCTCAACCACTGCGCCACCAGGGAAGCCCCTACCTAATTATTTTTTATATTACCTTGCATTGCATTCTTATATTAGAAAAAACCTAATTGGATTTCCCTCGATGACCTTAGGGACTCACTGTGATCATTAGGGCGGTATCTCTAACGGTAATCTGACGTATTTCAGAGCCTTTGGCAGTTTAAATGGGCCAACTACTGTAACTGTGTTTTTAAATTTTCTGTCTCATTATTATAGATAGATGTCAGGTATAGATTTTCACAACATTTTCATTTTGTTGTTAACCATCATTCAAAAATGCTTTTTGGTAATCTTTTTTTATTTCCTGATAACTATAACTCATTTTGCCAGATTTATATGTAAAACCAGCTAATAAGTTCTGATAATAAACACAAACGCCTATGTATTATTTAATATACACCAGGCAGTGTTCTAAGTTTTAAAACTTTTCTATGTGAAGAGTGTTTGGGTCTTAGTGCATGGAGGTTTTGCAACTATGTTAGTGGCCTTTTCCTTTAACTTTGAAGTTCATTTCTATGCTCTGAAGTGTTAAGTTGCTAGAAGTTTGACATTCAACTTTTTAAAAAAGGGATTCTGTTAATACACATGATGTGACCCTTTTAGTAACTGCTAAACTCAGAAAGCAGACTGTACTTTTAGTAATCTGGGGCTCTTTTCAATAAAGGAGCAAGTGGTAGAGTGAGATTCTTCAAAATGGAAAAACATTAGGCCTAAGACTTGTGCACACATCCCAGACTCACATCTTTTGACTTCTTTAAAACAGGAAGCCGCTTATGCTCCGTTATCAAATGGCTAAAGCATACATGCTCACAAACACAGCCTCTGAGTCCAGGCAGGTCAAGAAATTCAGGGATTTGAAGAAAACGACAAGTGCTCCAGGACGATGTGTTCAAAAGGCCTGGAAAGAAAGCTGGGAGGGTTGCCCTCTCTTCCTATGACACATCACAGCTTCTGGTAGGAAATCAAGAAAGGAAACCAGGCAACCATGATGATTAGTCACAAGGAAGGAGACAGCAAGCATTTTGAAGTCAACAGCTGGAGAACAATGGAAGCTGTGAGAGGCTATTTTTGTTTGGTTTCAACAATGAATTAAACCTGGTGGAACTGACAGTGTTCTCTGCCTGCTCTCACTCTTCTCTCACTAAAAGTAGAAAGTTTCCAAGCCAAAATATAGCTATCTTTTCCTGCTTAAGAGTGATTAAAATGCCATTCTGCTCTTTCATATTCGTGTTTATCTCAAAATGAACTTCTTATGAGCATAAAAATATTCAAAATGTACAGAAATGACAAGTATCTGCTATTGTGTTTCCACTGCTACTGTTTTGCTGCTATTTAAAAGGCTGGTATTTGGAATCCTAAACTTGGAATTATAATGTCTTAGGGACCTCCCTTGGCAGTAGGTATGGAAATAAATAGCCAAAGGCCTTCAGTAGCAGATGGCTTATGTAGCGACTCTCATTTTTTTTGTTGTTTTGTTTTGTTTTTAATTCCAGATGGCGCCATAACAAAAATAAAAATCCACCTAAGAAAGATTTGATTACTCCCTACATTTTTTCCAGCGCATTCCAAACTGCCCCAAAGTGGAGGCAGATGGAATCTTTACAATATCAAATCAGAAAATAAAACTTTGTACAGAATTGCAAAACTTACAAAAAACTGCTGCCAACTTATTGGCCTTGGACAAACTGTTTCTGGGTTTGGCAGCATCTTTCCAACCACCAGTGGCTCTTCAGAAAAGACCTGACTTAAGGAGATCAAATACATTTTCAGAAGCTTAGAGCAGCCCTTTGAGCTGAAAAAGTTCCAAGGCAGCCTTTAAGTGGGCACAGGTACCATAGAGGGGTACAGAGATGATTTTGATAGGTATCTACTTCTGATTCAATTAGTGCCATGGAGAAGATGGGATACTTCAGGCACATTCTCTTAGAGAGGCTGTGTCGGAATTCCAGAGAGGTGGAAACAACTGGAAAACTTTTATGTCTTTGACAGGAGCCAGGCCATGCCAGAGGGAGAAAGATATGAACAAGCAAGAGTTACAGAATAAGTTCTGTGGGATGAAGGAGTTTGGGAAAGCGATGGTGAATGGGAGGAGGAGATAAGCAGTAAGAGCTCCCGTAAATTGCTTCCAATTCTTGAGTCTTTTTCAGCTCTTCTCTGCTCCTTAGCTTCTCTAAGGTCTCTGAGGTTTGAATGAATTGTTCTGGACCCTTTCTTCCAACCTACCAGTGGAGACACAATGATCATGACATTTCTAGTGGACATTCACTGCTATGGTTACTCAGAATTTATTCTACTTTTTCCTGGTGAATTTTCTTCCATGTGGGCCTACTATATTTTCCCATTGAATACAATCAAGTGTTAAAACATGTGATCCATATAGTTTCTTGGAATTTTACTTTTAATCAGAGCATCAAAAATGCTTCATAAAGTTAGAACGCATTCTCCTCAAGGGTAGCATATGAAAAGGCTGTTCATCAGTTCCTGCTACCGAGAGCTGATTTTTGTCCTTCCGTAGCCTGGTTCTTTACTTTCGTTCTGATTCTGTGAGCTATTCTAATACATTCCCTTTCTATTTGCCTACTTTTGTTGTGGTTACTTAGATTGCATTATCTTCCTAGACAACCACTTATACAACCAAAGCGCAATTTTACTTGAAATATTCTGACTTCAGGCTGACGTACGCAGTGTCCATCTTCTGTGGTTTGTGTAGAAGAGAGAGAGAGTGAAAGACAGAGGAGAGAAAGAGAGAGAGACATTGAGAGAGAAGGAAAGAAGAGGGAAGGCGGGTGGGAAGAGGATGGCCAGAAGAAAAGAGATAGAAAAGGAGAAAAGGAGAGCGTAGGGGAAGAACTAAGATTAGGAAGCCAGTTATTGCAGTATCAATAAGGCTTAAATTAGATTCAGTAAATGACATATTGTGCCATTTCTGATATGTAAGCTGTCCCCATTTTATGACTTGTTTTGTTCAGTAATTCTCTACAGATCAAGCCCTGCATAACAATCTGAAAGTCACTCCATCATCCCATGGAACCAGTAGAGTTTATCTGGATAGACAATTAGAGGCAAAATGCTTAAGATTTATGTGATTTGCCGATTGTAAATAATATAATTTAATTTTTAGCTTTTTCGAAAAGCAATGGTGAGCTTAGTTTACTTACACCTTTTCTCTCCCTTTTATTTTTTAATACTATTTATACTTTTTCAAATTATGCTACATTTCTTTTTATTGTATCATTTGTAATTCTGTTTTTATCTTAAATGTGTCTTAAAATATATTAAAATGTTACCACCTGTCCTTTTTCTATTTTCCTATCATATTTTAGTTAGTTGGATCTTTTCTCTTAATAGTATTCTTAAGACAGGCTTGTGTGACTGATGCTCCTTGAGTTCATGCAGATATGTTTGAAACAATAATGTTTGTCTATAGCTTTATACTTAAAGGACAGTCTGGTTAGGTATAAAAAGCTTGGTTCATAGTCTCTTTCCTTGCAAGTGTTTCTTCTCTGTCTTCAGGTAGAAAATTACTAAGGGAAGTCTGATATCAGCTTGATTTTCTTTCACTCAAAATGACCTTCTTCCTGCTGCCCAAAGATTCTTTATCTTTAAAATTTTTTAATAATTTTTTTTTAGGTTCTGTTTCAATATTGACCATTCTGTGTTATAGTGTTTCCCTTTTTTGGGTTATGGTTTCTTCTTCAAGAGGTAGATCGAAGTCTTCTTTTATTTAAGAAAGTTTTCTTGAATTATATTTAAAATATCCTGACTTCCTTGGTGGTGCAGTGGTCAAGAATCCGCCTGCCAATGCAGGGGACACGGGTTCGATCCCTGGTCTGGGAAGATCCCACATGCCACGGAGCAACTAAGCCTGTGGGCCACAACTACTGAGCCTGTGCTCTAGAGCCTGTGAGCCACAACTACTGAGCCCACGTGCCACAACTACTGAGGCCCACGTGCCTGGAGCCCATGCTCCACAACAAGAGAAGCCACCGCAATGAGAAGCCTGCTCACCACAACAAAGAGTAGCCCCCGCTCGCCACAACTAGAGAAAGCCTGCACACAGCAACAAAGACCCAACACAGCCAAAAGTAAATAAATAAATAATACTAAAATAAAATATCCATTCTCTTCCATTGTTTTGGTTTTCTTTGGGGTTCCGATTCTGTGAAGATTGTATACATTTTTCTGTCTTTTATGTATCATATTCTCTTCAGTCCTTTTCATATTTTAATTTCATTTTATTTTCTCATACACAACTCTTATTGTGCTTTCTTTGGTGATACTATCACTTATGATCCTACAGTTTGTTTCTAAAATACTTCTTTTTCTTCCCTTGTTTCCCAAATTTTATCAGTTTTCACTTTATCACCGTATGTCTAAATATCCAGCTTCTCTTATCCAGTCATATCTTCCTGAGCCCTTGTATTTCCTTCATGGCTGTAATTCTTTCTTTAATTGTGGTGAAAGGTTGTATTGTAACTTTATCTTTTTGAGACATTTTTTTCTGGGCATTTTCTTTCCAAGTAAAGCATTCCCTGTTTTTATAGTATCTTTGAAAAGCTTGTATCAATTTCCTAGGGTTGTCATAAAAAAGTACCACAAAGTGATGGCTTAAAATAATAGAAGTTTATTGTCTCATAGTTCTGGAGACTAGAAGTCCAAAATCAAAATGTTGGATTGGCGATGCTCCCTCTGAAAACTGTAGGCAAGAATCCTTAGCTTTTAATGGTTTGCTGGCAATCTTTAACATTCCTTGACTTACAGGTGCAGCACTTCAGTCTCTGCCTCCATCGTCACAAGGCATTCTCCTCTTGTGTCTCTTTGTCTCTTCTTTTCTTATAAGGACACAAGTCATATTGCATTAAGAGTACACCCTACTCCAATATGACCTCATCTTGATATCTTAATTACATCTGCAATGACCTTATTTCCAAATAAGGTCATATTCGGAGGTACTGGGGGGTTAGCATTACAACATATCTTTTTGGGAGACACAATTCAACTTCTAGCAGTATGCTGGGTTATTTTGTTGCTGTTGTTTTTGCTCAGATTTGAACAAACTGAATTTTCCATGCAAGGTATTAGCAGGACACTTCAGTTGGAGTGGAAGTAGGAGTTTTCCAGGAGTGTGGGGCTAAAGAGATGGAGTGTTTGATTAAATATGACCCCTCTGTGTAGCCATGCCTGCTCTGCCTCTCAGACCTAGCCTGAGACCATGGTTCCTTCACTAAACACTGCTACCAAGAGCACAGGCTCTGCCTTCCAAAGCGTCCTCTTCTCTTTTGAAAGATGGTGCTTTCTTAGATCTGCCACTGACAGGCTCCCAGGGGACTTTCACTACCTTATGTCACAGCGGCCACGGTAATTGTGCCCCGTTAGAAATCTGCCTTATCACAGCAGTTTCTATTTAATAGGGGTTTTTTCTTTCTAGAAGTTAACATTTGCTGGTCATTTCTGAGATCTGCCCTTGCTAGTCCTCCTTTATCCTCTCTTCTTTACCTATCAGGCTGCTGTAGTTTTCCATGCACATTTTGCTGGTTTTATTTGCTTTTGCTGGTACATACAATTTGGAATTTCCAAACGTTCTCTCCCCTGGTTTGAATGAAGATACAGCTTGTAACTTTTCCTCCTTACCCTCTTTCTGTCTCTTTTTTCTTTCCTAGAAGAGAAGAAAGTATATTTGAGACTAAGTTGCTATCAAGCTCCTGCTGGACTAGGAAGCTCTTCCTACTAAGAGTAAAGGGTAAGTGAGCAACACGGACGACTCCATTCTTCTTCTTCTTTTTTTTTTTTTTTTTTTGAAAAATGACGTATTAAGCTTGAATCTGAGTTTAATTGCTTTAGATTAGCACTGGCCAATAAAAATTTCTGTAATAAAGGGAATGTTCTTTATCTGTGCTGTCCAGTATGGTAGCCACTGGCCGCACAAGTCTGCTAAGCACTTAAAATGTGGCTAGTGTACCAGAGAATCTGAATTCTTCATTTCATTTAATACAACAAATGTCAATGTCCATGTACAGTTAGTAGTTATCCTAGAAATCAATGCAGTTTTAGATGATGGTGGGTGGGGGTAAGTAGAGGCTGGGAGAAGGAGAGGATCAATGAAGGCAAAAAGAGAAGACACAGTGGTGCATGGGCGATGGAATAAAAGAGAAATAAAGATGTCTAGGTGGGATTTTATTGGGTGATTTTATCTAATACGTGATATAAAACCTCTATCTCCCTTTTCAGAAAGTAAACTTTCTAATTCTTACTAATACATTTTGAAAAACATTTTTTTTTTGAAGAATGAAGTGAAATACTGAGTCATGCTCCGAAGTTGCTGTGAGGTTGTGCAGTCGGGTCTGGTCATATTTAGACTATAATATTGCCTGATTGCCGTTATTAAAATCTTATTGTTTCTTTGGAAACAGGGTGCTTACCATTGGGGAGACATATATTGTCCACTAAATTGAAGTTTCCAGAGTCTGGGTGAGGGCTTGAGCCAAGAAAATATACATCTGCACAAAGGGCTTAAGGTCCTTTGTACTATTCAACATAAGAATAACATTACATGAAAGAAACAGAGATTAGAATGTAACGGTTATCTCCTACAACATGGAAGCTTGGGAAATAAATCTTTTCAGGGTCACATGCACACTATTTCCATCATTGTTATTTGAGCATTTTAGATACAGAACTAATATTTAGAATTCTACAGTTATTAGAGTAATTACATGATGATCTTCTCTCCCCTTTCTGGTTATGGGTAAGTGGGGAAGCATCTCACGGCAGTGAGTGATGAGTTCATCAGGAAATCAGACTTTTAAAAACAAATAGTCTGAAATATATAATTAGATACCTACCAAATACAGTTGTGCTACCACCATTGACCCATGCGTAACATCCCTTTCATCAAATCTTGAAAACTCATTTCCTGCTGGTTTTTTTTTTTATATGCTGGTATTCATTTTTTGAGGTACATTCAGTAACAGCTCATATTGATACAATCACTTCTTGCTAAGAACAAATGACCCCAATGCAGAATCTATTTAAATATCTTATCATATACTAACACATACACGTGGATCAAAACATACAGAATTTTTATGAGCTTTGGGCAGTTTTCACCAGTACGTACATGTCTTGAAATCATTTATCTCACCCCTGATGTACTGGTGGTCCTACCTTGTTTCTGTGGCAATTCCTTCAGTTATTATAGCTTCAAGATTTCTGAAATAAATCTATCTGTTCATACCAGACAAGTGCAGAAGAGAAATGACTGTTTAAACTATAGTCATCCTAAGGCCCCTGAGTTACCAACAGATAAATCCAAGTGGATTTCATCAACTATATTTGGTTATCAAGGACCATTCAGCCAGTAAGTTTGAATTCCTTACCTAACTGTTCTAGCAGGAAGATTTGTCAGTGACAAAAAATCTTTTCAGTAGCCCCAAATTGTGAAACAGATCATAGACCAAATTTCACATCAGTTTCAGGCAGGGTAATGGTATTAAAGATCTCTTGATTCTATGTGATAAACTGATTCCAAGTGTTTTTATCCATTTAAACTATACTAAAATCCACTACTCTGGAGCTTGTAACCAACTGAGTTTATATATTACAAGTCCACAGGTACAAGAAGCCCAAGACCCCTTAGCAGAAGTAAACAAATAGGTGATATATATCATGCCTGAGGGTTAGATTTCATCCTTCAAATAAATTGATAGTTAATAATGCTCCCCAATTTTGACATAAAATATAAGCTCATGATTTCAGACACCACTGATTTGTACTTTTAAATGATTTATTTAGTATTTGAACCATGATCTACTTTTTCATGTTCTGGGAGGTAAAAGTTGACAAAACAAAATTAGGGAATTATGACGACCTATTTCAGAGCTGTTTAAAAAATAGTAGGGAAAATGATTTTGAAAATAATTAATGCATAAATAGCAATTAAGCTTTACCTTTATCAGAGCAGGTCTGACATAACTCTGCAAGCAAGGTACCTCTTATGTTCTTTTCCAGATCCTTAGCTTTGATGTTTCTCAGTATACTGACTTCTTACCCTCAGTCTCTTCCTGCTTTTGTCACCTCTAATTACTGACCTTTTTGCTCCCAGATAAGCTTATTGAAAGCTGAGCCTACCCTCGCCATCTTCACTTCCCATTCATTCCTTAGCTCACTGCAATGTACCCTCATCTTCCACTTTCTTCCTCAGTTAAGTCCCAAATAATATTGTATTGTCCAAAATCAATGTATGCATTCAAGACTTTTTTACTATTGGACCTCTTTACTGTGTCTCACGCAGCTGACCAGTCAATCTGTCTTTAAACTTTTGGCTTTCATGAGCTGTCACTCTTCTGCTTAAATCCCTCAGTAAATTCTCATTATCTCTATAGAAACGTCCAAAGTTACTGGCCTGACTTAGAAACAGCCTTCATATTCAAGATCTTGATTACCTCTTCATTTTGTCTTTGGCCCTCAACATTCTTCTGTCCCTCTCAACACTCAATGTAACCACGAAGCTGAGGTCATAATGAGTCTTTTTTGATTCTGTGAACTTACCATGTCCTTTCTTGACTATTTACCCTTCCCAGAACACACTTTCTTTAAACCTCATTAACTCACATTTCTGTAACCCTCAGCTTAGCCATCATTTCTTGCAGAATGTCTTCTCTGATATCCAAGCCCTAATTAGTGGCTCTCTCTATGTGCCATAGAGGACTGTGCATTTCCGTTAACCATAGCCACTGTCAGAATGTACTGTAATTGCTTCTTCAATTGTCTTGGCAAATTTTGATATAGTACCAAAGAAGACTATCCACAGTTGTCTGAAAATGGTATTTAAATACTCCCCCTTTATCCAACTACATATTTGTGTGAGGCCAGCATTTCTTCATATACTTTAAGCAAAATAACATGTCACACTCACCTAAATGTAAAAGCTGCTGTCTTAGATGTACCAGGAACTGCTTTTATTAAGCCAGATAGATTTGCAAGGAATGTAAAATAGTGTCACTCTTCTAAATTTTTTTTTCTGTTTTGGAGAATGTAGCTATTTTTTTATAAACATGCTTATATGACGTAATGGATTGCTATTTTAAAATAAATTATTAAATTAGAATTCTAATGTTTCTCAGTTTTGGCTTATGATACTGTATATATTAGTGGATGTAACTTACAAAAAATAAAGTTCTTAGATATCCTCAATAATTTATGGCTGTTTTAGAGTTCTGAAACAAACAAGTTTGAAAGCTGCTGCTGTTTAGGAAAACTGACAACAGTATTGAGGCTTCTACTTTCAGAACATAGCTTATCTCTATTTATTTAGGTTTTCTTTAATTTCTCTCGGCATTACTTTTTGGTTTTTAATGTAGAGATCTTATAATATTTTATTAAGTTTTTTTTCTCATTTTAGTTTTTGATTGAAATGTGGGGTTTTATTTATTATAACAGAATATATATATCTTTAATTTTCCTTTTCCCATTGTTTCTATTAGAATGTAGAAATATAATTGAATTTTGTCTCAGTTTCATATTTTGTGACCTTGCTAAATTCACTTTTTAGTTCTAGTCATTGTTTTGTGGATTCTTTAAGATTCTGAATGCAAACAATTATGACATCTACAAATAAACAAGTTTTACTTCTTCCTTTTCAGTTTTCATGCCTTTTAATTGCCTTGCCATTGTGGTTATATCCACTAGTAAAATTTTGAATTGAAGCGGTGAGAGCAGATATCTTTTTCTTTTTCCTGATCTTAGAGGGCAAGTTTTTAGCCTTTGACCATGTGGTATATAGGATCTTTCTTTTGTTTGTTTTGTTTTGTTTTTTATAAATGTTTTATACTGGATTGAAGAAGTTGCTTCTTATTCATAGTTCGATAAGAGTTTTTAAAATAGATGGCTGTTGAATTTTGCCAAATGCTTCTTCTATGTCATTCTACATCTATGTGAGTTAACTATGCTTTACTTTTTAAATTTTAGTTAATATAGAGAATTACTATATTGATTGATTGATTGGAATGTTTGACTAATCTTTACTTTCCTCATATAGAAACTGTTTAGTAACCTTTTTATATATTGCTGGATTAAACTTGCTCATACCTTTTTACAATTTTTTCACCTATGTTACATGATATTGGTCATTCATTTTAGGTCTTGGTAATGTCTTTGTCAATTTTGTGTCAGGGTTTCCTGGCCTACTTAAAGAAGTTGGAAGTGTTCTCTCCTCTTCTATTTCTTGAAGGAATTCTAGTAAGATTGGCATTGTTTTTGAAATGTACTATGGAATTCACAGTGAAACAATCTGAGTTCCTCCTTCCTCTGCTTTTTGTTCTGTTCAGGACCTCAGTGGGTTAGATGATACCCAGCCACTTTGAGGAGGGCAATGGACTTTCTTAGCCTACCAATTCAAATGCTAATCTTGTCTAGAAACGCCCTCACAGACACACCCACAAGTAATGTTTAATCTGGGCACCCTATGATACAGTCAAGTTGACAGAAAATTAATCATTACATGGATAATTCCTGTTTTGGTTTTAATTTGCTTGGGGTTTACTAAAACTTTTGGATCTGTAAGTTTTTTTTATCATCAGATTGGGGACAATTTTGATTGTTATTTCTTTAAATATTTTTCTGCCCTTTTGTCTCTCTTCTTTTCCTTGTGCAACTTCAGTTACTGATGCTTATCAGCTTATTTTGCCACATAGTGAGGTTTTGTTCTTAATTTCTTATCTCTGTGCTTCAGCTTGGCTAATTCTTTTGATATGTCTTCAAGTTAACTGACATTTTCATTTCAGATATTGTACTTTTTAGTTCTAGAATTTCCATTTATTCATTTTAAATAGTTTTCATTTATCTGCTGAGATTTCCCATTTTTCATTCATTTTGACCATTTCTTCTTTAAGTCGATCCTCTAGCGTATCTATATTAGCTACTTAAACTCCTCATCTAGTATTCCAACATGTCAGCGTCCGTTTTCACGGACTACTTTTTTTCATGACTATGGGCCACATTTTTTTTAAACCACAACTAGTGATTTTTAATTATATTATGAGTATTGTATATGATGCATTATGGATACTTTGTATTCTGATCTCTTCCTCTGAAGAATAATGATTTTTATTTTAGCAAGTAGTTAACTTTGGCTGCAACCAAACTCTGAATTTGCAACCCCTGCTGTAATATAATGGTTGAAACATTGGTTCACTTCCCTCAGCCTTCAGTCAGGCTCCTTGATATCTCCGTTGTGCATTCAAAGTTCATGGTTCAGCCCAGAACTGGGGCAGAATTCTTGCAGTATTGTGGGCCCTTCTTCACTTCCTCTCTTATTTTCTAGCCACTCTGGTAGTTCCAGATTCTATTCTATGATTCATCAAGCCACTGAGACTATGGTCTGTGTTTGCGTTTCAGCCATCCCACACAGTGTGGACTGGGGTTGGGCCAGTCCAACCCCAGTGAGAAGCTGCATAAATGCAAACTCACCTGGTACAGTTTCCTTATTTAAAGAGTTGATTATCCTTGATCACTTTTAATCTCCAATGTTTCCAAATATTGGAAGTAGAAGTACTAATATCTTTAAGTCTTTTTTTCTGAAAGAGTGACTGAAATGGCTCAGAATTATTTGCTTAAAAGGCAAGAGTTCCTTGGAACAAACCATGTTTAAGCAACATTTATGTTGAAAATTCTAGTTTTATTACATTTTCATAGCATGGTGCTATGCAAGAGAGGAAAATCATTATGTTTGTCCCTTATCATAGATAAAATTTTCATGGCTATAGTTATGTGGGGCTAATCAACAGGTACTCAGAGGTAACATTTTGAGAGTCTTTGCCACGTGTTTAGACCTGTACTTAATGCAGATTATTTCATCTAATTCTTGCAAACCTTCAATAAGTTGAATACTAATATTATCCTTATTATATAGATGAGGAAACTAAGTCTAAATAACTAGTTAACACATTACCAGTAAGTGGTGGAGTTGGAATTTAAGACCAAGAACTTGGGGCTTCCCTGGTGGCACAGTGGTTAAGAAACCACCTGCCAATGTAGGGGACACGGGTTCGAGCCCTGGTCCGGGAAGATCCCACATGCCACGGAGCAGCTAAGCTCGTGTGCCACAACTACTGAGCCTGCACTCTAGAGCCTGCAGGCCACAACTACTGAGCCCACACTCCACAACTACTGAAGCCCGCATGCCTATGGCCCATGCTCTGCAACAAGACACCGCAATGAGAAGCCTGCACAGGGCAACGAAGAGTAGTCCCTGCTCGCTGCAACTAGAGAAAGCCCACATACAGCAACGAAGACCCAACGCAGCCAAAAATAAATAAACTAAAAAAAACCAGAGAACTTGGTCTTCCAAATTAACTCATAACCCCAGTTTACTGTCTCCCTGTTATTATTGAGGGGACATCTAGAAATTCCCTTTTAGAGAAAGCTAGCAGTATGAGGTTCTTTCCCGGAACAGAATGGTCAGGTAGGTTCAAAATTTTGTGTGCCTTCTCTGTACCAGGCACTTTAATCTGCTTATTAATATTATCTGATTTAATTTTTATAATAGTCCCATAAGGCTTATATTATTATTATTATTTTTTTTTTTTTTTTTCGGTCGCGGGGCCCCTCACTGTTGTGGCCTCACCCGTTGCGGAGCACAGGCTCCGGATGTGCAGGCTCAGTGGCCATGGCTCACGGGCCTAGCCGCTCCGTGGCATGTGGGATCTTCCCGGACCGGGGCACAAACCTGCGTCCCCTGCATCGGCAGGCGGACTCTCAACAACTGCGCCACCAGGGAAGCCCAAGGCTTATATTATTATTACATTTTACAGATGAGAAAAGAGTGACCTTGAGAATTTTATATAACAAGCCTACAATCAGACTTTGACAGAGGCAGAACTTGGAACATAAATATCCCAGGCCCTTATTCATTTCATACTGCCTTCTACTCCTGTGTCACCTCTTTTGTTCCAGTCTCCCCTCCACATCTCACTTGACCTCCTCATCTTTTAATCTCACTCCAGTCTAATTCAGAACCATAGAAATGATGGCAAAGGCAATGAAATGAACTCCAAATGAAACAAAACGAACAGTATCAAATCAAAATCCTATTAGTTATCTTTACAATTATAAAGTCGTTCTTGTTATATTCTTTTAATATGTTCCCTTTCCTTTTTTTTTTCTGATTGAGCACACATTTAGACTTAAAATATAATACTTGAGATATTTTCATATGTGGATACCTTTTTTTTTTTCTGCAACACAAGGTGGTTTGGTTTCTATAAAAACATGAGCAAAGTCTCAGTGGCTTCCAAGGACATGAATTATTTATTATTTTACATTAGTTCATCTCATTTACTGGAGTGCCCCTGGGACATATTCATTTACACAGGAAGGATGTCAGGGGAAACATTTTAAAAACTATAATAATAATAATGGCCAAATAGAAGTCTGAAATCATTGTAAACTACCTTCTATTCTCAGACTGTATTAAAGCACACGGCATATTTACAAAAATTTCATGAGGCTTTTAACTCGGCAGAGCTCATTAAAGATGTCCAAATTACCTATTTGCATCCTACTCTGAATAAACTGACTAAATTCAATTACCTGATACCTCGCTCTGAATCACTGTAATCCAGGTCCCTAGTTAATATACTCCTTCTGTTGTTTGATTATCTCATTCTTCAAGAGCAAAATTATAAAATCAAGCCTTGAAATGCATACATCAACTTTCCTCATCTGTGTAATAACATTGAGTTAGGGAAATTTACTTGAAGTAGATTGGAGTTAATTAGGAACTTCCCACTTGCCTTTCATTTTTCCTTCCTTCTTGTAACCTGTTTGTGCTCTGACCATGAGATACGTTGTCATTTTCAGTTAAACCAGAGTTAATTTGCTGCATGTGCCTTTCTCATCAACACTCCTGGAACAGACAATTGAAATTCTAGTCAGTTTGGCCTGTCCTGGCAGATGACTTCCAAACCATCTGCTATCTCAGAAAACAATCCGTCCTGACAAACCCCCAGCCAAATTACAAGTCTGATATTGTACTCTAAGTCAACACAAAGATTAATAGCCTGCCACAGCTAACTGTCAGCCTTTTTGACTAAGCAAAAATAGACTCCAGATTGTACTATCTGGCAAGATGTTCCAAGTGATAAGGTGAGCTCCTGTGTTAATTCTTCATTAGGATGGGGAATGCCTGGAGAAATTATTAATAATGCCTGTGTCATCCCATCTAAGGGGGACTGTTAAATGGGAATTGCCCTTTATCTCTTATCCTAGAGAATCTTGTCCGGCCTTAATTAAGCTATCCATTAGCCTTCACAAATGGGCTGACTATATATTTACCTGAGAGAGATAACAGTTGCTAGTCATGTTTTGTGAGAAATAAGAGTTTTTAAAGAATGCTTTTTCATCTTTAATGGAATAGAACAGAGAATAATCTCTCACATTTTCCTACGCTAGCTTTCTACATTATTTCCAGTCAACAGATCCTTTTGACTCAACTTGAGGTATTCTCTCCAATCTGATCACTGTCTTCATCCCTCAGGCTCTCTTCACCTTCTCTCTGACCTATGGCAGCATCCTCTTTCTTGTTCCTCTCCTCATTGCATCCTCCTTATTCCAGCCCATCTTTCATATGCCACATCCATGTTGTCTTTTGCTTTTTTTTGCGGTACGCAGGCCTCTCACTGTTGTGGCCTTTCCCGCTGTGGAGCACAGGCTCCGGACGCGCAGGCTCAGCGGCCATGGCTCACGGGCCCAGCCGCTCCGTGGCATGTGGGATCTTCCCGGACCAGGGCACGAACCCACGTCCCCTGCATCGGCAGGCAGACTCTCAACCACTGCGCCACCAGGGAAGCCCCATGTTGTCTTTTTTTTTAGGAGACAAATCTATCCTGTCAAATTGCCCCTTAAAAATCTCTGTGGCGTCTCCATTCCCTAAATTGTGAAGCAATAAAGCTTTACAATAACATAAAAGAACATTTCTAATCTGAAGGAAAATGACTCTGCAGCCTCTCTTTCTTGATGTCCAGTCACCAAAGCACTGAGCGGTTCAGCCACACCAAACTCCTCGGTTACCTAGCGCTCCCAAGTTTGTCTTCTTTCTGTGCTTCCTGTATGTACTTTCCTACAGCCATCATGTTTAGATTTGCTCCATGCAGCACAGTTTCTTTCATTCTTTAGAACTCAGTTTATACGTGTCTTTGTGAAATCTGTTTTACTACTTCAGCCAGTCAGAAACTCCTTTTTTTCCTGAATACTCATAGTACTTGCATCATAATTCTATAATATACTTACCAATTTTTTATGGCAATAATCTATTGACTCTTTTCCTCTTAGCAGGCTGTAAAATCTTTAAGAAAAAACCAGGGTCCTACAGATCTTGACATAACTAGGATTTAACAAAATACCTGCAATATATTAGGTGTCCAACAATTGTTGCTTAATGCATTGATTCAGCAGACTGTTCCTTCCAAGAAGGCAAGTATTTGTCTGAGTTTTGAACATTCTGTCTCCATTATCCTGAAGAGTGGCTGGGACTTAATTGTTATCTGTAAATATTAGTGATTGGATTAACAAACCAATTAATGCATTCGTCCATTCTTTTCTTAAAAGGCATTTACTGAATCATTTGCTATATCTCTGACACAATGTTCTGATATATACTGCCAACATATAGAAACTGGAGATAAAAAAACAAGAAGAAATAGAGAAGATAAAATGTAAGAGCTGAAATGGACCTTAGGGAATTATGTAGATCAGTTATTTTCAAATTCTTTTTAGTTGATTGCCCTGTTTTTCAAAAGAAATCCTATATAAATATCTAATATGTAAGACAGATATAAGAATAGCTGCTCAGTTTGAAGTAAAAGGTGAAAAGAGAGATCTGCTTTCCTGATCACATCTTTTTAAGAGACACTTGAGGTATCCCTGGGAGTCCTAAAGCTCCAAGTTACAGAGCTGGAACTGATAGAGACCAACCCCCTCGTTTTGTGTATGAAGGAACTAAGATAACTAAGATCCATAAAGGCCAAGGGACTTGATAAAGTATCAGTGTTTGAAAGAGAACAATACAGCTAGATCCACTGACTTCTGTTTTTGTTTGTTTGTTTATTTTGTTTTGTTTCTATTCTTGTGAACCAAGGTTGGAGGGTCAAAAGCAAACCTGACATAAAAGACTGAGTAATTGACAACTACTCTTATAAACTACAAATACTCAAGGTGCCAGTAGATAGCAAATAAAAGACAATTATTGTGGAGGCAACAAAAATGTTTATGTTAGAAACTGCATCTTAAGATAATAAAAATGGTTTGGAAAAGAGGAAGTGGAAAAAACGTCCAGGGTTAGAGTAAAAGATGTCTGATAAGGAGAGTTTCTGGGCTGAAGTGATATTACCTTCTGCTAAGGAGGACAAGGTTAAAGGACAATTTGTGAAGAATTTCATATTCTGAAAATGCTATTACCTTTTGAACTAACTGTTAAGAGATAACCATTTTTAAGTAAGAATGGATCTTGAAGTTTGTATAACAGACTTGAAGTAGAATAAGGCAGTTAAGTGTCATCCATCAATTCTTCCCTGCTTTGCTGTATTCGTAGAAAAGCATGTAACTGACCTGCTTACAATGCATCAATAGTCCTCCACTGTCTTAAGCATAAAATTCAAATTCCTTGGCAGGACATACAAGTTATACCTTCTTTCACTCTTCCAACCTCAGCTCTCTTAAAATTTCCATTTCCATTCCACGCTGTGGCTGTGTATTCGTTATTACACACTTCTGCTTTCTCACAGTTGAATTTGCAGTTTCAGTGTCCCCACCATGTAGTTTTACAGTAATGCCCTGTGCCCCCTTGACTCTTAAAATGTACCAACCTGTATGATAGGCATCCGCTGTATTCTGTGCTAGATGGGGATTGTGCCATATGCCATTATATTGTCCATATTTATCACAATACATAACATCAAGTAGAGGCTCAGTAAACATTTCTGGATGAATGAATATATTAATAGTTTCAATTTAATCTAAATTCCATTTGATTGGTATAAAGTGACTAGGGATGCCAAAAATCCTGTTCATTTCTACATCTCTCCTAACATGCCTGCCTGAAATTTCTGTCATCTTTCTCTTGCTTTTCTTTTGTAGTGTTCAGTACTTCCTGAAGCTTTTACAGGTGCATACATTATATTAAAAGGAAAATCATCACCAAAAAAAAAAAAATCATTCCAAGGAAGTGAGTTCTTTAGGTTAATTCAATCCTATAAAATCTGTTATAAAAGGCAAATGTATTATTTGCTAGAAGTAAGATGCTGATTCCCAAACACCCAGTTTTACCTTAATGGGAGGGCTAGGACTGGAATAGTGGAATGGCAAATTTTAATAAAACGTCAAGTGGATCATCAAGGTGGGGCATTGTGGGCAGACTGGGATCAGCATAATGACTGGGAAGAGTGCGGTCAGAAGAGGAGATTGGTGTTTTTAGAAGTAGAGAGAAAAGTAAAATGACATTAGAGATACTGAATTCAAATATCAACTTGTTTTTCATAAAATCTGTAGAGTAGGCTTTCTGTTTATATAATATTTCTCTTAGTAGTGGATGATACATATTTTGAGCAGGAATACCCCATGTTCAAATTTATAGTTCGAAGTCCGTATTTTGCAAAAAATGAGGTGCTTACAGCAGCAATAGCTGACTTCCCTTAAAAGATGAAAAAAAATATCACAGTCATTCAATGTTGACAGAATCAAAGAGAATTTAATTATAAATTAAAGTCAATTTTGAAATATTTTTCCTTAGATACATAACTAGAAAGATGATCTCAATCATAGATTTTAATTTCAACATTAATCAAAATCACAGATGCAATCCTGACATTAAAATATTTGACTTTGATAAAAACTGTTATCATAGTTGACATGACAGACTGTCACAGTAATAAAATTTAAACACTAACAAGACGAGGAGCATTAAAGAAATTATAACAATGGATACAACTGAAGAAAACATTGCTCTTGATAATTAAGAAAATACACACATATCTAGTCCATCTATAACAATAAATGGAATTAACTTATCTATAAAAATATTTTCAGGGCTTCCCCGGTGGCGCAGTGGTTGAGAGTCCGCCTGCCGATGCAGGGGACACGGGTTCGTGCCCCAGTCCGGGAAGATCCCACATGCTGCGGAGCGGCTGGGCCCGTGAGCCATGGCCGCTGAGCCTGTGCGTCCAGAGCCTGTGCTCCGCAGCGGGAGAGGCCACAACAGTGAGAGGCCCATGTACCGCAAAAAAAAAAAAATGGGCAAAGCACCTGAATAGACATTCTTCTAAATGAGATGCTCAAATGGCCAACAGGTACATGAAAAGGTGTTCAGTATCACTAATCATTAGGGAAATGCAAATCAAAACCACAGTAAGATACTATCTCACACCTGTCAGAGTTGGTATCATCAAAGAGACAAGAGATAACAACCGCTGGTGAGGATATGGAGAAAGGCAAACATTTGTGCACTATTGGTTGGAAAGTAAATTGGTGCAGCCACTAAAGAGAACACTATGGAGATTCCTCAAAAAATTAAAAATAGAATTATCATATGATCCAGCAGTTCTACTTCTGTGTATATATTCGAAGGAAATAAAATCACTGTCCCAAAGAGATAATCCACTCCCTTCTGGCTTGCAGAGTTTCTGCTGATAGGCCAGCTGTTAACCTCTCTTCAAATATTTTCTCAGTCCCTTTCTTTTTCTCTTCTTCTTCTGGGACCCCTATAGTTCGAACGTTGGTGCATTTAATGTTGTCCCAGAGGTCTCTGAGACTGTCCTCAATTCTTTTCGTTCTTTTTTCTTTATTCTGCTCTGCGGTAGTTATTTCCACTATTTTATCTTCCAGGTCACTTATCCATTCTTCTGCCTCAGTTATTCTGCTATTAATTCCTTCTAGAGAATTTTTAATTTCAGTTATTGTGTTGTTCATCATTGTTTGTTTGCTCTTTAGTTCTTCTAGGTCCTTGTTAAACGTTTCTTGTATTTTCTCCATTCTATTTCCAAGATTTTGGATCATCTTTACTATCATTACTCTGAATTCTTTTCCATGTAGACTGCCTATTTCCTCTTCATTTGTTTGGCCTGGTGGGTTTTTACCTTGCTCCTTCATCTGCTGTATGTTTCTCTGTCTTCTCATTTTGCTTAACTTACTGTGTTTAAGGTCTCCTTTTCACAGGCTGCTGGTTCGTACTTCCCATTGTTTTTGGTGTCTGCCTCCAGTTGGTAAGCTTGGTTCAGTGGGTTGTGTAGGCTTCCTGGTGGAGGGGACTGGTGCCTGCATTCTGGTGGATGAGGCTGGATCTTGTCTTTCTGGTGGGCAGGTCTCCGTCTTGTGGTGTGTTTTGGGGTGTCTGTGCACTTATTATGATTTTAGGCAGCGTCTCTGTTGATGGCTGGGGTTGTGTTCCTGTTTTACTAGTTGTTTGGCATAGGGTATCTGCCACTGTAGCTTGCTGGTGTTTGAGTGGAGCTGCATCTTAGCGTTGAGTTGGAGATCTCTGGGAGAGCTTTTGCCGTTTGATATTACATGGAGCTGGAAGGTCTCTGGTGGACCAGTGTCCTGAACTCGGCTGTCCCACCTCAGAGACACAGGCCTGACACCCGGCCTAAATGACATAACCAAGAAGGTAAAGCTGATGAACAGATATCAGACTCAGTCCCCTAATAACAGAGAACATTTGTTTGTACGTGTCTATGGTACATTCAAAAAATTATTTTTGGCCTCAAAAAATAAGACCTCAATAAATTCCAAAAGATAGAAATATTACAGACAAAATTCTTTGAGCATCATGGAATAAAACAAGAAATCTTTACAAAATCAGAAAATAATAGGCTCTCCCTCCTTGACATGTAAAATGTCTATTTTAACAACTCTTGGTCCAAAGGGAAATACAAGGTAAAAACAAGAACAATAAGACACAGTGAAAGCCCTAATCAAAGTGAAGCTTAGAGCTGAAAATTTTTATCAGTAAAAATAAAAATTTGGGGATACAAACTAAGTCTCAAACTTCAAAATTTAGAAAATAGAAGTGAAAGAAAGAATGAAAACAGAAAAAATGAATTAATAAATATAAAAACAAATTTTAATGAATTAGTTAAGAAAGAATACATAAACAACCTAATTCATTAAAAATTTAAATAGTAAACAAACTAGTATAATCACAAAATAATAATGTACAAATATAAAGAGTAAGAAATAAGTAGTAATAACCACATAAATTAATAAACTATGAGTTTAAAAAACTGTATACAAATAACATGTGAACTTAGATAAAAAGGATAATTTTCTAAGAAAACATCATTTGCAACTGGTTCAGAAGAGATAGAAACAATAAACACATTTCCATAAATACAGTTGTCAAAGAGGTAGTCTTCCAAAAGCATCACATCCAGACAGTTTCATTGCAGAATTCTAGCAACTTTTAATTCTAATATTATTGGAATTCAGTAATATTGAAATAGTTAATTCCATTTATATTGAATTTTTTTCCAGGGCATAGAAAATATAGAAAACTTTCTAATACTTTTTTAATGAAGTGAATGTAATATTGACAGTAAAGCTG
Source organism: Monodon monoceros (assembly GCF_005190385.1). Classification (NCBI taxonomy): domain Eukaryota; kingdom Metazoa; phylum Chordata; class Mammalia; order Artiodactyla; family Monodontidae; genus Monodon; species Monodon monoceros. The sequence goes on along the minus strand of NW_021703777.1, from coordinate 18,204,979 downwards.
GGAAAACATAAAACTACAGACAAATATTTCTTATGTATATCAATAAAAACAAGTCAAAATAAAATATCAAAAATAGAATTAAGGAGCTCACAAAAAAATGTAACACAACTGGAACAAGAGGAGTTCATTCTAGAGAAACAAGGATATTTCAATATTAAGAAGTCCATCAATGAAATGTATTAGTGTATTCTATGATTATCTTTGCAGATGCTGAGATGATATTTAATGGAGGAATTCCTGACAAAGTTAGGAAAACACAAGGATATTAGCTATACTAATTACTGTAACTAATATTACAGTACTGTTAACATTGTACTAGAGGTATAAGTCAATGCAATTGGACAAGAAAAAGATATTAGAACCATAGAAGTTAGAAAGGAGGAGGAGATGAAATTATTACTATTTTAAGAAAAAATAAGTAACTGCAAATCCAAGATAATTAACCAAAAAATTCAGTAAGTTAAGGGATTTTAAAATTAATATTCACAAATTTATAGCTTTTGTACATATAAAAGCCACCAAATACAACATATAATGAATCCAAAAATTACATACATGACACTAGCAAAAAATGTCTAGTAATTAACCTGATAAGAAATACATAAAACCTGTATGAGAAAGTAATCAAAGCATTTCTAAAATACACAAGAATTGTACCAAGCAAACAAACAGATCATGTTCCCAGCTAAGATTCAACATTATAAAGATGTCAGTTCTTCCTAAGTTAATCCATATATTTAATGTGAGTACAAAAAAACACAATTTCCTAAAATAGACAAGATGATTCTAAATTTTATATAAAAAGTAAAAACAAGAAAAATAAAACACTCAAAAGAATTAAAATGCATGATTGCAGAATTAGAAAGTAAAACAAATATAGGAAGCTTACTCTTTAATACTCTGGGTAGTCTTACCTTCCACCCCAGATATCTTGTCTGTCTATACATCTTTTCAAATTGTGTCCTTCCGAGGAAGGTGAATTTGCTGCTAAGAAAAGTAAGATTTTCACTAATCATTAGAGAAATGCAAATCAAAACTACAGTGAGGTACCACCTCACACCAGTCAGAATGGCCAACATCAAAAAATCTACAAACAATAAATGCTGGAGAGGGTGTGGAGAAAAGGGAACACTCTTGCACTGTTGGTGGGAACATAAATTGATACAGCCACTATGGAGAACAGTATGGAGGTTCCTTAAAAAATTGAAAATAGAATTACCATATGACCCAGAAATCCCACTACTGGGCATATACCCTGAGAAAACCATAATTCAAAAAGAGTCATGTACCAAAATGTTCATTGCAGCATTATTTACAATAGCCAGGACATGGAAGCAACCTAAACAGCCATCAACAGATGAATTGATAAAGAAGATGTGGTACATATATACAATGGAATATTACTCAGCCATAAAGAGGAACAAAATTGGGTCATTTGTAGTGATGTGGATGGACCTAGAGTCTGTCATACAGAGTGAAGTAAGTCAGAAAGAGAAAAACAAATACCGTATGCTAACATATATATATAGGATCAAAAAAAAAAATGGTTCTGATGAACCTAGGGGCAGGACAGGAATAAAGACTCAAACATAGAGAATGGACTTGAGGACACGAGGAGTGGGAAGGGTAAGCTGGGACACAGTGAGAGAGTGGCATGGACATATATACAATAGCAAATGTAAAATAGATAGCTAGTGGGAAGCAGCCACATAGCACAGGGATATCAGCTCGGTGCTTTGTGAACACCTAGAGGGGTGGGATAGGGAGGGTGGGAGGGAGACGCAAGAGGGAGGGGACATGGGGATATATGTATATGTATAGTTGTTTCACTTTGTTATAAAGCAGAAACTAACACACCATTGTAAAGCAATTATACCCCAATAAAGGTGTTTAAGAAAACAAAATAAAATTCAAAAAAAAGAAAAGATTTTGATCAGTTTGTTATTTAACTTGGGGTTGTTATTTAACTTTTATCCCAATTAGCCAGAACCCCGTGCTTCCCTGACCACTACCCTCTCCAGTCCTCAGATTCATTAATTGTTTCCCATCAGTTCCTCTGCCTTCTTTACCCACTCACATTAACCATAAACTCATAAACTTTCAGAAAATGACTTTTTCCTACCTTCCTGTGAACTTGCATCTCTTTTCAGACATATTTTCAGGTGGTATATGTACTTATGCAGCCAAGAAGGTGCACCTGTTTGGATCTCTCTTTAAGAAAGAACTTGCCCTTCAGCTGCAAGGAGTGCAGTAAGCTGATAGCCTCTTGCCATCCCTTTCTTCAGACTCCACCTAAGCCTTCTAACCAAGACCTCACTCTTCCCAGGAAGTCCCCAACATTATTGACTGGGAGACTAGGGTCCAACTGTTTCTGTGCAACCTGGGACTTTCCTAATGGATGTTGTTTGCTTCAGAGCTGCCTGTTGGGTCGGCCAAGGATTAGTTAGATCTGCATTGCATTCTGAGGCCCTTTTTGACCAACCTGCTTCCTTCTTTCCTCTCCTTTCTCAAGATTTAGTCCCCAATAAACCTCTTGTACTCCTAACCTTATCTCAGTCAACTTCCTGAAGGACCCAGTTAACCACGCATTGATCTGCTTCAGCCAACCCAGGGTACCCTGGAAATCTTGTTAAGTAAACTCAGAGACACTTGTATCCAGAGAGGATTAAGCCCCTCAGTCTTCCCAAAGTTGACTGAGTTAGAAATATGGTAAAACACGATTGCAATTTAAGAAGCTTGACTTGACATGGTGAGAGCTAGAGACTGATTTAGTAACAGCCAAAAATTAAGTTTCAGCTGAAAACAAAGAAAAGCCTAAAAGCATGATAATCTGGAATCCCTTAGTGTAGGGCCAAATCCTAAAATGCCTGTGGACAGGTTTATGCCTAAGGGCTGACTTTAAGGGATGAGACCACGAAACAACAGTATGTGTTCATACTGATGACCCTTAATCATCAACAAAATTCCAATTAATTGATTTCCTCTTTATGGATCCAAAAAAGCATAAAGTATATTTTAGGAAGTTTTTTCCTTCTAAAATATTTAAAATGTTAAAAGCCAGGTGACTGTAGGACTACATTTCACTAATGGAATATGAATTAATATAAACTCATCCACCAAGAATCCGTGATAAGTAAGATACTGATGTACCACATCTTCTTTTCAATCACATCTCAAAATGCATATCATCAAGGTTACCATGGAATAATCTGTCTGAAAATCTAACACTATTAATACTGACAAGAATCCCTTGGTGACCTACATGAAATAAAATCTGTTATCAAAAATTACTTTTGGCATTTGTTTTTATGGCAATAAGAAGAAGTGTTTTCTGGGGTAAATAAAAAATTGTGGGTGAAAATAACTGGGTATGCCTCTCTGACATTTTAGCAAGTCATGGGGCCTAGGGAAGCAAACTGAAGCATTAAGTACTGAGTTCTTATTACAGCTCTATTTAGTTAGCTATTAAGTCTGTTTGTAATATTCTTCTCTGATGGTAGTTCCAGAGTGAAAGAAATGAAGCCATTAGGTTTCTTAAGCGTCGAGGGTATAGTTTTGTGAATACTCAGTAAATAATATAGTTTTTACGTTTTAAAATACTTTGATGGAAATTGCATATATAAAATCTACAGTGTAACAAAAGCTCTAAACTAGGCACTCATAGAGAAGATATTTGTGTGTGTGTGTGTGTGTGTGTGTGCGCAATGATCTAGTTTAAGGGTATACTTTTGCTGCATATATGCCAGTGTGACACTGAAGCAGCCAACAGAGGTCTAAAAGTTTTAATTCACCTCATATCAGCAAACAATTTCTTTTATCAAATTCAGTGGCAGAAACTTGAGATACAGAAATGATTAAAACACCATATCTGTTCTTCAAGCAATCTATAATTAATACAGAAGATATGTATGTAACTAAATTAATAAAATGTGGTAGAAAATACGGAAAAATAGAAATATAGTTAAGATGCAGAAGAGAGAGTTTCTTTATTGAGGTGGTGGGGAGAAGGGGATAATGGGAAAGCTGCTGGGAAGATTTAATAGGGATGTCGAGAGTGGGTCATACGGAGTGAATAGGAATTTGCCAGGTGAACAAAGGTAGAACACATTCCAGGCTGGGTGCCCTGAACATGTGAAAAAACATGGCACATTTGGAGAACTGCAAATTCCAATTTGTCTGGACAACAACTTGGAAAGGAGACAGACGTGAGAAAATCAGGAGCAATGGGCAGGGAGGAATTTGTATGATATACTGAGAGGCAAAGGTGGGAAACTGAATTTTTAAAACATTATTATGCTGATTCTAAAGAAACCTGCTCATCTTCTTTTTCCCATTAGAAAGTATGACTAATATTCTACACTCTTATTTGTTTTTAAATCTCTGCTAACTTGATAGATAAAATTGTTTTAATTTGTATTCTTCCAATTAGAAATCTTTTTGAACTTTTTTTTAAAAAAGGAAAGGTTGTTAGTTGTATGCATTTTCACTTTTGAGAACTATCTCATTTCTGTGTTGGTGTTTAGTGATTTTTCTTATTATTTTTAGGGGTACTTTACATATTAACAATTTAACACTGAATGTCTGAAAATATGTTCCTCATTTTTTTAATTTGACCTTTATTTTTATGTAGAACATTTTAAAGATTTGTGTAGTTAAATCTATTGTTCTTTCATGATTTAGAAAGCCTCACTCGCCCCAGAATTTAATATTCATGTCACATTTCTTTTCTTATTAATTGTGGGGCTTTAAGCAAAGAAGTATCATAATTTAAGGTTTTAAACTTTAGGAAGAGAACATGGCAGGAATATGAGCGATACATTTTTGATATGTACCTGCTCTTGTCCTCCCCACAACTTTCCTCGTTTTTTCCCCCTTCATTCCTAACAACCAAGTCATTAACACACTAATTCAAGCTCCATCCAAGTTTAATGTTACCTCACAACATCTCCTCCCCTTGGTTTGACCAATTTTGCAACCCTCAGCCGTTTCCCTCATTGTGGCTGGCTTTTCCTAATCCTCATACAAAGTCTCAAGTGATTAGGAACCAATGTGACTTTAGTTCATTCCTTCACACATATGCACGTATGAAGTATTACTTGTTTTGAACAGGTAGCAAGATTCAGTTGCCTCCTGACTTGTACTTAACAAAGCCTCAGGGGGAACACCTACCAGATACCACCATCTGTTATTTTTAAGGCAGTTGGGTTTATTGCCTACATTCCTGAAGACACATTCAGCCAGGCAGGAAACAAGTGTTTATGGAGTACCCACAGGGTGCAATGTACTAGGTGCTTGTCAGTTGCTTTTTTACCACAGCAAAGTCTCTGGAAATGGAGCAGTTCTTTAGAATTGACAAGGATTGATAGGAACAAAAACAGTTAAAAATACACATCAGCAATATGGCACTGTTAAAACTAGCAAGCCTAAAAACCAAATGTATAGTTGGAGTATAGCTTTCGAAACTCCAGGGCACAGCATCTTGGTCTTCCAAGCATTGCTTCAGTTTATGCCTGAACCATCTATGTTAAAGTTTATGATTTAAACCTAGAGGAAAAGAATTGAAAAGGGCTCAAGAAAAAGAACAAGATTATTTGATCTCACCTCTCTTTTTAACCAAGTCTCCCATTTCTCAGTTTACTCTTTTTTTCTCAGGAAGTTATCTTGCTTTTTTCAACCAGCAAGTCCTCTTCTACAGTTTTCCTCTATCAACCTGACTCCAGTTGCTCCATTCTTCCTTTGAACAAGCTCCAGGAGGACCCTCTTCTCTCTTCCCTCCTTGGAGTTAACCCTATGTTTCCTCTGGTCTCCAGCAGTAGTAAATAATTTGCTTAAAATTGTGAATCTCCTTATCTTCACACCATTCTTTATAGACTGTTCTACAAATGCTTTCTACTCATTTTTCATCAGGCAATTCTATTCCTTAAGAATTTAAAATAATCCTCCACAGCCTTTCAAATCAGGTATTGTGGTGTTAGTGAAAAACTGTTGAGATTTTGGAAAAGTCTTATAGATTCCAAGTCATTATTCTTCACATGGCTGCTAGATTAGCGTGGCACAAGTACTTCAGCTAGTGTTACTTTAAGCACAAGCATTCGTGAAAAAACATGAATATAGCACTCATTGCTATTTCATGTTAATGCACAGATTTATTTTGACAAATAAATATATATGTGACCAACAGTGTATCTGTATGAGATATTTCTTAATGTTGTATTGTAGTTATTTAAACTTAGACTGGGGTGATAAAACAAAGTAGTTGTCAATCTGTGTTCCCTTGTTCCAAGAATGAATATATTTTAGTTCTGAAATGCACAATGGATCAGAAGTAACAATCTACTGGTCAGTAAGAACTGACCAGAGATATGTTTGATTTCCTACTACAATTGTAATAACACAGTCCACCATTTTCGAGTGCAAGTAGACGCATAGATCAAATACTTGTCTAATTAAATAGTTGAAATTCACACACTGTGATGGCAGGAAGTCCAGCATCTTCTTGAAGCTTCTTCCTTCTGCTACTGAGTCCAAGCTCATACTGCTTGATGCATGACGGGCCAGTAGATTGAGAGACAGTGTTGGGGCAAGGAATAGTTACTTTATGCGGAGAGCCAGCAGGCTGAGATGGTGGACGTGTCCCAAAGAATTTTCTTACCCGAGTTAGAATTTACGCTTCTTTCATACTACAAGGGGAGGGGGTGTGGCTGGTTGTTTCAAACTTCTTGGTGCGGGAATCCTTTGTTCTTGCAGCTGTCCCTGTAGGTCTGGTCACAATGTTCCTATACACCTCCAACAAGACAATTGTTATTTTCTGTTCTGTAGTTTTTTACCTCTGTATGAATGGAAACGTGTTATACCTTTAAAGGTGGAGTCTGCGAGGCAGAGCCTTGAGAATGGGCTATCACGTATATTTCAGGCTCTAGGCAACATTCTTTTACAAAGGTGCAGAGCCAGCATGACTAAACACAAAAAACAGAGCACAAAAGGTAGAGCTGAAGGAATAGATCCAATATGGAGGCAGATTTGTTTTTCTCTGCTACAATTCCACCCCAATTGTCTGAGCCTCAGCAACTTACAGTCAAAAAATTAATCTTTCAATAGTCGAGAGGTTGTTGTTCTCAAAGATGTCACAGACCAGTGAGGAAGACATTCAAATATGGACAATTTACGATATTAAATTCTTAAAAGATTAATTGTAAAATTAGTTAAAAGGACATAACTTTGGAAGGTTCAAGCAAGCTTTACAGAGTAAAGCTCTAAAAGACGAATTCTTTTTTTTTTTTTTAACATCTTTATTGCAGTATAATTGCTTTACAATGGTGTGTTAGTTTCTGTTGTATGACGAAGTGAATCAGCTATACATATACATATATCCCCATATCCCCTCCCTCTTGCGTCTCCCTCCCTCCCACCCTCCCTATCCCACCCCTCTAGGTGGTCACAAAGCACCGAGCTGATCTCCCTGTGCTATGCGGCTGCTCCCCACTAGCTATCTGTTTTACATTTCGTAATATTTATAAGTCCATGCCACTGTCTCACTTTGTCCCAGCTTACCATTCCCCTCCCCGTGTCCTCAAGTCCATTCTCTACATCTGCATCTTTATTTCTGCCCTGTAAAAGGTGAATTCTTTTGATTAAAATTCCTCAATAAATTGTGAGTTAGTCATTACTAGGAGCTAGTCATTTTTGAACACAGATTAGATGTTAGATTTAAGAGTAGAAACTTCTGGGCTGGAGGATAAAAGGTGTTACATTCTACCCACAGGAAGCCAAGACAGGACTGGGGACAGAAAAAATATATATAAACAAATAGTTTTATCCAACACAGGAGCTCTTTAAAATAACTCCAACAGGAAAAAAAAAAAAAAAGAGAATATAAAATAACACAAGTGCTTGTACTAAACCATAGGAATAAAAGGAGAGATTCAATTTATTAAGCATTTCTCAGTAGAATGGCTAGATCTTGGAACAAGCCAAATGTTGGCTATGTATAAAATAAGAGAAATCAAGAATGAATATGAAAAGAAAAGGAAAATAAAAGAAATTGAAATCCCATTTATAGCATAAATTTTGAGACTTAAATTGTCCTTTAATTGGGTCACATATCTTACTTTACTAAAACTAAAAATATGTGACCCAGACTTTAGCCTCATCCAGATTAGGCCTTTGAAGCTAGAACACTGTCTTCAGCAACTCTGAAATTGCTCCCTTTCTTTCCATTCCTATTTTCAAATCTCTAGTTCTTATCTTTACTATCACATGGCTGGATGTTGCAATAGCATCCTTAGGTATTGCCCCACCTCCAATATCCCTCTCTCTCTGTTGCATTTTGCACGCTGTTACTATCATGTCTTGACAGAACTAAAAAGGAAAAGAAGTAATATCCTGTTATTTACTTGATACCTTTTTAACTCCTAACTCTGGCCTTTATTCAAAGTCTAAGATCTAACCCCAAGCTTATTTCTGCTTCAATCCTATTAATAAATTTACATGAATTATCTTCTCCAGGCAAAACATCCATTTCACAGCTCCAGAGTCTGCCTTAGGATTTCAACTTCACTTGTGCTCAGTCTGTTTCATTTGCCAAGGGATCCTTTTTCCCAGAGCAAGCATCCACTAAATCAAACTTAATAAATCTGCAGAGGTCTAATCTCATCCTTTCCAAACGTTTTCTGCAACAGCCCTGCTGGATATGAAGTCTTTCCAGACTCAACTTGTATAGTAATCATCAATCAGGTTATTGAAATGGCATCATTTGTGGGCTAGTGGTATTAATATCATTTGTTTTTATTTGAAACACATTTTATTTCTCTAACTGGATGGAATGCTCTTTGAGTTCACAGTCTGTGAATGTTCATGTAAATTTGGATTTAAATGTTGGCTCTATCATCTATGAATTTTGTGACTTCTCCAACCTTTTTAACCTCTGAATTTCCATAAATTTCAATTTCCTCTTCTCTAAAAGGAAAGTAATTATATTGTCTGTTAGTTCATTCTTATCCCTGACTCATTCACTCAGTATTTAGTAAATATGTTCCTGCTACATATTGTGCTATTTGTTGCAAAAAAAGGAGAGAACTACATAGAAACAGTCCCTGCCCTCATGGAGCTCTCAGAAAGACATAAATAAAATAAAACCTCAGGAGCGCTCAAAACATTTTAGTACCCTTCCCTCACTAAGAGTAACAGTAATAAAAGCTAATATTGATTGATTTCTTATTATGTGCCAGGCATGTTACAAGGCTCTTGTAAATGTTTTACCCGTATCAACCACCTTGCCAGGAAGGTACTGTTATCAATTCCATTTTTCAGATTAGGAAACAGAGGTTTAAAGATGCTGAATGTTAGGAATTCCCTGGCAGTCCAGTGTTTAGGACTCAGCTCTCTCACTGCCAAGGGTCCGGGTTCGATCCCTGGTTTGGGAACTAAGATCCCACAAGCTGTGTGGTGTGGCCCAAACAAACAAACAAGTAAAGAGGTTGAATGCTTTATCCAAGTCACATGAACCACGTGAATTGCTCATAGATGACGGTGCCAGGAGTAATCCCAGAAATCTGGACTCCTTAGGTCGTGAACTTAACTGTTTTATAACTCACAGAAAAATCTCACACAGTGTCCTGTTCACACAGGATGCTCAGTCAGTGTTTGCGGTTGTTTCTGTCATGAATTAGTACACTGCTATCCAGTAAAAATGTAATGCAAGCCACAAATGTGAGCCCGTGTATAATTGAAAATCTTCTAGTAGTCATGTTAAAAAAGCAAAAAGAATTAAGTAAATTAATATCAATAATATGTTTTACTTAATACAGCTAACATATTACCATTTTGACATGTAATTCGTATACGAATTATTAATATGATTTATTTCCTCCTTTCTTTTTCCTCCCTCCCTTCCTTCTTTCTGTCTCCCTTTTTTATTTTAAAAACTAGGTCTTCAAAATCCTGTGTGTATTCTAGAGTTACAGTGCATCTCAATTCAGACTAGCCACGCCCCAAGTACTTGATAGCTGCATGTGACTGGTGGCTACCGTAGTGGACAGAGTGGGATTAATATTATTTGCTGACCAATAAGTTTACATGTCAAAGAAGCATAATCCTTGTTAGACTAGAACCATAAAACCCGATCTTGGAGCACACCTATGATAAAAGAAATATAGTCATGAAAATCAAAGTAAATTTTTAAAATTTCAAACTTTTTACTAGTATTTCATGAAAGTCACTCAGGGTATCTAAACACAGGTTACAGCACACTTGTTAAAATTTATCATCTAGCTACTTGCATTGTATTCTGCAGCTCCTCTGACACCTCCTCCCTTCAGACTCTTAACTTCTCAAATACTTTCTTATCTACTTCCATCCCATATGGCTTTTCTCTCCTGATTTTCCTAGCCTTCCCTCACCATTTTATCCTATAAATCAACTAAGAAACTTTGACTAATTCTTCTACTTTTCCTACTTACTACCTCTGTGACTCCCTCTCTTTCCTGTAGCATCACAAAAGCCCAAAGAACCCTTCAAATAGAGAACTCTCCTTGGAAAGCAAGGAAATGTGGAGAACAGAAATAGGACAAAGGGATTTTTTTTCTTTGCATGCTTGCTTTGCGGCGTGGAAGATTATTCTCATAGCAGCAATGGCTCCTATTTAGTGGGGGCTTTCCTTTTTCTCCACTGAAAAGCAGATGGAGTTAGAGTCAAGTTGAGAGTCACAGTTTCCCTTAGGAAAAGAACAGGCATGTTCTTCATTCCTGTTAAATTTAAGAAGTAAAGAACAACGCAGTCCATTGGAGTTAGAGGAGCTTCAGCTTGGAAAATGGGCAAATGTGACTTTGTTATTTCACCTGGGATAGAAAGTACCTCTGTGTTTTCCCCATTATCTAATCTGCAGTGAGGAAGGAGACCAGAGCCTTGCAATTCGTGAATCAGATTACAGTTCTTTGCTCTTTTTTTTCATTACTAAGAAATAGTCATTGAGTATCTTTTTTGTTGTTGTTCATGGTCTTTAGGAAAAAGAACACCCTTATTGAACTAAGGCTTCAAGCTTAAATTCTGAAGACAGATAATAGTGATTTGGAAGAACGTTTGTATGTTTTATATAATTGTTCATTGAATATTAGTTACCCATTTGCATGGTATGGCCCCTAACGGAGAAGGGCTTCTCTTTTCCTCTTCCACTTTTCCTTTCTTTCTTCCTGTATCCCTGGCAAAAAATTACTTATCTTAAAAAGAAAGGAAGACCAAAAAAAAAATTACTTAACTCCAATCCCAGTCTAGGAAAGTTCAAGGTAAGCTTTTCTGATCCCAAACCCCAAGCCAGAATCAAGACCTCCCCCTTTTGTGCTCTGGCTGTATTGCAGTGGCAACTATTAACAGCATTACAGGCCGTGTGTTTCCATGGTTTCTCGTATCTTGTTCATTTCTCTATCTCTGGCATTCCCTGCAATACCTGACACATGTGGCTGGTGACTACTCTAGTGGACAGAGTGTAGTACGCCCTCGATGAAAGCTTTGTGAACGAACAAATGGCTCTTTCCTTTAAGCCCCTGGCCCCTCAATCCCAAACTATCAAAGTTTGTCAAGCCTTTGGCAGTCAGTGCTCCTTAATAAAAATAGTGCCTATTTTCCATTCCTCCTGGTGCTTCCTGGTATCTAGGAGTAGGGTGTGGTCCAGATATAGATGGACAGTGATTTAGACTGTAATTATTAAAAATATTAAGAAGTTTGACAGTCTGGCTTCTAGAATGTTTTCACTGAATAGAGAAAATCATAACTTTTGGAAAGGAAAAAAAATCCCATTTTCATTTTACATAAAAGAAGGTAATTAATGAACGAGAAGAGGAGTGGTATTCTCCATGTTAAGCATAATACATCCTCTAGAGCTGGTGATGGGCATCTTGATAACAGAATAATTAATTTGGTATATATTTTTTCTTGTTTTTTCTTCACAGGAGATTTAATATCTGAGAGAAGGAAAATCTATAGATGTAGATGGATATGACAGAGTTGAACAAAGAATAAGAAAAAAATTATTTTTATCACAATTAGTAAAAGAAAGACTATTAGAGAAGCTTTCCTGTATACATTTACATGAATTCTCCTTAGAAGAGTGTGGAAGCGTTATTCTAATAACATAAGATGAAAAACAAATAAGCATATTGCAATGAGCTGTCCCCAGAAGCTGGAGTAGGTAACCTAATAGCAACTATCAATTACTTTCTCATGTATTTTCCTAGAAAAATAAATCAACTTTGGTCTTGGAAGACAGTCAAGATTGATAATAATGTCAAAGTTGATTTCAACTTTTCTACCTCATAAATATTTCCAGAGGGAGGCATAGGCACAGATATGCCTTGCTGAAAAGCTCCCAGGGAGATTTTCCAGTGACCCAGTGAATCATATGATAAAGCCCCTCATTTGCAAGTATAACAGTCATTTCCTCTGCTTCTGGTTTAACAACCTGCATTTCCTGATAAGGTTCCCGTATCAAGTAATCTTCCCCATCTATAATTTTTGTGACTCCCCAGAATGAATTGCCAACATGCTGTCCTTGATCTATCAGGGAAGAACAAATTGACAACATTCCTGGTAGGTTTACATACTGCATATTTTCTCAGAACAAGCACTCCATTTGTGTAAGATGGCTAAGCCCATCAACAAAAAGAGGTTCTACTTCATAGCAGATTTTGTAGCAGAACTTTCTCCTTATTAAATTTATTTTGTCTTCTCAGTTCCTGAAAATATAGATGTAGGTATCAAGTAGTGGGAAGATGTGATTGATACATGATGAGACAGTGCCTTATCAGAAATAGCAGGTTACCATGGTGCAACATAGTGAGAAAGACCAAGCACGCAGAAACTATCTCATCTGATACCCTGGTTACAACAAAAACTGGTTTCTGCAGATGTGGTTAAGCTTGGACAGAATGGATAAGGCACTTAAGATAAATTACACCTGGGTGTTAGGGAGCCATAAAGTATGCAATTGTTACCCAGATGGCAGCTAACATAATCACCTTTCCCCCTAATATCCAAGTAAGTGTTCTGAACCTCCATTTTATAGATTGTAGAAACTATGCTCCAAAGATTTCTTTGAATTGTTTTCATGGTTATATCTGGCTCTGAGCCCTTGTGTCCAGTGAAGTATTGCAGTTCTAGGGACAGTTTTTTTTATGCTATTCCAGTTGTCCTTCTATCAGACTCTGTAAAACAAAAGTAAAGTAAAACAAATTGAAGTAAAACAAAACCCTGTTTCTTAGTTTCCATAAGATGTAAGCTACACAATGATCTTCGAGAGCACCTATCTTTAATGCATATTGCTTGTTTGTCTTTATGCAAGTTCCATACAGACAGAAGCAATCTATCCTACTTGCCATATCTCCAGCACCCCACACAGTACCTAAAACAGAGAAGCCAAGAATACGTATTTGTTCAGCTCTATATTTCCAGCTTGTAGTTTTGTTGTGGATACATGGTAGACAATAAATGTTCGATGAAATTAGTTGGAAGGATACAGGAAAGGAAGATGAGTAAAACCACACATGTAAATAAATCAACTGAGAAGAAAAACCTTGTTTTGTTGTTTAAAGGGATTTTTGTTTTGTATCAAATTGAGCAGAAGAAAAACATATAGGTCCTTTGTAAGAGCAAATTTGCTCATCCTCCAATGAAAACTGAAAGCCTTGAGTGCAGGAATGGGCAGACTCCGTTAAGAACACTTTCTATAAAATGCAAGTGTTTCTCACAATCACCTTGGGCCGATTGGCCACATGCAGATCCTGGGCCTCAGTCCTCCAGGACTCTGATTTGTGGAGTTGGGGCCCAGGAATCTGAATGCAGCTGGTCCTCAAACACTGTATGAGATATAAGACAGCTGGGAGTGGCCCTGCACAGGCTGGAATTTGACTTGTGGCTTCAACCACTCTCTACAAAGTACAGGGCTTTGCCTCTTTGTTACTTGAATTATGTTATTCTAACTTAGTTATTCACTGTTTATTTACAGAATAAAATGTTTCAGTTCCCTTTACTTCCAAAGTTAGGAGAAGGTTTTTACAAAAGAAGAGCCTGGATCAAGATGCCCTGAAATCATTTTTTGAGGATGAAATTCTCCCTAATCATGAATGGTTAACCTATCTGGCATCCCAGAAAGACATAATGTCTTTTATTATTATTATTTTCTGTACACTGTAGACCCTTGGCTACTGGGTACTGCTGGAACCCTGAACCCTGAATTGCTTGTGGGGGAGTTGAATGATTTTTATCTTAACCTTACATTACTGTAGCATTTTGCATAATATGCATAATTTTTAATGAAAGCTTTTCATAAAACTGAACACTCTACAGGTATTCCACCTACATGGCCGTCTAATTTCACACCCCTGATGGATTTCCCTACAATGTTGCTAGGAGACCAAGACACTTCTTAACAAAGGTTACAGAATGTTATTAACCATGTGGATATCTGCTCCCCCAAATCCATTTGCTTGTTGCAAATGTGGCTTCCTTAAAGTGTGGTGTTTAGGACAATCCAAGTAACCATGGGGAAATTGTGCAGCTCCCTAACGTAGGGGTGCAGTACTCTTCTGAGCAATATCACCACCCAGCTCTTCTCCCAGTTTTATGACCACATAAAGGTGGAGAGGGCTGTACGCTTTTATTTCTTCATGGGACAGAGACTTATATTTTGCTGCTGTTCCATTCTAGAACTACAGATAAAAGAAAAAGAATCAGAGCACAAGAGTCGGGGATTGTTGCGAAAAAGATTTCTCTCAACATTTTTTGAAAGTCACCCCTGTTTTTTATTTTTCATTTTAGTATCCCTTTGAAGTACATTATGTTAGCCAGGGTAGACCAAGATTCGCTATTGACATCATAATTTAATCCTAAAATGGCATAAATCTTATTAGCAGTTTATAAGTTTTAAAAGTAATATACGTTTTGGTGATAGATCTTCTGTATCATCAAACGAAACTGGGGGTATAGTCAATGAGTAGCAGTGCAGAAATCCTTTTGTGGTCAGGTACAGATAGAAGCTGTCTTCATGACCATAAACCTGAAACAACTGAGGTTCTGAAAAACCCAGTATTGCACGGTCCATGCTCCAGAAGTATTTGATCCAAAAAAGGTGGGTTCCTCCTGAAATCCTTCTTTCTGGACCCTAGCTCTCCACTGTTTGTTTCCCCCAGTCTCTCTTTCTTCTAGACACTAACCTTTTGAGCATGTTCTCTTTCTATTTCAGCAGTCCCTCTTCCTAGAAAAATTTCCAGCTGTTTAACTTCCACTGGACCTTTAAGATGCCAGCTCAGAGACTTCCCTGGTGATCTTGTGGTTAAGACTCTTCGCTCCCAACGCAGGGGGCACGGGTTCGATCCCTGGTCAGGGAACTAAGAACCCACATGCTGCCAGTCGTGGCCAAAAATAAAAAAAGTCAGCTCATTTGTCCCTTTATCAGGGAAGCTTTCTGTGAACCCTTCCACCCCAGCTGAAGCCTTTACTATAAACTGTCACAGTAGCTGGTATTTTTTAAAAAATGTACGACTGTAGTTGTGATTATTAGATGAAAGTCAGTCTTCTCCCCTCCTCATTCCACGAAGGCAGAGGTTTGTTCCCTACTATAGTCACAGAAGCTGCCATTTATTAGGGGTTTATAAATTTTCAGGACATACTTGTTGATGAATAACTGAGACACATGATACTGTTCTCTCCAACACTCTATAACTCTCTGGTTCTCTTACATTTTTTGACTGGTCCTCTATACTTTCTATCCATTATTTTAAGTAACTTCCAGGCTTTTAATTTTGTTTCTTTTGTCTTCCTCACCTATTCCTAAACCTTACTTTCAAAGCTCAGCTAATCGAGATGACTTCCAAATCCAATGATTCTGTCTTGATTTCTCATTCTAGCTCTAGTCATCTGTTCTATACTATATTTAAGATTCAGTCACTTGAAGGTTCAGCTGTCATTTCAAATTCCACTTGGGAGAAATAGATGAAAGAGTATTGGCTTTGTTCTTAGGAGTCATAAATATTTAGTACTATACAACTTTGGAAAAATTATTTTACCTCTCTGAGTCTCCATTTCCTTATAAAATTGAAATATTGATACTTGTCATGCAACATTGTTTTAAAGATTCAGAAAGTATAATAGACACACATATGTGTGTATGTGTTTATATTCTGACGTTCCATATCAATCAATGCTTGAGACAGTTGGCAGTCAATAATAAGCATGTATTGCTTTATATATTTATTAGAATAAATAATCTCTCCAGCCTTTTACTCTTTCCTATTTTACTTATCTTTAAAACAATAAATCCCCATTTTTCTTAATGGGGTTCAATGTCTTAGAGTCATTTTTCTACTCCATAGGTCAGATCAAAGATCAAATCTTATTACTTCTTCCTTCAAACTGTGTCTCTAATTTAATGTGTTGAATTCAAAATACTGTTCACATTCTTACCACCTTGACCCTGGCCCTCACACTTGGCCCTGGACCCTTTAAGCTAGACTTCTCATAAATTGCTTTGCCTTGGTCTCTTATCCTGTGCCTGTTACCAGTTTAATCCACCTAGATCATGTGTTTTTACCCACAAGGTCCTCATGGAAAAGCCTATTATCACTCCTGGCAGAATTAAGTCCAGTTTCTCCTCCCACTTTCAGTTCTTCTTTCCTCCCTATCTAACCTAAAGTCCTCATGGACCCCATGAACTCAAGATCCAATTAGTCTATACTCCACATACTTCACACTTCATGATGGTCCCCAGTTGTCTTCTCTTTATCATGTTGTTCCTTCTGCCTTGAATGGTTTCACAGCCCTTTTCTTCCAATCCCTTTTCTCAAAGCTCACATCCAGGCATTTGCCTAAATTTCTGTAGCTTTCTCCATCTACAGTTCCATGATGATGTAATGATTATTTGTGTGTTACTTTGATCCTGATTGTTTCATGTATGACCTAAGTTCCTTGAATATGGTGGCTGTGTCTTCTGGTTTTTCCCCCCTTTGCTGGACCTTAAACAATTCTGGATTTGTAAATAGAATTTTTCATTTGCATTGTTTACTGTAATCACTCTGGGTTGGAGTACCACAGAGAAAAACTGAAAGTTAATAGGTTCAATTGTATGAAGTTATCAATAGTTGACCGATTTTGACCTATCACACAAACAATTTTGTATGGTTCAACCTGATAGTTTGAAGTCCTGATCTCAGATGACTTGTTAAAATATCAAATAGATGTTTTCTCAGTTTAGAAATGGTCCATAGAAATTAGGAAAAGGATAGGTTACTGTCCTGTTCATATCTCATTCTACATGCTCTAGAAGGGACATTCTCCATTGTTTTTTGTTTGTTTGTTTTGTTAAGATAGTCCAAGTTTATTTTCTAAGCGGGCTGGTGAAGAAAATATTGGAGGTGATTAATAAACTTTAGATCCACATTTATTCCTGAAAGAGGAATTTTTATTGTGTATAATGGAATTACCAACATTTTACTAGGGCAGATCTAGGATCAAGACCCAACCCTGCCACAAACTTGGATAACCTTAAGCAGCTTACTTAAATTTTCGGTGTCTTTGGTTCTTCATCTATAAAAGAGGTTGATAACGTAAGTATCTACCGCTCAGAGTCAGGGTGAGAATTAAATGAAATAATCTAAATAAAGACTTTAGACCAGTGCTGGCACATAATAAGCATTCACTGAATGTCAGTTGCTTTTATTACTCCTAATTTAATAAAAGAAGAGTCTCTGATATTCTGTAGATGTAACCCAATACCAATAAGCATAGTAGTAGCTCTCTGTTTATGTTATGGGGCAACATATCACCTTATTTATTCTTGCTGTGTTTTTTTTTTTAAGTGTGATGTGAGGCTTTTCAAAACGAGTAAACATTATAAGTAAATAAATGTCTTATTCCTATAAAGTAAATCACCATAATTTCATATCATGTCTCTCTCTTCTTCTATGTAGACATGAGTTCAAGCAGCATTAAATGAGACCTCTGTAACTTACTTGTTTTTAGAAATACCTTGTGCTTTCTGCAACAGATCACTTCTCCTTCACAAGTCTCCCCATCTCCTACAAAAGCAAAAGCCATAGCTCAGAAAGCAAGTTATCCAAGCAAAGTCCAATTCTTTTTGTACTATAAAATAAAAATAAATTGAAACCATAATACCGAGCAGTGGTATGGATCATTCATGGATTAAAGATTTGTCTGGTTGAAAAGATGTAGCACGATGCTTGAAAACACATTGAAATTGCCCAATACTTTTATGACAACAGTGTATAGAGGGATTATTCCTGAATGATTCAATGTATTTATGGATTTAGCAAATTACTATATGTAAGCCATTTTTTAAGTACCTGATTAGGCTGACATCACCTCTGTTGATTCATCTATTTATTAATTCGACAAATATTTATGAAAGTATTACTGTAGGCTAAGCACATAATAATCTGGAGCTTACTCAAATTAGGGCTGCCTCTCCTCTTATATAATTTTTTTTTAAAACTTCATTTATTTAATTTAGTTATTTTTGGCTGCACTGGGTCTTTGTTGCTGCGTGCGGGCTTTCTCTAGTTGCGGTGAGCAGGGGCCACTCCCCGTCGCGGTGTGAGGGCCTCCCACCGCAGTGGCCTCTCCCATTGCAGAGCACGGGCTCTAGGCGTGCGGGCTTCAGGAGTTGTGGCTCGCGGGTTCTAGAGCGCAGGCCCAGTAGCTGTGGCGCATGGGCTTAGTTGCTCCGCGTCATGTGGGATCCTCCGGGACCACGGCTCGAACCCATATAACCTGCATTGGCAAGATTCCCAAGCACTGGGCCACCAGGGAAGCCCTCTCCTCTTATATAAATTTTAAGGGCAGCCATGGCCGAAGAGTTTATGATCTTTTATTTCCAGTTTAAATGGTGCCAATATAATCGTTATTTCCGACTTCATGTCTATCTCCAGCTTAACGTGATGTGCTTTAACTGTAGGACTAGCCTGACTCCCAGCACTGGTTTCCCTACCTGGCAACGGGGGAGAACTTTGTGAGTGCAACTGAGCAGTTATTTCTGGGAAGTGTATTGACCCTATTTCTCCCTGCCCCAACTTCTTGGCAGAAATTAACATTTTCTTGGTGATCTTCATTCACAACATTCTTACCTCATCTGGTTCTGTTTTCTCTCTATTCAAAGCCATCATAATTCTTCAA
The DNA here is from genome assembly GCF_005190385.1 of Monodon monoceros. Classification (NCBI taxonomy): domain Eukaryota; kingdom Metazoa; phylum Chordata; class Mammalia; order Artiodactyla; family Monodontidae; genus Monodon; species Monodon monoceros. The sequence continues at coordinate 18,185,806 of NW_021703777.1, read as the reverse complement.
CAAAGGGGCTTGAAGCAGAGGTTTTATGTATATTACATAGTCTCCCTTATTTAGCTTCTCACCCTATCTTTTGGAAGGGGCCCAGAAATCCAGATATCTTGCTGCACCCTGTTGGAGAAAAAATGTTAACAGTCCTTTAATTCCATCCCTTCCCGAGACAAGGAGAAATTGTTAAATGGCCATGCCAGGGGTTTCAAGCCCCATAAGTGATGCTTGCCAAAGGGTCTTTCATAAAGCATAATTACATATATTAATTGATAAAATCAGACTCAACTGGAACTGGTAAATGTAGTAGATAAGGCAAATATGGGACGTCTACTTTCAAGGAGTTTAGAGTCTGAAAAATATGGTTTTTGAACAAGTGCAAATAAAGGAGGAAAAAGAACATTTCTGGCATAGGGGACAGCATTAGATAGAACCTGAGGCCAAGAGAGCATGGTGGTTTTAAGAAATTAAAGAGGACCCCTATGGCTGCAATGTGGAGTGACAAAGAAAGGAGGCCCAGATCCTGCAGGCGTGTGCACTGTTCAAGATATTCGGACTTTACCCTAAAGGCTAGTGCAGTCAGGAAGGATTTTCAACCACAGAGTGAGTTGTCAGATTTGTGTCTTTCGAGATTACTTTAGCTGTGGTGTAGAAGCACTGGAGGAGGGAGACCAGATGTGAGGGAGTCAGCTGTCATTCCAAGTTTCACTTAATTAATCTTTTGTTTGGTTGAGATTAAAAAAAATCAATTCTTAAAACTTTCTTTGGGCTTCCCTGTTGGCGCAGCGGTTGAGAGTCCGCCTGCTCAAGGTACACGGGTTCGTGCCCTGATCCGGGAAGATCCCACATGCCGCGGAGCGGCTGGGCCCGTGAGCCAGGGCCGCTGAGCCTGCGCGTCCGGAGCCTGTGCTCCGCAACGGGAGAGGCCACAACAGTGAGAGGCCCGCGTACCGAAAAAAAAAAAAAAAAAAACTTTTTTTAATTTCTCATTTCACGTCCTCTAATAATCTTTTCTAAAAGAGTTTTCTTCTATTCCCTTGCCTAATCTTATCTTCCAAAGGCCTTGTGGAAGAGCCCTTTTAGGAAATCTTCTAGATTCATTTATAAGTTTTTGCTATTTTGAGTCGTAGCACATTATTGGCATTGTCTTTTCAGCCACTTATTTATGGCTGCCTATTTATGGTGGCTATTTATTAACTAATAAAGTGATTTCTTCTTTCTTCCTTGCCTTTTTAAATTAATTGGAGAAGGAGATCTATCTTGCTTAGCTGTGCACCAGTTTCAGAGCCTTGCATGCAATAGTAAATAAATAACTGATGAACTAAATGGAAACGATGTGATACACACACTCTTAATAAAGTAAGTTACTTCTTTTGGTGGAACAGTGGTGTAACTTGGTGTTAGTAATATTCTGTTTTGTTGCATTGTCTTAGACATGGCTTTGCCCACATAGATAGAGCTTAAAATGTATTTTTACTGAGTCTAGAAGAACACTAGTTCTACGAGCCTGGGATTTTGTCTCTACCCTGATTTCTTATTCTTTAGACAGTGATTCATTGTTCTAGAAGCTGGTCTTATTTTCTTTAATTCCCATTCTCTTTAGATTTTAAGCATTCATCCCTATTCTGAAGGTCCTCTGTGCTTTCTGAGGGGTTTCATATGCACTGTGGAGGTCAAGTTCAGAGCATAAGTTCTTCTCTGTGCTACCCCAGTCATATCCGCGAGTTTCTGTTTTTGTGCCCCTGACTATGTAACTGATTTGTAATTTTGTTGCTCCGTAAGTGGCCTTAGGAAGCTTCCAAACATGAGCTAAGTCGGAGAAACATGCAAATGTTAATTGAAATATATAAATAATATGTACCACATAGGTTGAGGAGTATAAATTATTTCTCTGGAATAAAATAAAGAGCAATAAAAAACACTCCTGTGACATTCTTTAATTATCAAGATAAATGAAATCTCTGGTCTGTAAATTGCCAGTAGAATACTGGCATTTAGACAGTGAAGCAAGATTAGTGCTATAAAGCTTAAAACTGACATAACTTCTCTTCAATTCCCTAAAGGACAGTTAGCCAACTTTTACGGCTTCCACAGAAAAACATCAGATCTTCTGAAAAACTTTCTATCATTTAATTGTGTATGTAAGGAATAGGAAAAAAAAAAAAAACCTTCAGAAAAATGTTTATATCTAGTTTACTGCAGATTAAAAAAACCCTGAAAATTTAGATAAATATATCTAATGTTATTAATACTAATATTGGTCTACAGTAATTTATACTAATTTTATAAATAATATTTACTTAACACTAAGGATAATTTTTTCAAACCGTTGAGTGTTCTGGCAGAAGATGCTAGTTCTTTGGGGCTAATACCTTCATTTAAGAAAGGACAGAGAAATGGAAACTTGGAAAATTAGTGTGGAAAATTAGTGTATCAGTTCATTTCCATGGAAGTCATTATTCTTGGCAGAAATAGTCAAAGCATTTAGGAGTTTTAAGCTATATCTGGATGTTAATGATGTTTAAGTCCCTTAGTCCACAAAAGCTAACAGCATCTTTTTTGATATTAGATATGTGGTGAGATTTTCTACTCCAATTTTTTCATCTTTATAAAAAATATCAAACTGAAGATATTCTAGCAATACATTTTTTCCTTATACTAAATGTAAGCCAAAAGTGTTGAAAAATTTTTTCTAAGGTTTGAGCATTCCATGATTTCATAGATGATTCTTTAATGATTGTGCTCAGAAATTATTTTCATATTATGTAATGCAAGTCAAGTTGCAATGGCTCAGTATAAGACACATCCAAATCCTTTTTGGTCTCAAGCATTAGATGTTTTGACCAGGAATATGGGAGCAATTAAACAACTTTATTGGCAAAGATATTTTATGGAGGACACGAAGAGAATTTAGAAAGAGCTGTCCATAAGGAAACGTTGTTAAATTGAACTACGCTAAGATTAAGACCTTCTATTGATCAACAGACACCAGTAAGAGAGTGAAGAGGTAATCCACAAAGTGGGAAAAATATAGACAAACTAATAGAACAATGAGCAAATGTTTGAATAGGACCTTCATCAGAGAGAATCCCCCAATGGCTAGTAAACAAGTAAAAAGGTGATCAACCTCATTAGTCATCAGGAAAATTCAAGTTAAGTCCACAATATGATACCACAACATCTTGACCAGAATGGCTAAAATGAAATTGGTCCATTTCTTCTAGGTTGTCCATTTTATTGGTGTATAGTTGCTTGTGATCCTTTGTATTTCTGTGGTGTCATTTGTAACTTCTCCCTTTTCATTTCTGACTTTATTGATTTGGGCCCTTTCCCTTTTTTTCTTTTTTCTTTTTTTTTTGCTGCACGCGGGCCTCTCACTGTCGTGGCCTCTCCCGTTGTGGGGCACACGCTCCGGACGCGCAGGCTCAGCGGCCCTGGCTCACGGGCCCAGCTGCTCCGTGGCATGGGGGATCTTCCCGGACCGGGGCACGAACCCGTGTCCCCTGCATCGGCAGGCGGACTCTCAACCACTGTGCCACCAGGGAAGCCCAGCTCACTGCTTTTTAGGGCAGCTTATTTAATTTTCAAACATGGAATGTGGGACTCTTCTTCAACGTAAGATAAATTTATTTCCTTTTCTTTAGCTTTCTACTAAACCTTTCTAGTTATGTGTTCTGGTTCAAAAATGAATAAACCTCTTTCACAGGACAGCCCTAAAAACACTTTTAAATTATTTATTATATTTCACCAGGTATTTGTTCTTGAAGAGGCCATTTACTAGTATAGTATAAAAATCATAATAATATTAGCTAATGTTAAGCACTTTGCAAATTACAGTGTGTTTTTTAGCTTTGGATATCACAGAATATTTAGTATTTTGGGGGATCATAATTTTATAGGTGAGGAGGATTTAAGTAATAGTTACAGAAGCTAAAGAGCTTGCTCAGGGTCACAGGTTAGTCAGTGATGGAGCTTGGTTTTAAACCCAGTTATTTCCTGTAACAGAGCCCCAAATCTGAAATGCTTCACTTTGTCTACCGTATGACATAGTTTCCAGATTTCTCACCATTGCATTTGAACTCCTTTAAATGCCTTTGATTTGAAGATGTGCCTCTTTAAATACAATACTCAGAACTGGATGTAATACTCAAGGTATGATGTAACCAGCACAAAATAGAATAAAACTTCCTTCCCCTGAACTAGATTTGCTACATGAAGTTTACCATAACATTTCTGTACTCATGTTACAAATGCAGTCTTGATTAAATACAATTTGTGGCTATCTTCGAACTCAAAACTTCTTTCTTTGTTTAAAACAAGATAATGCTCTGACATAACAGCTCCTTAGGTAACTTTACAATTGGCTTTTAAAAAAAGTTGTGGGGAAATACATATGGCATAAAATTTACCATCTTCATCATTTTTAGGTGTGTAATTCAGCAGTGTTAAGTATATTCATGCTGTTCTGCAGTCAATTGCCACAACTTTTTGATCTTGCAAAACTGAAATTATATATACATTAAACAACAAGTATCCATTCCCTTCTCCCTCCAGCCCCTGGCAAAACCATTGTACTTTCTATCTCTATGAATCTGACTACTTTAGGTATCTCATATAAGTGGAATCATAAAGTATATTTTCGTGGAGTGTGTGTGATGAACTTATTTCACTTAGTGGTTCATCCACTTTATAGCATGTATTAGAATTTCCTTCCTTTTTAAGGCTGAATAACATTCCATTGTATGTATATATACCCTGTTTTGCTTATCCATTCATCCACTGATGGACACTTAGGTTGCTTCTACCTTTTGGCTATTGTGACTAATGCTTCTGTGAACATGGGTGCATAAATATCTCTTTAAGACTCTGTTTTAATTCTTTTGGATATAGACCCAGCAGTGGAATTTCTAGGTCATATGTAATTCAATTTTTAAATTTTTGAGGAAACACCATACTGTTTTCTGCTGTTGCTGCACCATTTTACATTCCCACTACCACAAAGTTTCCAATTTCTCCAAAACCCTGCCAACATACTTGTAATTTTCTTTTCCTTTCTTTTTTCTTCCCCTTCCTTCCCTCCTTCTTTCCTCCCTCCCTTCCCCCCTCTCCTTCCCCCTCCCTCTCTCCCACCCTCATTCTGTTTCTCCTCCCTTCCTTCCTTCCTTCCTTTCTAGCAGCTACCCTAATGGGTGTCAGGTGATATCTCATTGTGGTTCTGATTTGCATTTTCTTAATGTTTAATGATGTTATCCATCTTTTCACATGGTTTAGACCATCTGTATATCTTCTTTGAAGAAATATCTATTCAAGTCTTTTGCCCATTTTTAATTGGGTTATTTCTCTTCCATTCTTGAGTTGTAGGCATTCTTTATATATACTGAATATTAATCCCTTATTAGATATATGATTTGTATATATTTTCTCCCATTATGTAAGTTGCCTTTTTACTCTATTGATTCTGTTCTTTGATGCATTGAAGTTTTTAATTTTCATGTAGTCCAATTTATCTATTTTTACTTTTGCTGATTGTGCTTTTGTTGTCATGTGCAAGAGATCATTGCCTAATCCAATGTCATGAAAATTTTCCCCTATGTTTTCTTCTAAGAGTTTTATAGTTTTAGCTTTTAGATTTAGGTCTTTGATCCATTTTGACTTAATTTTTGTACACAATTGACTTTTTTTTAACATAAATGTAAGTTTCACATTTAGTTCCATTAAATTTCATATTTTTAATTTGGTCATTTTCCCATCTTATCAAGATCTTTCAAAATCACAATTACATCATTATATTTATTCTCCTTTTGAAGAATCTGCACGTCATCTTAAATTTTCATCTGCATGCCCTCTCTGTCCACAATCTAATAATACTGTTTATGAAGGACATTAAAGTCCTTCCTGTAAGTGTTGTTGGCCAGCACTACTTAAGTGTGTTTGTTGAAGTTTTCTTCATAAGTTCAACAAGAAAATTATGAACATTAGGGATATTTACTTCATAAAGTTTTACTGAAATCCATACTTACTATGACTACAGTATCTCTTTAACTCATCAGCCCCCAAATTACATTAATTTGAATTAAAGTTAGTGATAATATGAACCAATTGACTTAGCATGTAAATTGTAGAAAAGATTTTATAAAATGCATTTTCCATTATTTTTTAGTTCACACACTGCTAAAAATTGCTGCAGAGTGAAAGTCCTTCTATACTTCCTCTAATAAAAATATAAAAATTATTTCTAATTATATTGTATAAAACTTGTAAATTAATTGTTTTTTGTTTTACATGTTGAAAAATAACCTTACAATCATATTTGCATTATTAATTTGCTTTCAAAGTCTATCTTCATGCATTGTACATAGTACAGACAAAAACTATTGATCAAAGCCTCCAAAATTTTATAAACACAGGATTAGTGGGGCTGATCATGATGGAAGTTTACAGAATTAATGGGAAGTTAGTAAAAAATTATTCTTAATGATTGTATTGCTATCTGATTTATTCTTTTCATATGTACTGATGTAACACACAAAAGAAAAAAGAAATACATATATATATACATTTATATATAATATACATTTACCTATATAAATATATTTACTTACTATATATACATATATGGTTTTTTACTTACAATCTGTTTATGTTAGTAATTTCATGGCAGAGGAGCTGTGTGATAGCCTGTTGTAGTCATATATCAAAAGAGAGTCCTGAGAGAGCTTGAATTCACTGAAATCTGATTTATGCACTGATGATTCCTGAGGAGGACATGACCTTCAGGTTAGACAATCAAGACCTCGTTATTGTTATCAAATCTGCCAAGAAAAATCAATTACTTCCTTCAAAAACAAATTAAACAACAAACCTTTCCCAAGGAAGTTATACACATTTGTTTATGGAAGTTGAGATTGTTTTTGTGTTCAAAAATACTTGCTTTCTCAAGAATGCATTGTTAGAAATGAGTCTAAAGAATAAGATTTTGATATTTTTAGACAGATAGAAATTTAATATATAACCAATAATTGGTTCAGCTTCTGTAACTAGTGGTGGGAACTCAACAGAACTATGTTTAATATGTTCCCTAATTTATCATATGAAACCAAAAATGTTGACTCACCTGAACTGTGGACATTTAATCTACTGTAGAATTGTATAGGTCTACATAGTCAAAGTTTTTTCAATAGCAATTGTTTTTTCATCTGAATCTATAGCTTTACTGATGTAACTATAATACATATATATATATACTTACTCTGAAATAACATAATATGCCTTTATGTTTTATCTGTAAGTTTATTCCATGTCTTTGGTTAAAATTCCATGCATAAAAGAATTGAGAATTTTATTTAATAGAAAGAAAAAGAAAAACAACACAATTATATTATTACAATTATACACTATAATATATACATATAAATATATTATGGTAAAATATTATTGATAAACCATCATATATCATTAATGGAAAATATAGTCACAAAAAAAACAACTTTAAGCTGGGGGTTTGCAAACTGCAGTACATGAGTGAAGCATTAAGGGATGGAAACCTCCAGTGCTATTAATATGCCCAAAGACATTCTTCATAGCATTTTAGAAATCCCATGATATATTTGGATGCTTCTTGTGGCCACATAATGAGCAATATAACCTTGCTCCAAAGTCTGGACTTTCCCTTCATATATCCACAAGTCCCAAACAGAAAAATGTGATGTTAGAGAGCAGAGCAATTCATGTGTTCTGGGTATGGTATATTAAGGGATACAAACATATTGGAACAAAACTACTTTCATGAAACGATGAAAAGATATGTATAAATTCATCTACACACACACTGACACACATGTATAGTTATGTTTCAGTCATGACGTAGATTCATTTTGTGCTGGTTAAGAGTGTCAGCTTTGTACCTGGGTAGGGAATCTTTGCTTATGGTCAGATTACTTAAGCCCTTGTTTCTCATTTATAAAATTGGTGAAAGATTTTATACTTGTAAAACACTTATAATTTGTTTGTACATAGTAAAGATTCATAAATGGTAATGGATATTGTGAGAAATAACCTGTGATGTTACATGGGTTAATGCATATGACTGACACACTGACACACAATATTTTTTGTTATCTTTAAATCACTTGTGCCAGACTTTTCTAAGTGGAGTGAGGCTGAACTTTGAACTGCTTCCAGCACTCTGTAGCCATGGACATTGTTTTAAAATGAAGTTTCTTGTACTCTTATGTCATCCTGAAGATGGTGTTTTGCTGTTTCAGAATATTCTCAATTACGCACTATCATATTTGACCTTAAAATATCTCTTTCTGGGAAAATGGAAAAGTTGTGTAAAATATATATTAGCTCAAAAAATATTTATGGAATATCTGTTGAATGGAGGCATCCCTAGATATATTACTCCCTTTTATGGGATTTGAGATCAAGATAGGGATATGAGATATTAATGTATGAATATTATGCAATATTATTGAAACTTTAGACTTTATGAGGGACATTAATTAAGACAGCCATTATATAACTGTATCCTTGAAGGTACATAAAGACATATTCTTTGCTGTTAAGTCCTAACTTTTACTGCTATCAAGCAGTTAATTTTTACAGAAGTACCGACATATAAAGCTTTGTTGTTCTGACTTCCAGGCAATTGTAAGTCTCATAATTCCTTACAATTGCTGTTTAATTTCTATCCTTTCTTTTAAATGGTGGGGTGTTTGGGAGGAGCGGATTGCACTGGCTTTCCACATTGAGTGTAAACTCAATACTTCCACTGCATTTCCAGAGCTGGACATTGTTCCTACCCAACCAGCTTGCTCTGTATCTTAAGGTTCATCAGGAAAGTCTTTGTTAACCGCCAGATGGTATGTCGACCTAAGGAAATGAGCCTTTAGCTACTGGAAGTCTATTGTGCCAAGTACAACATTCCTAAATGGATATGGAAGGAGAGATCATTGTTTATGGCCCACCCATTAACCCAGAAGACTTGCTGAGTCCTGGGATTCCAGTAAGGCTAAGGATGAAGTGACAAAAGACTCAGGAGGCCACTTGCAAGTATTTTCCCTACTTAATTAGGCAATAAAGATTGTCCAGGAAACTCTACTTCCTTAGATTGAGAAGGTCCTTAATATTGCAGATCTAAGACATTGCGAAAATGTGTGCTCGTAGCTTTATTTTCAAATATCTCCCGACCATCTCACCACTCAGCCCTGACCCTAGCCATCATCATCTCTCCTCAACTACTTGCAATAGTCTCTTACCCACTCTTCTGTTCAGTCATTTCTACACACAGAAAACAGATGAATTATTTTAAAATGCAAGTCCAATTATTATACTCTCCTGCTAAAAACCTTCTAGCGGCCCTCCTTCTCACTTTAAGTGAAAGCCAAAATCCATACAATGGCCCGTAAATTCTGACACCATTTCTCCATCTCATTTTCACTCTGTCCTCACTCGCGAGGCTCCCACACCCCTGCCTTCTTTGCTGTGTTCTGAACATGAGGCCTGCTCCCATTCACCTTCAATGTTCTGTTCCTTCTGTGGGAACACTCTCACCCCAGATATCCACACAGCTATGCTTTGCTTCTCACTTCCTTCAGGTCTTTGTTCCAACTGTATCTCCACAGCGAGGCTGTCTTTGACCACTATATAGTTACAACACTTCCCAACTCTAACAGTCCATTGCACTTCGGTAATTTATTTTCTCCGCTATTACCAACAGACATTATTGTATAGTTTACTTATTTATGTATCTGCCTACCACTACCAGAATATAAATTACATATAAAGATGGGGATTTTTGTCTGTTATATTCATTGTTAACTTTGGAACATAGAAGAGTGCCTGAGCTGTAGGTAGACACAATAAATATTTGTTGAATGAATAGAGTGAATGAATTGTGCTGGAGATTGAAGTCTTTCAGTCTTCCACAGATTTAAGAATGACCTTGAAATCTTACCAATGACCTGACCTTGAAGTCTTATTAAAATGTCTGAGTTGGGGCTTCCCTGGTGGCGCAGTGGTTGAGAGTCCGCCTGCCGATGCAGGGGACACGGGTTCGTGCCCCGGTTTGGGAAGATCCCACATGCCACGGAGCGGCTGGGCCCGTGAGCCATGGCCGCTGAGCCTGCGCGTCCGGAGCCTGTGCTCCGCAACGGGAGAGGCCACAGCAGTGAGAGGCCCGCATACCGCAAAAAAAAAAAAAAAAGTCTGAGCTGCCGCCTCTCCTCCAGCCAGTGAGCTCTGAATAAAGCCATAGCTTAATGGTTCAACATGGCATGACATTTTAGTTCTAACTCTGTGTTCCCTATGTTACTACATTTTTCCTAACATTAAAGCTGGCCTCCTTGGGCTGGCTATAAGGAGCATTCTTATGAGAGGCCCTGGCATAAGAATGTGAAGGAGATGGATGCACACATTCTGAAGTGAATGTAAGCTGCTTTCTTAGAAGCCCTTGCAGAGTCTGATGGAGGAGTGGCAAAAAAGCTGTAACTCTTTAGTGCTGCTTAACTGGCTTTCCAACATGGACATTTGCAAACACCATGACTACAAAACAAATACAGAAAAAAAAAGGATACATGGGTAGAGGACTTGAACAATTTTTGTTGCTGGAGAGCAGATGAAAATAAATGAATTTTCATTTCCTTCCAAGCATTTGGTAGACCTTTTAAACGTACCAAATTAATAAGGATTATTGATTAGTTGATTTATTTTTTGTGTATGTAATAGGCAAACTGATTCACCATAACAATTCAATACAGAAAGGAAATTAAAGAATTTTAGTTCCTATTTAATATATGTGTAATACATGCTAGGTGGTGTGATAAAAGGGAAGGTATAATATGACTTCATAATAAATGACTACAAACTATCTGTCAAAGTTTGAGTCTCATATAAGTGATGACAAAAATAACCTTTATGCAATTATGTCAGACTTTCATTTTTCCCATGAAATATTGCCATATTTATACTCAGTCTGAGGGAAAAAATATTATTTCCCTCAGGTAAGAGATAATGAAAGCAATGTAATGTATTTTATACTCCAATTAATACACGATTTTATTACGTTAGGATAAAGTATTTTCTTTGTGCATACTTATCATTTATTGTCGAAAGTCATATTTATATCCTTTCATTAAAATATTTTAATTTCTAGTCTTCTCACTTTTATTTCTTACACTCCACTCATGACTGACTCTCTCCAGTATGACTTCTGATAATACCGACGTTGTGCCCTTTAAACCAAAATTAGGACAGTAAATAATGTCCGTGGTCGTTATTAGTGCTCTACCTAGTGGCAGGCACTATGCTGGGAACTTTGCACATTTAATCACCAAAAATCTTACCCTGTAGGTATTTCTGTTCCCATTTCATCAATGCAAAGGTTGAAATCTGAAGATTACAAATCTAAGAGATGGTAAAGCTGAGAATTAAATCAAAATCTCTTATGATTCCAAAGCCTGTATTTTCCCCTCTATACCACAGTCATTTCCTCAAAATATTTTATGCAGTTTTTGGTTGAAAATTATTATACATATGCATAGTAGCACTTTGATACATGTGAGGAAAGGACAGGAGAAAAAAAATATGTACTATTTATTATGTGCAAGCCTGTGTTCAAAGCTTTCATTATATTGTTTCAAAATATAGAGGTTAGTGTCATTATCCCATTTTATAGATGAGTAAACCAAGTTAGAAACAGTCATCAAGGAGGATGATTGGGCTTCACACTCAAATCTGCCTGACTGCAAATGGCATAGCACTTACACAGTAAAGCTGGCGCAAGTGTGGAATAACAGATATGCCTAAGAAATGAATATTCATCATTTTCACAGAATTAAGGCTGCCTATGTTCTGGCTCAGGGAGAAGTGATCAGGCTGAAGATATAAGTGACATCACAATCCTTAGCAATTACTTTTCTAATACTTTCTCTATAATCCCTGATTCAGTCTTTATGGATATGTAGAAACTGAGCATTTCTCTTGATTTTTATGACAATTCCTGAATATTTTCCCAATTCAAATCATTTAAGAATGTGAATTTACCCAGAAAATAATTTCCCCTAATTATTTGGCCCAATTTAAATTGGACTTAAATTGGATTTTTTTCCTCTAAAATGTGTAAGAGATATATTTATAAAGAAGAATAAGGAAATTTAAGTTGAAAAAAATCAACTGAAAGTTAAGTCTATAAACATCTTTATGCATGTTGAAAAGCTTTTCTAAATTTGGAAACAACTTTTTAATCCCACTTCTATTTTTTTTTTTTTTTTTTTGCCTTTCAAATAGAAGAAAGTGGACTGTCATAGCCAGCTGCACAGATTCAAAATGGTCGCTTTTGTAACTGAGCATTTCCAGAGTTGTTCAGAAGTTGTATTACATAACCATGTAATGGCAGGCTCCATGTCCCAGAATAATCCTTATGCATGAGAGGGCACAGCTAAGGTTGCTGTAGGAGTATTCACACTGGCATTTCTGACTTATTTGGGATTAAGATCCAATAATTCACATTCTGCAAACACAGCATTCAGGTTGAATTCACTTGGAAGCGGGAGGGAATTAGAACTAGCCTCTGAATTTCTCTGTTCTGGACAAAAGCAATAAAACTGACATGGCTATAATGTCCTTGGCTTTGTCTGGGTCCCACACAAATTCCCATTGATCCCTTCCACACAGTCACTCACTTCATTGATGCCCTGAACATCTTACTCTCAACAGAAATAAACGCAGAGGAAAGGAGAGAAAAACAATCAAGACTTCCCCAAAAGCTGCTTCATAATTCCTGTAGGTTACATGAGGTGGGTGAGATAAATTTTTCTGTCCTCAAAATTTCCATTCACAGACCAAGGATGGGAAGCTGACTGCCATTTCTGTATTATAGCCAATTCCAAAGGAAAATTAAAGTGTCACAAATTTTTATGCATGCTCCAAAAACATTAAATAGAAGAAAATTGCTGAATGGGTGAAGAAGTGAGTACCCACAACTATTCTGCCATTTTACATTTCTTTAGCAAATAACTATTACCTTCAGAACCTTCTGCAATATAAATGGAAACTCACAGCCCATTTGAAGTTATAGATCAAAGCACTAATTAGTAAATCTATCTTGTTTTTTAATGTTACAAAACCCAGAACTGACTCACGCTGAGTTCATCCATCTTTGTTCTGCCCCTAGACCTTATTTCTGCGTGGGACTTTAAAGTGGGAACTTCTCACCTTGGGAACTAACTGCTCAACAAAATGCTTCCTTTCCTGTGAAAGACTGTGTTTCACCTAGTGACTACTTTTTGTTTGGGCAAAGGAGGTTATTGTCAGTATTTTCCCTTTAAATTCTAAAATATTTTTGAGTAGGAAATAGTAGAGGGATATATTTGCATAAATGACAGAAGTTGAATCACTTACTGGACTATACCCTACAGTTTTTGAATTGTGACTTTTGATATCTCCTAAATAAGAGGCAAATTTGCCAAGTGAAAGGGGAACTGGGAATTATAAAGTTGTGACAGAACTTAGAAATATTTAAAAATACATACTATACTATTTTACATACAAAATATATATTTAACTAAGTCTTGACTTGGCATATTATCCAAGAACAGGACTTCATGTCTGGCTCTTAGAACTCCGCAAGTTTAGAGGCAGACAGGACGCCTTTCCCTGGGTCACTTACCTATATAGTGGGAAGTGCCAAGATTACAAGGTAGGCCTTCTGGTTTTCATTCAAGATTGGGTTGTTTTCCCATGCAAAGTCATATCTTTATGTTAGATGCAAAGTAAACTAGTGATAGGTGGTATTTTTGACTATTTTTATTCCTGGAACTCTTTTGCTCTTTTGAATTTTGAGTAGTAGAGAATAATCGAGAACCAATTCCCATATATCACTTAGCCAAAGGGTCAAATTGCCACTATTCTAAGCCAGTAGAGACATCATCAATAATCCTGACCTTAAGAATGGGAGTTGCATGCCAGTACAGTATAGTCCACTAACAAGGCAGCCTAATGTATTCACATGAAAGTGAGTAATAAGCCACAAGCGTATCAGGGAACCAGTCACAGGACACAGGACTAGAAGATGGCAAGGGAAAGTTGACATCACCTCCTTCTCCAAGGGAAAAGTTGTGTTTCACAGTGTTGACAGAAGGAAAAGCAGCTAAGGAGCTGCTACAATGCGGTACTTTGCCGTCTACAGCGCCTTACTTGATTGCAATCCTGTCACGGTCTGAGATTTTATAACACGTCACAAGAGAGATGTTTAATTCTTCCTAATACTTTGCTTCTAGTTATTGCCACCAGTTTGATTTGTTAGGCCTGCTAGTTTGGATTGAGAAACAAGAATGAAGGAAAACTACTTCAGATCCCTGTAATGGCCAAGGTGGTCTCCTTCCTCCAGGACAGCCCCCTCTGAAAGCTGACCCCTTTACTCCACCTGCAGGCTCAGTTCCACCCCCAACCTCGGTGACCAGTCCTTTTTATTGACAAGGCTGCTGGAAAATCCTTTCAATTTACAGAGTAAAATACGGCAGCTGCCCTTACATTGCTGGGTTGTGCATTCTCTCTGGTTGGAAAGGCTGTGAAGCCAAATTAAGATCAGAAGATGGTGAGTTGAGTGCCACATCACTGTAAAAGTAATTCGATGATTAATTAAAAGATAATAACAATTTATAAAATTATTATTATTAGATACTTCTAGTGCTAAATAGAGAAAATGTATGTCATTGTAAAAGAAAATAGAGCATATAGAATCAGAGGCCACCAACTTGCTGACAGAATGCTGGTGAAATTTTCTGCATGGAAACTTAAGCCACTGAAGACTATTAAAAGGTCTTATGAAAGGACTCTTTTCTATCTGAAGATAAGCTGACTCTGCTGGGAGAAGACTTGTCATCACGGGAGAGGAAGGTAGAGGGCGTCTTGGCTTCTTTCTATCCATAACCTCTAGTTGCTAGGAGTGTCATACAGTGAAACAATTTTTTCAGGAGGTAAAGACCTAGCCTAGGTAACTGAATTTCAGAAGATACCATTTATGGCCATTCCTTTATTAAAATATGAATTACATCTAACCTTATGGTATTTCATTGGTGAATGCCTTCCTTTTGCAAGTTTTTCATTTTACATTTGCTTATAAAGTAATTATCGTCCATATCCTTTTGAATTTTAATTCTGAATGCAAATTTAATGGTTTTTCTATTTGGGTCATCTTTCAAAGAGTTCTAAAAAGTTTATAAGTACAACCTGATCTGCATTTCCCTTGCCTCCAATAACCTTGCAGACATAAGGCCATTCTAATTCTTCCTGGAGCAGAAGATAGAGAAGGGTCAGATTACATCCCCAACCTCATCTCTTATCAAAAAGACCACGGGTTCCGAGACTGCTTAACCACGTTTCAGTTTGGGAGTCGGGGTGCTCTTTATCATCATATTAATTTGTTTCAAAATTATACTAAGACATTAGTTAGTTCTTAAATAATATATTAACGTTTACTTCTAGAATTTAAACCTGGGAGAATACTGAAGACAATACTTTTTTTTTTTTTTCTTTTTTTTTTTGAAGTACGCGGGCCTCTCACTGTTGTGGCCTCTCCCGTTGCGGAGCACAGGCTCCGGACACGCAGGCTCAGCAGCCATGGCTCACGGGCCCAGCCGTTCCGCGGCATGTGGGATCTTCCCGGACTGGGGCACGAACCCGTGTCCCCTGCATCGGCAGGCGGACTCTCAACCACTGTGCCACCAGGGAAGCCCCTGAAGACAACACTTTTTAAGCAAGTAGAAAATGAAAGAGAACTCTTTTGCAAAGTTTAAAACTGATGAATTTACCAATAATAGTATTTTTTAACTGTCATTATATTTCTGGCCCTCTAGTTGTTCCTAATTTCTTATTTTTCCTGTTTGTATCTTGGACAAATATACAAAGTTAGATGATCTCTACCAGCAAGCAAAGCAAACTCCCGGAATCCCAGGTTAATCATTTTTCTCAAGAGGCAGCTCTTCTGGGATGAGATGATATCACAAAACTAGTGAGGAAAGTAAAAAACTACTTTTTCTCCTTTATAGAGTAAAAAGTTTAGCCATCCACAGACCAATGGCAAATGCAGCAATGTTTTCTCAAGTCTTTTGACCCTGTAAACAATTATGCCTTTAATCCTTATTTTATTATTCTATTTGTATCTTGTCCCTATATAGAACACAAATGATCAGTGTAAATTTACAAAGTTCCCTTTCATGCTTCCTTAAACCATGTATTATTTTTTCTATTTTTTCCCCATTTTCATTATAATGAATAGAAAATTCCAAATTTTCCTCATAACTAGACAATAATCTGAATTACACGCCCAACATTGCAAGAGCAATAACATCTTCAAACACCAAGGAAAGGAGATTATACTTATTACAGTGTTATTAGTTAAATATTTAACAATTACAGTTTCACCATAGAAAAGGAGATAACTATTATGATAGAAAAATTTGTGTTTACGTGATACTACTTTGAAGCTATTTGCAGTGATGAACATTCTATTACTGTTTCTCTTTGCTCATGCTAGAGAGCTTTCAGGTATTTTTGAATGGGACACAGATTCTATTCCTCCAGCCGCTTAGTATTGGTATCAGGAGAGGATAAATCACCAGAAAGAAAATTAAGTGGGTGGTTACTACAGCTGAATGATTCCCTCCGTCAGCCCACGGGCAAGAATGGAGTTGAATTTAACCTTTAGTTTCTGAGGTTAGAGATAGATTAGATAAATGGGAAGCAGCCACTCCTTCCATATCCTGTTCATGGAATGTAGGAAATGACTAAAATAGGGTCCAAAGGAAATTTACTACTCAAACATATCAAGGATTAGGTTCTGCAGTACTTAAAAAAAAAAAAAAGAATCCCAGAATCTATTGTAAGAAAGAATTCTATTTTCAAAGATGGATTACGTGATTCTGGAGTTTCTGAAAAACAAGTTTATTTTCCAATTTGTATTTGTCACTGAGTAAACAGAATCATATTTATTCAGTGGAAACCTTTGGTTTTCTCAGAGTAAATAGAATTATTAAAATGCTGCTGACTCGGACTTCCCTCGTGGCGCAGTGGTTAAGAATCCACCTGCCAATGCAAGGGACACGGGTTTGATCCCTGGTCCGGGAAGATCCCACATGCCGGGGAGCAACTAAGCCCGTGCGCCACAACTACTGAGCCTGCGCTCTAGAGCCCACGAGCCACACCTACTGAGCCTGCAGTTTAGAGCCTGTGAGCCACAACTACTGAAGCTCGTGCGCCTAGAGCCCGTGCTCCACAACAAGAGAAGCCACCGCAATCAGAAGCCTGCACACCACAATGAAGAGTAGCCCCTGCTCGCCGCAACTAGAGAAAGCCCGCGCGCAGCAACGAAGACCCAACACAGCCAAAAATAAATGAATAAATAAATATATTATAAAAAAGAAAAAATATATACCGCTGACTCATTCCCCTGGCTGCTGGGTAATTGGCTGCTTGCGATCAATAAAAATACACCTCTCCTAACACTGACTCCAAAATTTTGTCAAAGATTGGTCTTGTTTTAGATTACAAACCAGGAACTCATAGATGTGATTCGTGCAGCTTTTCGCATACGCAGCATGTCATACTCCATTAAATACACATACTTGCTTTATTTTTACAAAATAATGGCAAAGAAAGAATAAAGGAGAATATAGTAAAATAATTTCCAAATGTACAAATCTATGAACTTGAAGTCCTTCTTATACATTCATAAGTCCACAAGTCTCTCATGGGCACCTAAGTCCCATTAACGTCAAAGAAAGTATGCATACGTCTAGGCCATGGGGAACATTGAAGGAGGACCAACTTCTTTGTTACCCACAAGCTGCTCTACTGATCAGGGTACTTGACCTTGCCTTTGCTTCAAGAGCCATGGAGCTGGCAGAGGACCCTCTTTTAGAACTTGTTTCCTTATACAAATCTAAAAATAATCCTTCCACAGCAACAGAGGGAAATTTGAGCCCCATCCCTATTTTAAAAAAAGATCAACTACTGATTTTTATCATTTTAAGGATTCTCTATATTCCCCCCTTCATGTTATCATCACTGCTCTTCTGTGTATCAGCCTCACCTCCCTCAATTATTTTTATTTTCATCACAAGCCAGCGAACAGTACATGAGACAAGAGGTGATAATGAAAATGACTGACAAATCATAATAAATAAAAAAGGTCAGGTTTGTTCTTAGTTACTTTTTTTGTCTTTAGAAATGGAGAAAGATGAATGGAAAAGTCCTTTCTGAAGGATGGCAATACAGCAAAGAGAGTGGATTTTTATGTATGATTCCTCAGTTTTGTCACTCCATAGTCCTGACACATAAATAGGGTGAGGGCATGTCACTGAATGTGTTGTGAGCAAAAAGCAGTCACATCTGAGTTACTCATGCTTGGAAATGAAAATCAGTTTTCCTAGAACCCCCAACTTGCCTGTCATGTCTCACTCACAGTTTATATAGGCGAGGTGGGAGAGTCTGGTGATTGAAGTCATTCTCGTAGGTATGTAATCTCTGCAGGAGTGGATAGATAAGTAAGAGATTTATAGGCACTTGTCTTTTCTTTACTTATTTACAAGAATGCTGTTAAAGGAGGACGTTGGAAAATAAATTTACCTTTGGTTGCAAACCCAATGCAGAGCTATTATGCTACTATAGTTTCTGGACTCTAACTCTCCCACTACCACGGCCTGGGTAAAGACGGCTAGCGAGGATCCCAGCAAATTCCTGGAATTGCCACAGTTTCCCTCTCACTTGACAGAACAGGGCATACCTCTTCCTCAGGTATGACATTCGAAATTATATCACTCAGGAGCTCACGCTTCACTACTGGTCTCTCTCTAGCCATTCCCTATCTCTCTCTCTCTCTCCTCTCCTCTAACATTTTCTGAATGAGGCAGTATTGTTATGTTATGTCACTGTTGGTGAGGAGTGGTGAGGGACATGGGGCATATATATATATATTTTTTTTTTTTTTTTTTTTTTTTTGCGGTACGCGGGCCTCTCACTGTTGTGGCCTCTCCCGTTGCGGAGCACAGGCTCCGGACGCGCAGGCTCAGCGGCCATGGCTCATGGGCCCAGCCGCTCCGCGGCATGTGGGGTCTTCCCGGACCAGGGCACGAACCCGTGTCCCCTGCATCGGCAGGTGGACTCTCAACCACTGCGCCACCAGGGAAGCCCGAGGGGGCATATTTATTTTAAGAATCTTTTGTAGCCACTAAGGAAACTTGGCAGAAACTAAGAGGATTTACTGAGGCTGCAAATTAACAATGTATTCACGCTAGGAATCCACAGGATGAAATACCAACAATCACATGAAAAGATGTTCTACCTCAGTCATAGTAAGATGGAAATTAGAACCATGTGATATAATTTTTCAACATTTAGACAGGAAAAGATGAAATATGCAGTATTACCCAGTACTGGAGTGGATGGGGAAATGTAGGTATGTTTCTTTTGGATAAAAATTTGGCATCATCTATCAAAATTTAACATGCACATACTGTTGGACCCAACAGTTGCATTTTTATGAACTTTTTCCAATAGCTCTACTAATTCAAGTAGGCAAAGATATGATTGCAAAGATGTTTAATGCAACATTTTTATATTGTGTTAATATATAAATACACACATTTTAATATTTGCATTTTTAAAGTGGGGAAAATATTTTCATCCATCATCAAGAGACTTGTTGATAGATTATGGCATAACCATTTAATAGATTTTATGACAGATTTTAATGGATAGGCCTAAGTTTTCACTATGGAAAAATGTCAATGCATAATAAGTGAAAGAAAGATATATACACACATAACAAGAGCGATATAAACACAAGAAAATATTCATGGTAGTTTCCTCTGAAGAGTGAAAATGAAGATCAGGAACATTTGATTTTTTACATTAAAAAATTGGAATGGGGGCTTCCCTGGTGGCGCAGTGGTTGGGAGTCTGCCTGCCGATGCAGGGGACCCGGGTTCGTGCCCCGGTCCGGGAAGATCCCACACGCCGCGGAGCAGCTGGGCCCGTGAGCCATGGCCGCTGAGCCTGCGCGTCCGGAGCCTGTGCTCCGCAACGGGAGAGGCCACAACAGTGAGAGGCCCGCATACCGCAAAAAAAAAAAAAAAAAAAAAAATTGGAATGAAGAAAATAATTCTTTCCTTGTGGTCAACCTGGTTTTATGTATTTTGTTTTCTTTTTTAAAATGTGTTTTTGAATTGAATAACTGTCATAAAATTTCTTTATACTAATAAACTCGTGATTACAGTTTATTTAATATATTTATACTAGACTTTTCTTGTAACCACAATAAATAATGAAAAAATGCACCCAACAAAAGCTCTAAGCCAGATGGTGAAGCTTCTGGAGACAATGGCTTTGCTGAAGCCTCGGGGCACTGCCCATAACTAGCTCCCCAAAGAGAACTGGGCTTCTTATAAAAACCTCTCTCCAGACACCACGCCATAAAATTCTGAAAACCTGCTTTCTTTACTGCATAACCAAAGCTATGTTACATGCTTACAAAATGCCATATAAATTTGATTTGATACTTAAATGTGTTGCAGTTATTTGGTTACTGGGGAAAAAATTCTTGGGTAAACATTTTCATTAAATGGGACTCACTTTTTCCCCCCCTTCAGGCAAAGAAATCATCATTAATGAAAATGACATCAGGCATTTACATAATGCTCTTAAGCCTCAAGGTAGTGACATGCAATTTGCAAGATATTTCTAGGAATCACTTTATCCATTAAGGATATAGACTCCTCTGATATGCAAGAACTTAGCAACTTCTGGCATTATTCAGCTACTTAAGTCAGAAAGTAAAGGTCTCACACTCTTGTGACTCCATTCAGACATCCATAGTTTGTATAATTTCATTTGATATCTGCCTTCAAAAAAGATGAGATTGATGATCTATCTATCATCTGTGTATCTAAAAGGGATGGAAAAGGAGAGGGACAGGGAGAGAGATAGAAGAGTGAAAGAGAGAGAGTGAGAGAGAGAGAAGAGTGAGGAAAGGAAAGAGGAAGAGAAAAGGGCATCCAGAGGAAAAGAGAAAGAATTTTTAAAAAAATACAAAGAAGGAAAAGAAAAATCAATACCTGTAAAGAAAAAACAAAACAAAACAGTTATATGGGAAATTTATACTGGAATCTTTGAAAGATCATTTTCTCTAAGCCATTCATTTTATAACTGAGGAAACTGAAACCCAGAGGGATTTCTCAAAGATTATAAGGAGTCAGGATGATACTGAATTTGAAAGGACATCCTAACTTTCCCTTCCCTACCTTTCATTTTACACTATTTATGTTATTTACCTTAATAGTTGAATATTGAAGAATAAAATTAAAAGATTAGAAATTCAGCCTTGTTTAAACAACACAAGGGGCTAAGGCTTGAGCATGTGGGTAGATATCCATTGTGTCACTCTACGCATTTGAACTTGCAAAAAATATTTTGGGTGCCTCCTATATGCAACACTTGGTGCTGGATTCTGAGTATATGGCAGTTAACAAAAAAAATAAGGCCCCTGTGTTCATGGCATTTTAGTACTACAGTATCTTAGCTGCACCATAGAGGTAGGGTTTCTCTCTAAATAATAACCAGGGAAATTCTTTAGGCAGCCTTGCTTCTGTCAACTATTTTCAATTATTGTGGCAAAGCTAGAGCTTCCTTATGCATGCTATGTTGTTGACCTGACTTCACAGTGCTTTCTCAACACTAATCTTTCCAGGATAGACCTGGATAGAGGACAGATCTATCCGCCTTTAAATTTCCTTTATGTATGACTTTAAAAACATTTTGCCTTAGTGTAACAGACATTTTTATTTGATTTGATTTAGGCATGTCTACACCCAGACATGCAGTGAGGAGTTGGCAACAACAGCCCACTACCCCCTGTCCAGATGGACAAAGCCATATGCTGCAAGGCACCCCCCGCCACCATGGTGCCAATCTTTCTCTGCTCTACAAGGCAAACCAATCCATCTCTAAAATCTTCAGTGTTGATTCTAAATCGGGTTGCTTTGAAGTCCCAAGGAATATTCCATTCTCTCTAGGATTGTGTTGATAAGTGCAACTTCATATCTGGCCCACTGGCAGCTAAAAACACATCTTTCTGGGTTTGGGTAACTTTAGGATCTTTTCCCAAGAAATTTTGAAGGCTAGTGATAGCTTTGGAAAAATGGAGGAGGAGAAGCTTTCCAAAAATTGTGTAGCCTGAAAATTTACTGATTCTCCTGGTTGAAATTTTTTTTTTTTTTTTTTTTTTTTGCGGTACGCGGGCCTCTCACTGTTGTGGCCTCTCCCGTTGCGGAGCACAGGCTCCGGACGCGCAAGCCCAGCGGCCATGGCTCACGGGCCCAGCCGCTCGGCGGCATGTGGGATCTTCCCAGACCGGGGCACGAACCCGCGTCCCCTGCATTGGCAGGCGGACTCTCAACCACTGCGCCACCAGGGAAGCCCCTGGTTGAAATCCTTTACTCCCACTCTCACCTCTTATTCCACCGACTTTTTAGCGTCCACCGTCACATATTTATGGTAACAACTTCTATTTTAAAATGACCTTACTTTTACATCATTTAAAATGTTTATCAATACCATTTATTCAGGCCACTATTGGCTAACCATCTGATTAACAGATTCAACTCTTTTCTGAAAGAAAGTGCTCAACGAGGAATGAGTAGTTTATTCTGAGGGGTTCAATGAAGTCATTATACCCCCTGAACCAAGAACGCAATTGAGACTAGAAATAAAGTTTCCCCACTCTACAGGGTTCTCTACCCGCAGGTTGACTCAGGTTTCAAATGGGGGTCTTTTTGCATTAAGTTAAACTGTTTGAGGGGAGAGGGGATGTCTTTGCTGAAGTTCTCAGAGAACTGCAAGTTAGAATATTCATCAGGAAATTGCTCTGTGGTGTGAAATTGAAATGTGGGATTGGGCTTGAGCCTTTAACGTGAGAAGTATGTACCCAAAATTCTAACTAGATGTGTTTTAAATATGATCCTCTACTCATTTTGGTAAATGCTTTCATTTTTAAATAGGAAATTAAGTCTTTTTATTTAAGCAATTTTATTTAGCTCCACAAACAGTTTTTGAGCATTTTACCAGGGACAAGACAGCCCACTTTGTTCTAGGGATTTAGAATTAATGACTCTGGTACTAATAGCCAAGCAACTCACTCAGAGAAATAGGCAATACTTGGATATCTCTATATATCTACTAAGGGACAAACTGACTTGATTGCTAAAACAGGGGCACATAAATGTAACAGGAGGACAGAAGTGAGAGGAATTACATTTGATTAGAAATATAAATGCTGACTTGAAGAAAAGGTACAATTTTAGCAACCATAAGCAAAGATCTTCGAGGGAATGATCTCCAAGAGAAGACTTGTCCAAAATTTTAATTAAGTAAAAGTGGACCAGTTAGAAAGAAAATACTAAAATAACTTTTAATATTTTTGAACTAATTATTTAAAATGTTTATTTTTTAATGTGCCAAATATTTTTGTTCAGTAATGTGTGATGGTTTATTTATGTGTCAATGTGACTGGGCCACCAGATGCCCAGATAGTTGGAGAAATATTATTCTGGGTGTGTCTCTGAGGGTGCTTTTTGAATGAGGTTAACTTTGAATCACTACTGACTAAAGCAGGTTGCTCTCCCTAACGTGGGTTGCCCTCATCCAATCTGTTGAAGGCCTGAATAGAGCAAAAGGGCTGACCTTCTTGGAAGTAAAAGGGAGCACCGTAAGTCTGGCTTGAGATGGACATTGGTGTCTTCCAGTTTTCAGACTGGAACTTACACCATTTTTTCAGTTTGCCAATTGTGGATGTTGAGGCTTGTCAGCTTCATTAATCGAGTCAATTCTTTATAACGAATCTCTCTCTCTCTCTCAATTTCTCCCTCCCTTTTTCTTTCTCTATCTTCTGTTGGTTCTGTTTCTCTGGCGACCCCCTAATTAATACAAATGTATATATTCATAAATTTAAAAAAGCATATATTTGGTTTATAAAAGTTGCTCAATTTTTTCTGCTAATAGATATGTGTATTCAAATGTGATAATCTTGGATATTAAAACTAGAAAGATATTTTTCATTTGAAAAATCAGGATGTGACAGTTGACCACTGCCCACAGATATTATCTTTTTAAGGAAAAAATTTACTTTTATTGTTTCTTGAGACTTTCCTTACTCAGATGCTGCCTGCACTGCCCCACTGGCTGAGATTTAATAAAGACTTAAATACAAATGGAAAATAAAAGAGAACTAATTAAAAACACATAACCCCTCACCACATACACCCCGCCATCACCATCACAATAACAAATATAAAATCAAATCAGGCATATAAATGTCAGATTTCTGGTATGATCAAATCTCACATGCCTATAAAAATTCTGGACACTGCCCTATCCACACTTTATCTTATAAAATAATCACAGTCCATTACAAGACTCTTATACACACACTTCTTAAGCACTTGGCTTTACGTTTCTTTAATATCTTCAAGTGGTATGTTTATCTTCAATCCTAATATGCTGGAACTAGTGATAACCATGTTGTCATCTTTACAATTAATAGCAAAAGAAAAAAAAAATTCTACCTTAGTTACTTGCTAAGTACCTGCCAGTGAGTTCTGGTTTCTTGTTTGAAGAATGTAATGGGAAGGAGTATGCTGTTGACACACAATCACCATGGATGACAGTAGCTGAGATTTCACCATATAAGGCAAGAAGTGATATTGTCCCCATTATTAAGCCACCTTTAGGAGTGCTTTAACAATAAGTATAGAAGCCATAAAAATTCCATGTATAAATGTGAGAAAATATATTTATGTTGTTGGGATAAGATTCTTATTTGTCATGGCCAAAGGGATTATGATGATTTTTATAGGCCTACAGTTCCCAAATTTGTGCAGAGGTTTCTGTCCCAGCATAGGCATTGACACTCTGGTGACAGTCTTTATCAGATTGCACTTTCTCATGCCTACGCACTTTAATTACTATTAAGTATTTCCTTTCTGGTTCAGAAATAAAATTCTGAAAGAACTATTTTTCTTTGTTTTGATCAATTTCATGCAAAGGGAGTAGAGGGGGCAGTTTCAGTGTAAACTCAGTCTGCCATCTTGACCCAGAAGTCTCTGAAATCATTCTTCACTCAGCAGTTAGCGTCATCTTTTTAGATAATGTCATGTTCATGTCAGAAACTGTCCAATTGATCCTCACATCCTACTTTTTATTTATGATTTGAATACCATACAAGAGTTGTTCTCGTGCCTTTCTAAATAGTTCTCATACCTTCATGCTCTGGGCTCAGAAAATTTCTACACCATTAGTTTTCCTTCTGTTTATTAAACATACTAGTTTTTTTTTTTTCGTCCAGGCATGTTACTTTGTTCTGAAAATGCTTGTCCCTCAGATCTTCAGATGACTGGCTACTTCTGATCGTTCAGAAGGGTTTTTCCTGATCTATCTATCTAATGTAGCACTTCTTTGTCATTCTTTATCACATCACATTATAACATTCTTCACAGCACTTAAGAATATCTAAAATAATTTACTCTTTCCCCCCCCCTTTTTTTTTTGGCTGCATTGGGTCTTTGTTGCTGTACGCGGGCTTTCTCTAGTTGCGGCAAGCGGGGGCTACTCTTCGTTGTGGTGCTCGGGTTTCTCATTGCGGTGGCTTCTCTGGTTGTGGAGTACGGGCTCTAGGTGCTTGGGCTTCAGTAGTTGCAGCATGTGGGCTCAGTAGTTGCAGTGTGAGGGCTCAGTAGTTGTGGTTCATGGGCTCTAAAGTGCAGGCTCAATAGTTGCGGCGCATGGGCTTAGTTGCTCCACAGCATGTGGGATCTTCCCAGACCAGGGATCAAACCCATGTCTCCTGCCTTGGCAGGCAGATTCTTAACCATGACACCACCAGGGAAGTCCCATTTCTTTACTTTTTAGCTCTATGAAGACAGGGACCAT
This sequence comes from Monodon monoceros, assembly GCF_005190385.1. Taxonomy (NCBI): domain Eukaryota; kingdom Metazoa; phylum Chordata; class Mammalia; order Artiodactyla; family Monodontidae; genus Monodon; species Monodon monoceros. Next base: position 18,159,841 of record NW_021703777.1, on the reverse strand, counting down.
ATACTCTATCTTCAGTGACTAGACCATTGAAAGAAAATTTTGAACAAATGAGCTAATGAATGAGTGATTGGGAAGGTAGTAAATAAAAATTTAGAGAATAAAGATTAGATTTTATAAATGCAGTAGTGCCTAAATTAAAGAAAGCATGCCCTATTTACTTAGAATTCAACCCCCAATTAGTGATATTCTATATTATTCATTTGGAATTCAGTCCATTCAGAAATGATTTGGAATGAACTAAGATGGTGGCAGGGAAAATAGAAATGGAAACTAAAAATAATTTTCAAGGAAGTGTCATCAATACATGGCAGGTAATTTAATATGGGTGAAAACCATAAGTTGGATAAATTTAAAAAACTGACATTGAGTCCTCATTTCTGAGTATCAGGAAAGATAATTGTGTTATTAAGAGAGACTAGGAATATCATAAGGGGGCATGAGTGGATGAGAAAATGCATTTATATAGAATGCACTGAGTGTGGTGGCTCAGCAGACACCCAGGTGGAGATGTCCATTGCACAGCTGAAATTATGAGCTTGAAGGCTGGGGACACAGATTTGGAGACACAGATCTGGGAATTATCCTCACAGAGGTGATAATCGAAGCTGTAGGATCCCACAAGATCATGTGGAACTTTCTTCCTTACTCTAGATAGACAGTCACAGAAATCATCCCTGTGGAAAGCTTTTTCTTGGGAATTTATAGGCCTTTCATAGGCGTCAATGAAACAGGCTTTGATTTAAAATGAGAAATTGCTGACCTTTAGACACTGGCATGGGACAGTGATTTTCTTTTCCTAGCTATTTCTTGAGTATGTTGCCTGTGATATCTGCTGGCCAGACCTACAACTCTGGGTTAAGGGAGTATGGAATACAGCATGCTAAGCCTATATTTAGGGAGCACAGATCAAGATTCTGATGGAGAATAAGGAAACATTCATTTTAATGTTAAAAGTAATTTTTTAAAAACTAAACTATTTTCTAGTTTTGTGTGGGAAACCAATCTAGCATGATTCAGCAAATTTTCAACAGAATAGAGACATCCGTCAGTCAAGGTTTCTCATTGTCCATATTAGGACTCACTTCACGATGTGTTTGGAAGCAGATTCAGAAAATCAAGTCATTAGGATATAATCACACATCTGATTATTATCCTGGTGCCTTGAAATGAGAAGTTTTTCACTTCTCCTGAGGTCTGTTTTGATTTGAAACATAAGGTTGTTTGGAAGAAATGAGAAGAAAACCTGAGTAGAACACAAGCTTTTGAAATGGAATAAAGGAAGTATGAAAGCTCTATTGTTTGGTTTCTCCAAACTATAATAAACTGATTGTTCCTATTTGTTTTGCTGGTATTTTGTATTAACTGTCCATCTGTGGCTAGTATCTGCATGATTCCTGTATGCTGATATTAGTTGATCTTTGAACATCTGGACTTCGTTATCTCTGACATTTCTCCCTTTCATGACCTTTTAACAGTACATTGTTTAACAGTGCCTGTCCTTGTGGTGAGTATCCATAATCACTTTACAGGATAAACAGATCTGAGAAATTTATTGGACACATAAAAAATACCAGGAATGCATGTGCACAGAAGAAAGACAGTGTGAGAACTCAGCAAGAAGATGGTCATGTGCAAGCCAAGGAGAAAGGCCTCAGGAGAAACCAAACCCTTGATCTTGGACTTCTAGCCTCCGGAACTGTGAGAAAATAAATTTCTGTTGTTTAAACCACCCAGACTGTGGTACTTTGTTATGGCAGCCATAGAAAACTAATACAACATTTGCGTGCAAAATGAGTCTAGTAAACAGACTCATCACACCTAGAAATCATAAGTAATTGAAAGCATACAAGGTATTCAATATGTGGTTCAGGTACAACCCTTTCCAAACTGCTTCAACTGCAATTTTCCTTATATCTTAGAATGGCCATCCTATCCTCAAACCATGTGAGAATTTTGATGTCTATTCCTACTTAAATCTAATGAGTAGTCATATGTTGCTTAAGCTATTTTTGCTATGGCTCTTGTATCTGAACTTACTTTTAAATGCAGCAACCATATAGTACTTTTGTTAATCAATACCTCTCAACTAAAGTAATGTCACAGCTTTTTAAAAAGTTTCTCTGAGACAGTTCCTTTCTGTGCCCTTTTAAATTAAAAGAAAACTTCCTAAAGCAGGGTTGTGAATAACTCATTATTGTACTCAAAAATCTCTATTTTTTGTTATTCTTTTCCATTAAAATAGCAATAAATGCTTTTCAAAGGAAATCAGGAAACAAAAAAGTAAAAAATATGCACTACTATTCCTACATGCAGAGTTAGATAGTAGCAATGTTTGTGAGTTTTTTCTTCAAATTTTTATCTGCTTACATGACTGATCACAATGATACAGTTGTGCACAATGCTCATACATTTAAGATAAAATTGTGTATAGAAGCAATACAAACTGTTAGGAAAATTAGAAAAATATTGAAAATCCACAAAGAAGGAAAGAAAAAAATCCACCAAGAATTCTACTCTGCAAAGGCAAATGATAAATACCTATAAGATTTTGATGCATACCTTAGCAATCTTTACTCTTTTCTTCTTTATAGTTGAGATCATCATACACATTTTAACTAGAGTTAAATAGAAACAATCATAATTCCTAGATAAAAATAAAACAAGGAGGGATTTATGGACAAATAATACCTACCACTGGATTTTTTTTTTTTTAGCCACACCAATTAAATAGCAAAACACACGGACAAAACTACTTGGAAAGTTTAGTATGATTTTTCAAAGGTACTGAAAATTACTGAGTTTCTTAGCCATAAAAAAGGCTTTCCCCCTCAAACTTATTCTTAAGGAGAAAAGAGCCTTTTGTTTTTAATCTCCTAAACCATATGCTAAATGTATAAATAAAGGACTTTGTGGAGAAGGGTTGAACCACTATAGAACCAGTAATTATTTAAATGTCTTCAAATATAGGAGAAATCTTTGTCAACTATGGAGTGAAAGAGATTTCATCTTGGTAATAGTGAACTGAATAATTAGAAAGAGCTAGAGGAAATGTTAAAAGCAAAAACAAACAAACAAAACAACCCTAAGTACAAACAAACAAAAACTAACAGTATAGTTACATTTGACCATCTAAAATCTAGAAGATTTACCCAACCAAAACCTAGGAGAAGGCAGGAAACTGGAGAGGAAAGGGTAGAGCTCAAATCTGTTTTGCCCTGAAGGTCATTTATCCAATTGGAAGTAGCAACTGTGAAGCTGAACTATAGTTTTAGCAGCTTGGTAGGGTGTGGGGGAAATTAAAAAAAAGAGAGAAAAAAGCCCAGGGTTCACTAAGGTAATGATTTTAAACTGCCCCCTATATACCCACTTTGAGAGGAAACCCAGTAGGGCTAGACCCTCATAGTAAGGGTGAACCAGAAGTGAACTAGCTTTTGTTCCAGGTTACTTGGGTCATTTGGTGACTGTAAACATGAAATTCAGACATAAGTTGATTCTGAATTTGTACCCTCCCAAAGCCCTGGCAAAAGCCACAAACATCCTCTCTAGAGGGATGTATAATCATCCTCAGCCTCAAATTATTTCTCTAAATAATTTTCCAAATAATTTGCTGTCAAGGATAACAAAACACATGGGGAAACAAGATATCCACTGTGAGTGAGAAACAGGAAAAACAGGCAATAAAAAACTCACAAGCACTTCAGCTATTAATATTATCTGACACAGAGTATAAAACAATTTTGCTTCTTATTTTTTCTTTCTTTTTTTAAAATTTTTATCTTATATTGGAGTACAGTTGATTACAATGTTGTGTTAGTTTCAGGTGTACAGCAGAGTGATTCAGTTATACATATACATGTATCTATTCTTTTTCAAATATTTTTCCCATTTAGGTTATTACAGAGGATTGAGCAGAGTTGCCTGTGCTATACAATAGGTCCTTGTTGGATATCTATTTTATTTAGTTATTATCTTTATTTATTTTTGTTAGTTTCTGCTTTATAACAAAGTGAATCAGCTATATGTATACATATATGTATAGTTGTTTCTTATTTTAAAAAATAAATAAAAGAGCTTGAAAATGTCTGCAGGGTACACAAAATATAAAAGGCGACATAGCAAATTTGAAAAAGAATGAACTAAAACTTGTAGAAATGAAAAAGATGATATGTGGAGTTAGTGGATGCAAACTATTACATATAGAATGGATAAACAACAAAGTCCTACTGTATAGTACAGGGAACTATATTCAGTATCCTGGGATAAACCATAATGGAAAAGAATATAAAAAAGAATGTATATATGTGTATAACTGAGTCACTTTGCTGTATAGCAGAAACTAACAGAACATTGTTAATCAACTATACTTCAATTAAAAAGAAACTTCTTTGGATGAATATCACAGTAATTAAATTTAGGTAAACACAATTGAAGAAAGAATTAGTGAATGGCAAGTAAGTTTAGACAAATTATCAAGAATGCAGTTAAGGGAGGCAAAAATGATGAAAACAAAAACAAACAACAAAAAACAATCTATGAATGGAAGACATAGATTGTTAAAAAAGAAAAACTTACATACCTGGAACTGGAATCCCATGGACAGAGGTGAGAAAGAATGGGACAGAAACACTATTTAACAAAATTATACAGGCCCTGAACCAAGATGGCAGAGTAGAAGGACACGCTCTCACTCCCTCTTGTGAGAACACCAGAATCACAACTAGCAACTGGACAATCATCAACAGGAAGACACTGGAACTCACCAAAAAAATACCCCACATCCAAAGACAAAGGAGAAGCCACAATGAGACGTTAGGAGGGGCCCAATCACAGTAAAATCAAATCCCATAACTGCTGGGTGGGTGACTCACAGACTGGAAAACATTTATACCACAGAAGTCCACCCACTGGAGTGAAGGTTCTGAGCCCCACGTCAGGCTTCCCAACCTGGGGGTCCGGCGAAGAGAGGAGGAAATCCTAGAGAATCAGACTTTGAAGGCTAGTGGGATTTGATTGCAGGACTTCGAGAGGACTGGGGGAAACAGAGACTCCACTCTTGGAGAGCACACACAAAGTAGTGTGTGCATCAGGACGCAGGGGAAGGAGCAGTGATCCCAGGGGAGACTGAACCAGACCTACCTGCTAGTGTTCGAGGGTCTCTTGCAGAGGCAGGGGAGGTGGCTGTGGCTCACCATGGGGACAAGGACACAGGCAGCAGAAGTTCTGGGAAGTACTCCTTGGCATGAGCCCTCCCAGAATCTGCCATTAGCCCCACCAAAGAGCCCAGGTAGGCTCCAGTGTTGGGTTGCCTCAGGCCAAACAACCAACAAGGAGGGAACCCAGCCCCACCCATCAGCAGTCAAGTGGATTAAAGTTTTACTGAGTTCTGCGCACCAGAGCAACAGTCAGCTCTATCCACCACCAGTCCCTGCCATCAGGAAACTTAAACAAGCCTCTTAGATAGCCTCATCCACCAGAGGGCAGACAGCAGAAGCAAGAAGAACTACAATCCTGCAGCCTGTGGAACGAAAACCACATTCACAGAAAGATAGACAACATGAAAAGGCAGAGGGCTATGTACCAGATGAAGGAACAAGATAAAACCCCAGAGAAACAACTAAATGAAGTAGAGATAGGCAACCATCCAGAAAAAGAATTCAGAAAAATGATAGTGAAGATGATCCAGGACCTCGGAAAAAGAATGGAGGCAAAGATTGAGAAGATGCAAGAAATGCTGAACAAAGACCTAGAAAAATTAAAGAACACATAAACAGAGATGAACAATACAATAACTGAAATGAAAAACAAATGGGACCTAATGAAACTTAAAAGCTTTTGCACAGCAATAGAAAACATAAACAAGATGAAAAGACAGCCCTCAGAATGGGAGAAAATATTTGCAAATGAAGCAACTGACAAAGGATTAATCTCCAAAATTTACAAGCAGCTCATGCAGCTAAATATCCCTTTTTTTCTTGATGAATCTGGCTAATGGTTTATCAATTTTGTTTATCTTCTCAAAGAACCAGCTTTTATTTTTACTGATCTTTGCTATTGTTTCCTTCATTTCTTTTTCATTTATTTTTGATCTGATCTTTATGATTTCTTTCCTTCTGCCAACTTCAGGGTTTTTTTGTTCTTCTCTCTCTAATTGCTTTAGGTGTAAAGTTAGGTTGTTTATTTGAGATGTTTCTTGTTTCTTGAGGTAGGATTTTATTGCTATAAACTTCCCTCTTAGAACTGCTTTTGCTGCATCTCATAGGTTTTAGGTCGCTGTGCTTTCATTGTCATTTGTTTCTAGGTATTTTTTGATTTCCTCTTTGATTTCTTCAGTGATCTCTTGGTTATTTAGTAGTGTATTGTTTAGTCTCCATGTGTTTGTAAGTTTTACAGTTTTTTTCCTGTGATTTATATCTAGTCTCATAGCTTTGTGGTCGGAAAAGATACTTGATTCAGTTTCGATTTTCTTAAATTTGCCAAGGCTTGATTTGTGACCCAAGATATTCTTTATCCTGGAGAATATTCCATGGGCACTTGAGAAGAAAGTGTATTCTGTTGTTTTTGGATGGAATGCCCTATAAATATCAATTAAGTCCATCTTGTTTAATGTGTCATTTAGTGCTTGTGTTTCCTTATTAATTTTCCTTTTGGATGATCTGTCCATTGGTGAAAGTGGGGTGTTAAAGTCCCCTACTATGATTCTTTGATTGTGTTACTGTTGATTTCCCCTTTTATGGCTGTTAGCATTTGCCTTATCTATTGAGGTGCTCCTATGTTGGGTGCATAAATATTTACAAGTTTTATATCTTCTTCTTGGATTGATCCCTTGATCATTATGCAGTGTCCTCCTTTGTCTCTTATAATCGTCTTTATTTTAGTCTATTTTGTCTGATATGAGAATTGCTACTCCAGCTTTCTTTTGATTTCCATTTGCATGGAATACCTTTTTTCATCCCCTCACTTTCAGTCTTTATGTGTCCCTAGGTCTGAAGTGGGTCTCTTGTAGACAGCATATGTACGGGTCTTTTTTTTGTATCCATTCAGCCGGTCTATGTCTTTTGGTTGGAGCATTTACTCCATTTACATTTAAGGTAATTATTGATATGAATGTTCCTATTACCATTTTCTTAATTGTTTTGGGCTTGTTTTTGTAGGTCTTTTCCTTCTCTTGTGTTTCCTGCCTAGAGAAGTTCCTTTAGCATTTGTTGTAAAGCTGGTTTGGTGGTGGTGAATTCTCTTAACTTTTGCTTATCTGTAAAGATTTTAATTTCTCCGTGGAATCTGAATGAAATCCTTGCTGGGTAGAGTAATCTTGGTTGTGGGTTTTTCCCTTTCATCACTTTAAATATGTCCTGCCACTGCCTTGTGGCTTGCAGAGTTTCTGCTGAAAAATCAGCTGTTAACCTTATTGGGGTTCCCTTGTATGTTATTTTTTGCTTTTCCCTTCTGCTTTTAATATTTTCTCTTTGTATTTAATTTTTGATAGTTTGATTAATACGTGTCTCATCATGTTTCTCTTTGGGTTTATCCTGTATGGTACTCTCTATGCTTCCTGGACTTGCTTAACTATTTCCTTTCCCATGTTAGGGAACTTTTCAACTATAATCACTTCAAATATTTTTGCCCATCCTTTCTTTTCCTCTTCTTCTTCTGGGACCCCTATAATCAAATGTTGGTGCATTTAATGTTGTCCCAGAAGTCTCTGAGACTGTCCTCAATTCTTTTCATTCTTTTTTCTTTATTCTGCTTCCTGTCTGTTATTTCCACCATTTTATCTTCCAGCTCACTTATCCATGCTTCTGCCTAAGTTATTCTGCTGTTGATTCCTGCTAGAGTATTTTTAATTTCATTTATTGTGTTGTTCATCATTGTTTGTTTGCTCTTTCATTCCTCTAGATCCTTGTTAAATGTTTATTGTATTTTCTCCATTCTCTTTCTGAGATTTTGGATCATCTTTGCTATCATTACTCTGAATTCTTTTTCGGATAGGTTGCCTATTTCATCTTCATTTATTTGGCCTTGTAGGTTTTTACCTTGCTCTTTCATCTGTAACATACTTTTGTTGCTTCATTTTTTTTTGACAAATGGATTCCTGTCTTACTGGTTGTTAAGCCTGAGACGTCCAGCACTGGAGTTTGCAGACAGTTGGATAGAGCCGGGTCTTGGTGCTGAGAAGAGGACCTCTGGGAGGCATCACTCCAATTAATATTCCATGGGGTCTGAGGTTCTCTGTTAGTCTGGCAGTTTGCACTCTGAGCTCCCACCCCAGGAGCTTGGGCCCAACCTCCAGCCTTGGAACCAAGATCCCACAAGCTTCGTGGTGTGGGAAAAAAAAAGAAAAAAAAAATAGAAAGAAAGAAAGAGAAAAAGGAGTAGTACAATATCAAAGAATAAAAAACAAAATAAAATTAGAAAGATTAAAAGTATATTAGGAAAAATAAAACTATAATTGTAACAACTGCAACAAGGTAAAATAAAACCACAACAGAAAAAAGAAAAAAAAAAACGGGGGAGGAACAAACCAAAAGGAGAGAACAATAACAAAGTATAAAGATGAAAATAAAATTAGAAAAATAAAAGATTTATTAGAAAAAAAAAACTTTGGCTATAGGGGTAGAGTTTAGGCAGGGGCAGAATTTAGTCAAGGGAGGGGTTTAGTGTGGGGTGGGACCTAGGCGGGTGGGTGGGTGACACTGAGTGTGGGGCGGGGCCTAGACTCACGACCCATGTAGCAGGAAAAGGCCCTGGGGCAACGTTTAACTCTGCCCCCCTCACTTTTTCTTTATGTCTATAGGTTGTACTCTTTTTGAAACAAGAAGCATTTTAAAGTTGAATGACAGTCCTTGCTTCCCAAATTAAATCACAACTCCTTAGCAGGGTGTGATGGAAAACACTTCCTGACATGGCTTCAAACTACTTTTCTACTCATGTTATCTAGTATCACTGCACTAAGGTGACAGGAGAGCTTACTTTTGTAACTGAAGGCATGGAGAAGTCCTGAATAATTCATAACATTTGCCATGCACTAAGTAAGGCACTTTACATACATTATTTCAATCAATCCTCAAACGAACCTGATGAGAAACATATTATCCTCATTAAATAGATAATGAAAATGAGCACAGAGAAATGAAGTCATTTATTAGGGACCATATAGCCAGTAATTAATGAGGCAGAATTTTGCCCTTTACTTTGTTGAATTCCAAAGCCCATGGTATTACCCACAAATTATACTTCCCCCCCAATTTGAGCAAACCAAAAGAACATGGTAACTCAGACTCAAAGCAAGCTAGCTCTGATATTCCAAGGTCTGTTCTGTGGCAGGGACGTGTATTTGTTTCTAACTGCTGTTGTACCAAATTACTACAAACGTGGTGGCTTAAAACAATGCAAGTACACTGTCTTACAGTTGTTGAGGTCAGAATTCTTAAAAGGCTTCCATTGGGCTAAAAGCAAGGTGACAGTAGAGCTGCATTCCTTCTGGAGATTCTAGGGTGACATTTATTTCCTTGGCTTTCCCAGCTTCTAGAGGTCACTTGCATTCCTTGGCTGTGACTCCATTCCATCTTCAAAACCAGCAATGAACAGTCAAGTCTTTCTCATGCTGCATCACTCTGACACCAACTCTCCTTCCTCCTTTCACTTAAAAGGACCCCTGGATAATCCAGGATAACCTCCCCATCTCTAAGCCAGATAAGTAGAAACTTTAATTATATCTTCAACATTAATTCCCCCTTACCATGTAAAAAAAAACATATTCAGAGTCCAGTGATTAGGATTTGGGCTTCTCTAAGGGACCATTATTATGCCTACCACAAGGCAGATAAGTGTCTTTACAATGGTAATGCTCAGAGCTAGGCATTATGACAGTTACTAATCTATTTGGAGTAGAACTCTTGCAGCAAATGTGGGTTCCAGGAAAGGGGTCCAGTTTTTGGTTGAAAAGTCTCACAAAAATTATGTAAGGTATCTGATTCCCAGACAAGTTAATTAGGATTCAGGAAAGCATTCAAAACTTGGCAGTGGAGATGAATTACAAAACAGGAGACCAAGATAAAAGTCTTGTTATAGGATCAGGTCAAGGAGATGAGAGAAGGCTGCTCTAGAAAGCTCAATAATCTTACAGGAACCCACAACTCATTCCAAGCAACCTTGGCTCAAGGGCAGCAAGACCAATTCCCCATCCCACCTTCTGCTGGAAATAGTACTTTTAATATTCACATTTAGTCGGGATAATCTCAGGAAGTAGGTGGTGTGGAGCCTTTGGAAGGAAGCATCAATGCTTACAGCTGACAGAGGGTAAAAGCTGGCTTTTTCTTCCATTTAGAATGCTATCCATCCATCAAGATCAACTGCAAATGCCACTTCTACCTTGAATCCTGTCCTAATTCTCTCATCAGGACTCATCTCTCCTTGAATTGCTAAGGTGCTTTCTATGTATATCCCTCTAGCACTCACCACTCCCCATCTTTTACCATTACAGTGGTTATTTGTGAATGCATATAACATTTAGCTGGATGTATTAGTTTCCTAGAGCTGCCTAAGAAATGTACTGAAAACTGGATGACTTAAAGCAACAAAAATTTATTCTCTCACACGTATGGAGGCTAGAAGTCTGAAATCAAGATGTTGGCAAGGGTAATATTCTCTCCAAAGTCTCTAGGAGTGGATCCTTCCTTGTCTCTCCCAGCTTTTGGTAGTCCCTGGCATTCTCTACTATGTGGCAGCATAACTCCAGTCTCTGCCTCTCTACTCACATGACTACTTTTCCTCTGTGTATGTCTTCTTATAAGGGCACCAGTCGTATTAGATTAGATAGGACTTAGAACATAGGGGGGATACACACACACACTCACACACTGGCAGTGTGCCACCATGAATTGTTTATGTATTTATCAATATTTTAGTTAAGAGGATATTTCAAAAACAAATAGCTTTATATTCCAACAGGTTTTATCAGTAACGTTAGATGAAGAATGTGTGTATATCACTTTTTTGTTAGCAGACTATAAATTCCCTTAGTCACTAATAAATTCTTTATGCTTAATGCCTTGCACATAGTAAGGCCCTCAATGAATGCTTCTTAGGTATTATGACTTACACTGAAAGAGGTATTTTATAAATACAAAAATTTAAATAAAGAAATCTTCAATTTATCAGATATTTTTGAATGGATATGTGTGTGATATGCATGTAAACACATATATTTATCATAAAACATTCTGTTGAGACAAATAGTAAGGATGTCAGTTTATCTACTACATTATTAATTGACTGAAAAGAAACTAGGTTGTCAGCAATATTTGTGAAATGATACCTCCAGTAAAAACATAAAGAATTCTGCCTTTACCCACCAGATTCTGTCTTTTAATAGAGTATTAATCCTGAAAATTGTAGTTTCTCCTTACCATTTTTATTTGAAAAGATTACCATTATTACTTGTAAATACACACAAAAAATATGAAACTGTTTAGTATATTATCTTTGTTGAGTATTTTCCATTCAAAGAATAGGGACAGATCATAGCCACATAATCTATCATTTATTCTATGTTTTTGTTATTTATTTACTTATTTATTCATTCATTCATTTATATACCAAGCCTGAGAGACAGCTGAACCTTCAATTAGTCCTTCTCGTCTCTGTTAGCACTAGAGAAAGTGCAAAAACATTGCCTAATTTTGGAGGTGACAGTGCAGCAAAGCAGAACCCAAGGTGGCTGGTTAGCATGATAGCTGAATTGAGGATGTTTGCACCTCCTCCTACCTCATTTGTCTTTGATTAGAACATTTGCTTTACCTTTGCCAAGGTACTGTCATTTTGAGTACAAATGAGTTGCAGGAGGATGTGGTTACACAAATGCTCAGGACGCCAATGGTGGCAGCTACACATGATGCAGTCCTTTCATAGGTGAGTCTGCACTAGAGAATAAATGGGTTATTGTGTCTTGGCACCTATGGCTATATCTGTAACCCGCCAAGTCAACTCTCACTGGGCAATTATGGGATTCTCATAATGCTCCTTAAGCCCTTTCTTTGGCAGATATCCCACAGGTTATGACATTTTGCATGACATAAAAGAAAAAAACAGAAAGAACATAGATCAAGTAGTAGCAATAACAGCAAATGGGCTATGCCAGTTAGTTTAGAAGATGAATGAGATGACCGAAACAGCAGTTGAGAAGTGCTTTCGAAATAAAATGATCAAAAGCTGTAGTCAGTTGTCCTCTGAGTGACGTTGATATAGGCTGAATGTTAGTGAGCCAAGACTTGGGTATTTACTGATGGTTATGAGGGTCCTCAAAGGGCCATGGTGAGACTAGTTGCAGTCTAGACAGTACTGAGTATAACACGGCCAGCCATAGAGATAGAGCATGAACTGTATTCCAAAATAGGAACAACCAGTGTTTGAAATATCATGCCACTGGGATAACTTGGAAGAGAAAGTCATGCCAGGTTCCCGATCGAAGGTCAGGGATTTAGGTTGGTGGTAAACAGGATGATGATTCAGTGAGTTGAGAAAGGTATTGCTGCAAAACACTTTTTTTTTTTTTTTTCAAAAGTCTAAGAGGCAATTCTGCTGCATAGGTAGTTTTAAAAACTACTGTTATATATGTTTATCTGTCAATCTTAATCTTTTAAAAGTTTATTTAACACATGATATTGGAACTACTGGTTTTATTCTCTGAGAAGTTATTGGGCAAAGCTCATGTGTATTTATTTTTTTACTTACAATATTTGAAATGACTTTATACTCTTGGTCCAGTTCTTAGTGATCATAGAATATATTCTTTAAAACATTCAATTTTGATGATAAGCCACAAAACAACTGTTCATTAACTATGTTTTGGTATCTAAAAGGCATCATTACATTTTCAAAGACAGGAAATGTCTAAGTGGGAAGATGGTTGATTTGTTGGCCCTACCTCCCTGAGCGATGCTGTTGGGCTTTTTAAGTCATGAATCTCAAAGGACAATTCAGAGTAGACTTTGGCTAGGAAATAAATCAGTTTTTATTTATCCTTATGTGAGCAGTTTAACAAGGACCACATTTAAATAAATGTCTGTTATGCTTATATTATAGTTTCCTAATTCCAGTTCACATAAAATTATATCAGATAGTAGCAATTTCCATTAATTGATGATGTGCCTGTCATGAGTCATTCCACTCCCTTCGTTTCAACAAACATTTACTGAGTATATACTAAATACCAGGCACTTTGCTAGATACTAGATGTTACAGAGAGAATTAAAAGGAACAAATACCCCGCCCTCAAAGAGCTTACCCTTGAGTGGAGAACAAGATACAGTACAGGAGAAAGACAAGAGATCAGAAGCTATAATATTGTGTGAGAGCAGATATGCTATAAAGTTGCATAAATTGCTGAGGGTACCAGGGGCAGGTTGCTTCTGCCAGAGAAGAGGTACGGGAAGAGGCATTTATTAAAGGCTTTCAAAAGACCCCACCTGCATTATGATTGGAAGGAAGAGGAGGGGTTTGCAATGCAAAGAAGGGAGAGAAAAAGAACCTTCCAAGCAGGGATCAATAAGGGAAAGACCACAAAGCAAGAGAAATCCCAGTGTGTTCAGAAGTCCAAAAAGGGATTAGGATGATGAAGAGAAGAATGAAGGGTGGGCAGAGCAGAAAGTGACACGGCTGTAGGGAGAAGCAGTGGTCAGATCACAAAGGGTCTTGGATTTCACACTGAGAAATTTAGATTTTTCCTGAAGGTCACAGACAGGAAAATAGAAAAGATTGTAAGCAGAGAAGTGGCGCTGTAGAAGATAGTATCTGAGTTGTCTTTCTTCCTCCCTTCTGCACTGCATGACTGACCATGCTCACCGCTGCCATAATTTGATAAACCAGTAGTGTTCTCTGATCAAAGTTGAGGCAATTGTGTTATCGTTATTAGGGGGTTGACATTCTGACTGAGATACTATGTTCTGTGTAAGATAAAAGACAGAAGCTATAGAGTGGTCATATGCTTGGAAAAGCAGAGAAAGTCATGATCTAAACACAACTGATCAAATGGCAGAACTGCTGCTAAGAAAATGAAACCTGTACTTATGGCCAAATTGTGAATGTCAAGCCATAAGGATGAAAAAGGAAATAGAAAGCACCAAGGATGACTATAGGGTTCAGGCTGAAAAGCAGAGCTATTGGCCAAATTCCAACATATTCAATGAAAGTGGAGACAGAGCTACCAAGTATCTGTGTAGAAATAATGAAGATGGGGTAGCGATTGCTACAGCCAACCTGATAGCCTTCGAAATTAATTTTTAGTAGAATTTAGCATAATTATATATAGGCAGCACTGCAGAGAATAAATTATGAAAAGGATACATATATAAAAGAATTTGTCATGGAATTGAAACTGAGTGGAGCCCTGTGAGGCTCCCAGGCACAGAGGCCATTTGGTGTCTCCCAGCCCGTGCCCCCCACCCCCGTTTCTTGTAAGCAAGACTCCAGCCTCTATGACCTTCCCTGTGTTCCAAAGGGCAGATTCGAACAGTTGCTAATCAAAGGAGGAGCAGCCCTGAAACCACCTGAGGCGAGATTAAAGGGACCAGAGAAGCCCATCAAGATTAGGAGACCACGACTTGAGATTAAGGGAGTACAGGCCCTACTCACACCCTCATCCTGTCAGAGATCCCACCTCTGAACCATTGTTACAAACCCTCATCAAATCCTCCTGGGTTGGGACACATAGTTTTAACGGCAGGAGCTCCCCTTTGCCTGGCAAAGTAATCAAGCTATCCTTTTCTTTTCTTCCTCTTTTTATTTTCAAGGCACATTTAATTTATTATCAAGAGTGCCATACAAAAGGCCCAAATACAATGAAGGAACACATTCTCCCATTAACATCAATGACAATGCTCTTTCAACATGTGCCCGTTGATTGGAATAGGGATTTAATAAATTTCAGTACTGAAAAAAATAACGCAGTGAGTCTCATCACAGCCAATATCCTTGTACAATCTAGTTGTGAAATGAATGTTTATAATGCTTCAAACAGTTTAAACCTGAATTTTGATACCACACCTTCATGTTTGTACAGTCCTCAATAAGATTATCTACAGTATCCTTTTCTACTTCACCCAAAGCTCTGTCTCCAAGATTTGATTCAGCACCTGTGTACAGAGAGGCCGAGCTTTCAGTAGCATAAGGCACGATGGAAAAATTTGGGAAGAGGCAGAAATTGGGTTAGGCAGAGGAAACAAAATGCATTAAAGTTGATTGGGGGGCCATGTCCCTTTGTGTAATGAGGAAAAGAGAGCACATATCAAGAGTTACACATAAATTACTCCGAAGTTGACAAGGAAGCTTAAATAACTAAAGAGTATTTGTAAGCAAGTGTTGCTTTTGCACATTTTAGTTTTAATACCATAAAACTTGTCTCACAGTGTATGAAAAGCCTTTGAGCCAATAAAAATTCAGTCTTCTTATGGGCGTGTCTACAGAGCAAATTAAACATGAGAATTATGTCTTTAACGGTCTTGAAGGAGATGGACTGTCCTAGAGCAGCTTTGTTTCTGGAGAGAAGACTAGCCTCCATTCATGGGGTAGAAATGCTGCAGTGGAATCCTGCTTGTGCTGAGACCTGCTTTGACTTGATAGCTTTTCCTTTTTGAAGAATAAGTTGAATCTGGGAATCCATTCAGGTAACAGATATCAGATTCCTTCTGAAATAGTGGATTCTATCTAACTAAATATTAGTGTCATTATTGTTAAAAAGCTTCTGTGTAGATACGTGGTGAGATTCTTGGTGGTGAAAGAAAACAGCTGCCATTTACTGAACACTTTGTGTACTTGGACGGCATCAGTGTTTACAAGGGGATTGCATCCAGTCCTAACAAAATTGTGGGAGCGGGTGTGGTTATGCCCATTTTATTGGTTAGGAAATGGAGGACTAAAAGATTAAATAACTTGCCCAGTTTCTCACACTTAGTTAGTAAGAGTCAGAGCTGAACAATTCCTGGTCCACAGCATCTTTGCAGAATTGCCAACAAATCACTGAGAAGTTTTTTTGTATCCCACAGGCTCTCATACTGTGTATATTTGATAATTCAGCATTGCTCTTCCAGAGGCTATTGCCATTCTGCACTCTCCAGACACGTACCTGAAATTGTAGCAAACTAAAGTTTTAGTTTTAGTGCATTTTAATTAACCTCCATGTAGTTAAGGGGCATGGCCTGGTTTATAAGAGCTGATCTTGTGGTCTATATAGCTAGGATTTCCTATGAATGAGGTTAATTACATTAATAACCAGCTCTTTCCTTCCCAATTTAACTAGCATAAATACATTACAATCTTTGTTAACTGCAACCTTATATTTCATGTTGAAACAGAAATTGAGTGGAGGTTTTAAGAAATATGGTGTAGGCAAAACAGATTACCTTTATGTCAATTTTCATCGGTGTTCAGTCTCTTTAATTTAATTATGATCTCAACCAGAATAGCATGAAGCCAACCTGAAATTTTCCTTAAGGTCAAGATTTTATCTAGGACATTAAAATGCCTCAGGTTTCACCTTGGCTTTTCTGTTAACTTGGTATCAAAGGCCTTGAAACAGTTCTCAATTTAACATTTTATTTCCTCTTAATCATTTCTAGTATAAGCAGAAAAGTAAAGGTGCTAATTGGCTTTTTCAGAATCACTTTTAGCATCTTTAATTCTCTTACATCATCTTTACAGGAGATAGAAAAAGTTGCAATATGAGTATGCAGAATGCTTAAAATATAGTCTTTCGCTGGTAAGAGCAGCTTTTCCAGACAGCTTCTAAGATTGTTCAAATATCTATGATGTTTTCTCTCCATTTATCTTCAGCTGGTTTCTTTATTGCCTTCTACCATTCTGAAGTAATTTTACTTCAAGATCTCTGGCAGAGTGCTCATTCTTATTGAAGTGAGTCCCATTTTTCTCA